>NC_052633.1:52390339-52704645 GCF_016161935.1 Mauremys reevesii | reverse complement strand
CACGCTGGCCGACCATCTCAGCAGGTCGTTCCTCTCCCACGAGTGGTCCCTCCGCCCAGATGTGGTGCACACAATTTTCCGGAGGTGGGGGTTTCCCCAGATAGACCTGTTTGCCTCCAAGGAGAACAGAAAGTGTCACCAGTTTTGTTCGTACCAGGGTCGCTCTCCAGGGTCCCTGTCGGACGCGTTCCTGTGCTCCTGGACGGATCACCTTCTCTACGCCTTCCCTCCATTCCCGCTCATACACCGGGTGCTGCTCAAACTTCGGAGGGACAGGGCCCGCCTTATACTCGTCGCTCCGGCCTGGCCGAGACAGCATTGGTACACCCTGCTGCTCGAGCTCTCCGTTCAGGATCCCATGACCCTTCCGTTGTGGCCGGACCTCATCACGCAGGACTTCGGCAGACTCCGCCATCCGAACCTGCAGTCCCTCCATCTTACAGCTTGGTGCCTACGTGGTTGACCCACACGGAGAGGGACTGTTCGGCGGCAGTACAGCAAGTCCTGCTAGAGAGCAGAAAGCCTTCCACTCGCTCCACCTACCTCTCGAAATGGAAGCGTTTCGCGCTCTGGTGTGACCAACGCGGCCTCAATCCCTTCGTAGTCCCTATCCCTACAATCCTGGACCACCTCTGGTACCTTAAGGAACAAGGCCTTGCGGTTTCCTCCTTGAAGGTGCACCTGGCAGCAGTGTCCGCCTTTCGTCCATCCATGGGAGGTCGGTCCATCTTCTCCAATCAGATGGTTTCCCGTTTCCTTAAAGGCCTGGACCGCTTGTACCCGCTGGTGTGGCGTCCTACCCCGACCTGGGATTTGAATCTTGTTCTGGCCAAGCTGATGGGGACCGCCCTTCGAGCCCCTGGCCACGTGCTCTCTACTCTACCTCTTCTGGAAGACAGCCTTCCTAGTCGCAATTACATCGGCAAGACGAGTTTCTGAGCTCCGTGCGTTAACGGTTAGTCCACCATACACCGTATTCCACGGAGACAAGGTGCAGCTTTGGCCACACCCGGCCTTCCTCCCTAAGGTGGTGTCGGCCTTTCACCTCAATCAGGAGATCTTCCTTCCGGTCTTCTTCCCGAAGCCGCACGCCTCACCTTGTGAGCAACAGCTTCACATCCTGAACGTCCGCAGGGCCCTCGCTTTTTATATTGAGCGGACGAAGCCCTTCCGGCGTTCGCCACAGCTGTTTGTGGCGGTTGCCGACCGCATGAGAGGCGAGCCGGTCTCCTCGCAGTGGATTTCCTCCTGGGTGACGGCGTGTATCCGGACATGCTACGAGCTTGCTCGCGTGCCATCATGCCGCCTCACCGCTCACTCGACGAGAGCGCAAGCCTCGTTGGCCGCTTTCCTGGCCCATGTCCCGATCCAGGACATCTGTAGAGCGGCCACCTGGTCTTCTGTCCACACCTTCGCTTCCCACTACGCGTTGGTGCAGCAATCCAGAGACAATGCAGCCTTCGGCTCAGCAGTCTTACACTCTGCCACGTCTCACTCCGACCCCACCGCCTAGGTAAGGCTTGGGAATCACCTAACTGGAATGCATAGGAGCAATCACTCGAAGAAGAAAAGACGGTTACTCACCGTAGTAACTGTTATTCTTCGAGATGTGTTGCTCCTATCCATTCCAGACCCGCCCTCCTTCCCCACTGTCGGAGTAGCCGGCAAGAAGGAACTGAGGAGCGGACGGGCCGGCTGGGGTATATATCCAGCGCCATAGCGGCGCCACTCCAGGGGGCGCCCAGCCGGCCCGCCGGAGTTGCTAGGCTAAAAATGTTCCAAAGAGCCGTGCACATGCGGCGCGCACACCTAACTGGAATGGATAGGAGCAACACATCTCGAAGAACAACAGTTACTACGGTGAGTAACCATCTTTTCCCACTTCTTAAAATTATATAATATTAAAACTTCTATTGAACATAATTTTTGAGCAATGATCTTCAGCGTCAGAGTGGTTAATGTTGCTAGCGTTATCAAGAGCCAAGCATTAGATTTGGTGGGCAATATGCAAACCTGTCAGTCAGCTGACAGTGCCCCAGACCTGACCTTAAGCTTCTCTGCTATTCCAGTGTGTGGTATCTATGGAGATTCACGTTGGTGACAACCTGCATAGTACTGTTACAATAGACACATTTCCATGGGAGACTACCAAATATAGTTTCCTTGTAACTTAAATTAGGTACACAAAGATTTATCCTATAATTTTATGAATTTTTTTTTTTTGGCTGAAATATATAGTACAGATTTTAAATTACTTACCTAAATTTCAGACACATACTTGTAATTTAAAATCTATCTAGTCTGTCAATATTAATATTTTGAAATGTGCCTTTCTTTCCATTGATTCAAATTTATACCAGGTCAAAACGGATTTTAATCTGTTACTATAGAAGGTCAGTTAACTTTTCACAATGAATTACAGCAGCAAACTTGTGACTTAGAAGAGAGTTGTTTTTTTTTCCCAACAGAAAATAGTAAATGTATACTAACCTAATATCTGTGCTTGATTAAGGACAAACAGTCATGGCAAAATGAGTATGAAATTTACAGCTTGCCTGGAATGAAGCATGAAAATATCTTACAATTCATTGGTGCAGAGAAGCGAGGCACCAGCATTGATGTAGATCTATGGTTAATTACAGCATTTCATGAAAAGGTATGGTCAGTTTTGACAACAAATAATGTTGGTTTTTATCTGTGTAGTTTCATTGTAATTTTATTAAAATCTTGTAGCCTACATACAAGCTTAAAGAAAGGAAGGCTGTGTAATTTGGAATTCCAGCCAATTTTAAAAAATAATTGAAAGTAGTTTCACTTACCCACCAAGCCCTTCCCCATTTTTGTAGCTTCAGAGATCATTATTTTCCTCTCACCCCGTTCCCCATCTTAAAAAACCAAGCCAAACCAAAACAGGTTTTGTCCTAGTAGAGAAGCTGTAAAAGTCACTGGCATTGATCCTTGCCAGAGGAAGATGTTTTCTAAAACAACACAAATATAATTTTATCAGTGTTTCACTCTGATTGTGGGCCTTCCTAATGAAGTAGGTCTTCAAAAGTTTTTTAACCAATGCCCATCAATTGAATTGAGTCTCAGATATGAAATTTTTATTACGAATTTAAATGGTTTTCTGTATGGAAAGCTCCCTACAATAAGAAATATCAAAGTGTATGTATAACAGAATAACAGCATTATTGTTACTACTGCCCCATCTAGCTTTTGTGATGTAACTTACAGTTCTTGTAGTAGAATAAAAATATTTTCAGACATTTTTAATATTAGGACTTGTAAAATTAAAGCAGTGGTCTAATAGCATAAATAGCTAAGGGGAAATCGAGTGCTTTGCTATGAACCACGTAAAGTTAGGAAGGTTATTTCCTGTATCAGTCTTATAAAAATAATTATTCAATATATAAAGATTTTACATAATGTAAATGTGAAAATTGATTTATGCTGTGTCATAGTCAGTATTTACAGTTTGGTACAACACCTCAGTCCTAACAAATACATCCATCAGGTTAAATGCAGTTTTTGATTCTAGCTTTTGCTTTGGTTACTGTAAAGCTTTAAACAAAACAGCTACCTCACTTTTTTTATACCAATCTATTAAATTTATTTATGCATGTTATATCAAACTAAATCAACAGATAAACATTTCCCTTTCTAAAAGGATATGGTCTACTCAATCGCTCATATCTGAATTTTTTTTTAAACTACTGTTATCTCTTAATGACCAAGATTATTCTCATTGAAGAACAGGAGAGAAAATTTTCTTTTCCCCCCAATTTTTGTACGTTTCTCAGCATTTGGTTTGTTAGCAATTCAGTTCTTCGAGTGATTGCTCATGTCAATTCCATTCTAGGTATGCACGCACCCATGTGTGCGGTCGTCGGAGATTTTTGTTATAGCGGTATCCATAGGGTTGGCTGTGGCACTCTTTAAGTGCTGCGCTCATGCATTGGTATATGAAGTGCAGCCAACCCTACACCCTCTCAGTTCCATCTTACTGCCTGTGGTGGTTAGGAGCACCTTTTCCGCACCTAGCAAGGGCTAGCGGTTTCGTCGTTATTGTCTTCAAGCCTTAGGGCCTTGTAAATAGTTTATTTCTAGTACAGTAACTCCTTCCTTAAAGTAGTTATTATCCTGGAAAATGCTACTTTAAGCAAAACAATGTTAAGCGAATCCAGTTTCCCCATAAGAATTCATGTAAAGGGCGGGGGGGCCTTAGGCTCCAGGGAAATTTTTTTGCCAGACCCCCTCCCCCCAATACACACGTGTGTGTGTGTGTGTATGTATGTATGTGTATATATACAATATAGTTTTAAACAAACAATTTAATACTGTACAGAGCAATGATTGTGAAGCCTGTTTGAGATGGTGGAGTCAGAGGGTGGGATATTCCAAGGGAATGCCTTACTGCTAAATGATGAACTAGCATTCAGCTGAGCCCTCAAGGATAACACGTTAATATAGCCTCACGCTCTACAAGGCAGCACAAAATGGAGGGAGGGGAGACAGCATGGCAGAGAGAGAGGCGCATTGCCCCCTTAAGTACACTGACCCCACTCTGAATACACTGTTCAGCAAATGAGACAGCAGCTGCTGCCAGCAAGCTACCTCCTTCTTGAGCCCGGTCATGTCCCGTCCTGTCCCCCCAGCTCTGTGGAGTTGGGGTAAAGGAATGGGGAGGGGGACACCCTGACATTAGCACCTCTTCTTCCTTCCCTCTCCCCCTCACAGCAAGCAGGAGGCTCCCAGGAGCAGCTCCAAGGCAGAGGGCAGGAACAGCAGCACATGGCAGTGGGGGGAGGAACAGCCAAACTGCCAGGCAATTGATAGCCTGCTGGACAGCTGCTGCACAGGGAACTTAGGGGGGCTGCCAGTCCACCCTGGTTCCAAGCCCCCACCCGCTAGCTCCAACAGGTTACTCTTTCTGCAAGCAGTGGACAAAGCAGGCGGCTGCCAAACAATGTGATAAGGGAGCATTGCCCAACTTTAAACGAGCATGTTCTCTAATTGATCAGCAATGGGATGACGTTAAGTGAGGAGTTACTGTAGCTAGTGTTTGAGTAGTGATTAAGTAGTGTAGTTAAAAGTTAGAGCCCCAGCGGGGACTTCTCCCCAGGCGTGCATGCCCCAGTCTCCAGGTTTTAAGCCCTGCTTGGACTGTAAATGGCCTATGCCTGTTAGTGACCCCCATAGCCTGAAGTGCTTGAGGGAATCACATATGAGGGACAAGCATCACATCTGTAAAAACTTTTGACCCAGGACGCAGAAAGAGCACATCATCCATTTGAAGACCCTCCTCGTGGAGTCTGCTTTCTATCTGGCTTCTGAGCCTTCCCAGCTAGACTCTTACCCCCCCCCCCCTCCCAGTACTTCAGCCTTGGTGCATAGTGCACCCCCAGCTCCAGGCTCTGCCTGGCATCACTCTGTTGCCAGTGCCCAAAAAGAAGTCCAAGAAAGTCCATGGGGTATCAGGCAAAGGACCCAGTTTAGGCTGCCAGCCAGCACTGGAGCCGCATGGACCTGTCACCCCAAGGGGGCCGCACTCCTGGGAGTGGTAGGGAACCCAGGCTCCTCCAGAGCAGAAGGCCGCGTGTGTCACTGGAAGTGGCAAAGGCTCACTATGCAGGCAAGCCAGCCATCTAGACCCCCGCAAAGGGCAAGTGAGCACATCCCCAGAGCCAAGACAACGCTCTCTGTCTCTGTGCTGCAGATCGCCTTGGGGGGAGGTGCTGGTCATTGTATCACCAGCACCATTCGCCCTCCTGCCGGTCATCTTATCGGCATGGATCCCTATCCCCCGCACTGTGGGAACAGTCTTCGTTGCGATACCAGTCCCACCACCCTGTACTGGTCCTATTTAAAATGCTGGTCTCTAGTGGCAATGGTTAGTTGCCAGATGCAGGCATCGACAGCGCCACCGTGGTCTTGGGAAGAGGATTCCTCCAGCACGGAGAGGGAATCCACCCCCTCGTTGAGGCATCACCAGCACGATTGGGCACCCAAGGCTGTGTCAACCTTGTGATGTCAGCTTTGCAACATGGCCATTGGCCAGCACAGTGGCCCGACTGGAGTACGTGGGGCATGCCTGTGATGCCAGTGCCCTCTCTGACGCCTCAGAGTAACAGCTGACGGCACCACTGGCGCCAGACAAAGTGCACTCAAAGGTCGGGGTAGAAGAGTGAGTGCTCACCACAAAACCCTTTTCCCCTGCAGAGAATGATGCCCTGGGGACTCCCCCAGTGGTCCAGTCATCATCCTCATCCCTGGACAAGGTGATGGCGGGGCCCTTGCATGCTAACCCCCAAGATAACTTCAAGGAGTACCAGGCCCGGCTTTGACGGGTGGCCAAGAACTTGGGCCTGGAGATAGAAGAGATGGTCTGTGTTCAGTGTGCTCTTGGTGTCTATCCTTGTCAATGTTGCACTACTCGTGGATGATGGACTCTTAAAAATAGCCAAAGCTCTCTGGCAATCCCCATCATCCATCCATCCCTCCCACCTCCAAGAGGGCTGAGAGAAAATACTTCATCTCAGCCAAGGGGTTTGAGTACTTGTATACTCACCCGCCTTCAGGTTTGCTGGCCGCCTCTGCAGCCAATGAGAAGGCCAACCGGGGCACACCAGTTCGACCCCCAAAAATGAACAGGCAAAGAGGCTGGACCTTTTTGGGAGGAAGATTTATTCAGTGGCTAGCCTTCAGTTCCTGGTGGCAAACCACCGGGCTCTGTTGGGCAGATACTTCAACTTATGGAACTCCCTCTGAAGTTTGAGTCCTTGCCCCAGGACTTGGTCCAGGAGTTTGGTACCCTGGTGGAGGAGGGTACTGCAGCAGCGAGGTGTTCCCTCCAAAATGGCATGGGACATGGACGACTTGGTGGCGAGGGTGGTTGCAATGGCGGTGGTCGTGAGGTGCAGCTCCTGGCTTCAGACCGCTGGCCTGTCCCAGGAAATGCAGGCCTCAATTCAAGATCTCCTGTTTGATGGGAATGGTCTCTTTTGTGGGGCAGACTGATGCGAGGCTGATTAGCCTAAAGGACACTTCGGGTGACCCCTTGCTTTCTGGGTCTGCATATGCTGCAATTGGTGAGGAAACAGTTCTGGCTGTGACCGCCAAGGCCTTGGCAGCCTTGACAGGTCTGCAAGGACACAAGATAGAGACATAAGCTTTAGTTGTTGCCACCCTTCCTCCTCCCGCTCACCCGTGCAACTCAGTCTGGCAAAGCACCCTGTAGGCTATAAGCATTCATTTTGAAGGTGCTCCTGCTGCAGGTGATCCTGGATTATCTTCTGCACCTCAAACTCCACGGATTGTCCCTGTCATAGATCAGGATCTGCCTGGATGCTATTTTGGCCTTCCACCTCTGTTCCAAGGCAGGTCAGTCTTCACTCATGACATGACAGCCCTGTTTTTGAAAGGTCTGGAGCGTCTCTACCTTCATGTCCAGGATCCTGTCCCGTCATCAGTGGCCTTCCGGCACAGGTGCCGCTCCAAGAGCAGCTACCTGGTCATATGTCCACACGTTCATGTCTCATTATGTACTTACTCAGCAAGCTTGAGATAAAGCTGGCTTTGGCAAAGCAGTGCTACAAGCCACACGGCCATGAACTCTGAGCCCACTTCCATGGATACTGCCTGAGTGACACCTAGAATGGAATAGACATGAGCAAGCACTCAGAGAAGAAAAAAGTTACCTACCTTTTTGTAACTGTGCTTCAAGATCTGTTGCTCATGTCCATTCAGTTACCCACCTTCCTGCCCCTCTATTGGACTTGCTGGCAAGAAGGAACTGAGAGGGCATAGAGTCAGCGGCGCCTAATATATCAACTCATAAGCGCAGCACTCAGGAGACTGTCATAGCCAACGCTACGGATACCGCTAAGGCAAAAATCTCTGACGACAGTGCACGTGAGCCTGCACATACCTAAGATAGAATGGACATGAGTAACACATCTCAAAGAACAACAGTTACGAAATATAGGTAACCATTTTTTCCCCTTGAGCAGTCAATCCATTGTCCCCTTCTGTGTCGGCTTCACTCACAGCAACAAGTGAATCACAGCTACTTCTCTGGTTTTTAAAAAGTGATATTTAAAACCCAAAAAGTTGGCATGGGATTCAAGAGTAGTGTAGTATCTGAAAATATTTTTAACTCGTTGTTTATAATTTGACTAAATTTGTAGTTCATAATATGAGAAAAGGTAAAGAAACGATCTCTCTCATAGATCTCCTCACTCTATATTAAAAAGGGGGGAAAAAAAGGCTCTGAATATAAATGTAATGCTTGTGAGAAAGTACATGCATGATGCTTGGGGGTGGATCCACAAAACTCGACTTTGTGCCCAGAAAATTGAATCACCCTGTTTTGAAAGCAAAGAAATTCCAGCATTTATCTCCAGCAGTGTGTTTAACTTGTAATATCTAATTTTTTTCGTTGACTGTTCTTTTACAGAATAGTTTCTTAATATCTATCATAAATTGTCTTCCTTCATCTCTAGTCTTTTTTAGTTTAAAAATTTGCACATTTGACTCCCATTTATTTAATCTTCTAATAAATGAGGATCAATGACAAAAGACATTTTTCACATTTTTTTTAAATTTTATTAAATTGTTTGGTTATTGTGTGAAATATAGATATATCCTGTAAGTGTTTATTGTGTTAAGAGATGACCAATTGGATTGGAAATTATACCTTTTTTCTAAATACCAACAGATTATACAGTAGAACCTCAGCGTTACAAACACCTAGGAAATGAGGTTGTTCAGAGTTATGAACATTTCAGAGTTATGAACAAAACATGGTTATTTCAAAACTTTTTACAACTGAACATTGACTTAATAAAACTTTGAAACTTTACTATGAAGAAGAAAAATGCTGCTTTTAACCATCTTAACTTAAATGAAACAAGCACAAAACAGTTTTCTTACCTTGTCAAATGTTTTTTAAACTTTCCAGGTTTTTAGCAAAAAGAACGAGGAGTACTTGTGGCACCTTAGAGACTAACAAATTTATTTATGCTCAAATAAATGTTAGTCTCTAAGGTGCCACAAGTACTCTTCGGTCTTTTTGCTGATACAGACTAACTGACTGACTACCACTCTACAACCTTACTTTTTAGTAGTTTAACACAGTAATATACGTATTTGTGGTTTTTGGAGTAGGGGGGGTGGAGGGTTTTTTTGGGTTTTGTCTCTGCTGCTGCCTGATTGTGTACTTTCGGTTCCAAAAGAGGTATTTGATTGACTGGTCGGTTTGTAACTCTGAAGTTCTGCTGTACCTGTAATCATGCATGCTATATATATATAGGTTTATGAAACAGATATGATTCTTTGTATCTGTGTTCTAGGTACACTTTATCATTAAGAAAATCTCTCCTTAAGGGGAAATAATACTGAGATTTACTTTAATTGTTTTTCCCTCCACTGTACAGGGTTCATTAACTGACTTTCTCAAGGCAAATGTGGTTTCTTGGAATGAGCTGTGTCATATTGCTGAAACTATGGCTAGAGGTTTGGCTTACCTTCATGAGGATATACCAGGTCTGAAAGATGGACATAAACCTGCTATATCCCATAGGTATACTATATTTCAGATATTGCCTGTTATCTCATGTATTAAGCTTTAGCTTAATCTTGTGTACAGATATAGAACTATATGGCTATGAAATACTTTATAATAGCTAAAATAAACATTTAAAATCAGATTAATAAATAAAACAGCACTGCAACTTTGCACTTTCAAGAAAAATCTGTTCTAAATAACTTTTTAAAATATTTTTTAAATTTTGAAATGCAGCTGTTTAAACTACAAGTTAATGTGTCTGATTTAAAGAGTTCTGTGGTTATAAAATGTAAAGTGAATTACTACTGAAAATCATACAGTTACCCTCAATGTGAAATATCCAGTAAGCTGCTTAGAAAGCAGATCACATATATTTCATCTGTCTCCATGTCCAGGTGACTACGTTGTATCTACAGGATGAGAATAGATACTTACTGCAAGTATTTCAGTACACAGTCAAGTCTACTTTGCATTTATTATAGTACCTACTCAGCTCCCTATACTTGAGGTTATGCATATACCTGGAACTCAAAAGTAATTAGGCCTTGTTCTGTACCACTGATGTCTAACGTGAGTTTTATCATAGACCTATGTGAGGATCAGAGCCTTAAACCACCACCTGAGTTCTATGTGGGTGGAGCCCTGAACTTGTCTGGAGTCAAATTTGACTTCAGTGGGTCTGGTCAACTGCTTAAACTTAGGTATGTGCTTAGTTGGGTTGGGAAGCGGTTGGGAAACTCCTTGTAACTGTTAGAGGTATGTTGACTCTACTCCCTATTCCTAGTTTATCCACCTTCCTACAGTTCTGAAAGCAAATGTAAGTGTTAGTATTTTCTATTGGTTCCCTTTATAATTATACCCAGATAAAAAACTTGGCTGAAAAACTTAGGTGAAAATAAGAATACAAAGCAGTAACTTAAAGATACCTATGTCCCTATGCTTGAGGTTAGAATAGAATTAAGATATGATTTAAACCTAAAAATTTGAAAGTACAGAATTTCACAAAGTACCCCAAAATCTTAACTATACCTCCTTTAATGATATCAATTAACCTTTCATTTTTCCCCTCTATTCCTTTAATGCCTGCTTTGTAAGATGTACTTTGGGATCAGGAGGCTGTGTCCCATCCCTTCCCCTCCCCCCCTTTTTTTTAAACTTGAGTGCACAGTTCATGACTTAACTTTTGAACAGTCACTATCTTTGTACAGTTTGTAGGTGAACTGCTGAGAATACGCATCACTATTGGTCTACTATCTCGATTGTGTACATGCTAGCTCCAAGTATGGCCTGTAGATTGTCTGATATTACAGAACTGTGATCTAATTGGAACACCTTCTAGAAAGTGGTGAGCACTTCAAAGAATCAGGTCCCTATTTAGCAGTTGGAATGACTGCTCATATTATCCTATTTCATTTAATCAGGAATTTGGAAAGTAGGCTTTTTGTGGAGTGTGACAGTAACAGTTGGTGTCCTGGTCCTTGACTAGGGCTCTTAAGCACTACAGTAATAGAGATAATAAGGCTAAAGTTGGTACAACCACTTAATATCAGTGGGACTATTCAAAGTGTGTAAAGTTAAGCATGTGCGTAAGGCTTTGTAGCATCTGGGCCCAACGTCTAGGGAATAAATATCCCGTGGAAAAAAATTTTTTTTTTTTTCATTTCAAATGTTTGCAGTTACAGGAGGTTTATCCTAGCTCTAGATTTCCTAGCTCTTAAGGGTTTTTACCCTGAAGTTATTGAAATGTACTCTTCACTGTCAGAAAATTGGGAGTTTTGAGGGGCTAGGGAGTTGGTGAGAGTGGAATGCAAAGAAGTGGGGAGTTGGTCTGGAAACTCACTCTTAAAACTAGTGTGAATATGTGACTGGTGTGAGGTGCGAGATGATTAAGACATGGCATGAAGCTAAAGTGGTTTCTTGCACCATTTGTATGATATACTCCCAGTGTAGTTACTATGTACATATTTACATGAGTAATGTCTTAAACCAGTCTTTCCCAAATCCTTGAAAGTGACACCCTGCTTCAGGAAATAAAACCAATCCCATCTCACTGTAGGATGGTATGAAAGGGCTATCCACTTTAATTCATATATTTTTTGCTCTGCCATCCACTTTGGGAAATATTGATATAGGTCTTCATCATGTATTTCCTCCTCCTTTCTCGCATGGTTTTAGCAGTGAAATAATTAAGTGTTGCTATTTAAAATATTAACGGGGAACCTGAATTGCCATCAACTTAAATGGGCAGTTCACACCACAGAGCTATTGTTTCAGACATTCTGGCAGATAGATGATTCTATATCTGTTACAACTTACTTCACATTTTGAAGATTTTCCTTGCAATCTAAGACTGAATTTAAAATAAAGAAAGAAAACCACCACTCTGGAGAGCAAATGAGATATTGGAGTGTTCCCCTGAACTAGTCTTTTCCTAGTTGGCATGCTCCACGCTTTGGGGAAACACTGTCTTAAGAAGTTTCTTTTGGGTAAATTAAGAATTTTCAAAATTCGTACATGTATCATATATTGGTACATGGTACATATATAAAGATGCTATTTATTATCTAAACACTTTATCTTGATATATTTTAATTTAATAAAAAGTACTGAATCAGTTCCATATATAAGCAGGGTATTTGTGCTGCTTTTATAAGCCAATTAATACATGTCTAACATGTCAAACTTGTGCATTCTAATCTTTAGTGGTCCTATAAGATTGTAGTGTGTGGAGTTCTCTTTGCGTTTGTCAGACTTAATTATTTAGTTAAAGGAAAATGGAAAAATGATTGGCGATCCCTTGATTCGAGGATGTCTTTACCACGGATTTACATATGGGTCCTGAGATGACTCAGGAATCCGATCCTGGAACAGCAAATCCACCCACAGTAGGTACAGACATTTTGTGGCAGGCCAGTGGCCTGCTGGGAGGAAGTTATATCTTTTTCTTTCCTCCTCTTTTTCCTTTCAGCTTCAAGGGCCACGCCCTTCTCCTCGAAACAGGCTACTGCCTGATGAAGGTGCCATTGGGGTCGGTTGGTGGCTTGCTCTTCCCAGCTTGGCCACATCAGTTTTCTTAAGATACGCTTTCAGTGTGTCTTTGTAGTGTTTACTCTGATCACGACAGGATCTCTGACCATGTGTGAGCTGAGAGTAGAGGACTTGTTTTGAGAGGCGAGAGTCTGGCATCTGCACACAATGTTCAGCCCAGTGAAGTTGGTGCATGAGGATCATTGCGTCAATGCTGGTGACGTTGGCTTCAGCAAGGATGCTGGTGTTAGTGTGGCAATCTTGCCACTTGATGTGAAGGATCTTCTGGAGGCATCATTGATGATACCTCTCCAAACTCTTGAGGTGCTGTCAATAGGTCACCCAAGTTTCACATCCATAGAGGAGTGCAGGAACAACAACTGTAATACAGACCTGGATCTTGGTGTCCTGCCCTAGGTCACAGTCCGTGAAAACTTGTCGGAGCAATTTCCCGAAGGAAGCACTTGCGCACTGGATCCTGTGCCGGATCTCTGTCAATTTTTGCAATTTGGGAAAGTTGGCTACCGAGGGAGTAGAAGTGCCCAACTGTCTCCAAAGTCTGACCCTAAATGGTGATTTGTGGTTAGTAATATGTAATGCTCAGTATTGAGTGGGAGTCCTAGGCTTCAGTCAGCTTGTGCAAGAAAATCCAATATGGACTGAAGGTCATTCTCAGTGTGAGCGAGGATGAAGTCATCGGATGACAGAGTCAAAGGCCTTTGTCAAGTCGATGAAAGCCATGTACAGGTTATGATTTTGCTCTGGAGATTTTTCCTGGATTTGGCATGCAACATCAGTTGTCCCGTGGGATGGTCTAAAACCACTCTGAGATTCCAGCAATATTTTCTCAGCAATGGGAAGTAATCGGTTTAAGAGGATATGGGCAAGAATTTTCCCTGCTGTAGATAGCAAGGCAATGCATTGATAGTTTCCACACTCTGACTTATCTCCTTTCTTAAAGATTGTAACAATGTTAGCATTTCTCAAGTCTTCTGGAATCTTCTAATTTTACCAGATATGAAGAAAAAGTTTGTGGAGCTTCCCTACCAGTTCTTCACCTCCAAATTCGTAGACTTCAGCTGGTATGCCATCTGGCCCTGCTGCCTTGTTGTTCTTAGTTTGCATAATGTCTCATGTTACTTCTTTGAGGGTGGGTGGGGGGATCAGCAAGATATTCTCTTGCATGTCTTTTGAGCTATAGATTCGATATTGGCATCAGAGACAGTTGACTCACGGTTCAGGAGTAACTCAATGCTCCTTCCATCTGGCTTTGGCTTTGCTGTCCTTAAAATATGTTGACCCATCTTGGGCTCAGAGTGGTGTGGGTCCATGGGATCCTGGGCCACAAATGGCCCTTATTACCTGACAGAAACTCATGTCATGTTTATCAGCATAAAGCTCAATCTCCTTGGCCTTTTCTCACCACAACTTATTTTTGATGTCACGGATTTTCATTTGAGCTTCAGCCTTGAGTTACTTATGACTTTCTTCTGCTGGTGTGATATGTTGTTTTGCCACATGTGATGCGCTTTTCTTTTCTGGTCAAGCAGGCCCTGAATCTCAGCATCATTCTCATCAAACCAGTCTTGATGATAGCGGGTGACATAGCCAATGGACTTGGCACATGCTGAGAGAATGGCCCTCTTTAATCCCTTCCAGAAATTTTCATTATTGTTAGCTGTAGGCATAGCGGCAAACTTATCTTGGAGACACTGCTGAAGTTTCTTCTGAGTCACTATATCGTCAAGGGACTTGACATTGAATTTCTTTTGTATTGATTTTTGCCTGCTTATGATGCCTTAAGACAATCTGGAAATTCATGATTGATCTGACAAGGCGATGGTCTGTCCAATAGTCACTAGTTACATGCATGGCCCTCATGAAGTGGACATCCTTCCAATCTCAAGCTCTAACAATAACAGTGAAGAAGGTGCCAATGCCTGGAGTGAGGGTGTCTTCCAGGTGGTCTTATACTTCTCACTTTGTCTAAAGAGGGTGTTTGTGACTAACACACCATGTTCTACGCATTTGCTCAGGAGGAAGATGCCATTGGAGTTACCCTTTCCTACTCCTTTTCCAATAGTGCCATTCCAGAGATCTGACTCCTGCCCGACTCTAGCGTTAAAATCTCTGAGGAGAATGATCTCCTCCTCCTCCTCGGGAATGTTGGTAAAGGCTCTGTCAATATCTGTATAGAATTGTTCCTTGATATTCTCGATAGAATCCAGCGTTGGGGCATATGCACTGATGACAGCAGGAGACTGGTGGTTGCTGAGCTCAAGACTAAGTCATAAGATGTTTATTGATTCCTACACGAAATTTTATAAGCTGATTGACAAATTTTATTCCTGATTGCAAAACCGACACTATGAATGTGCCTGTACTCTGCAGATTTTCCTTTCCAGAAAAAGGTGTAGCCTCCACCTTCTCTCAGTTGACCTTCATCTGGGTGCCTTGTCTCACTGAGGGCAGTGATGTTGATGTAATATCTCACAAGTTCCCTGGTGACAATAGCAGTTCCTTCCAGCTGTACGTTATCTTTGAATGTTCGCACCCTGAGGATAACAAAGTAGCAAAAGTCAGTCTTTTTATAGCTTCACAGACAGAGTGATCCCATTGGATACAGTAATCCAGCCAGCAGTGTATGAGACAGCCTAGGTTTAGGGCAACTTTTCTAACCCTCTCACCATGTGGGGTAGCAGAGGGGATCCTAAAGAGGACTTCTCAGTTGCAATAGTAGCTGCCGAATTGCACCCCTGTCTCAGTCCAGGTGCCAGACGACCATCTAACTATCGCCGCCTATGTGCAGATTCGTGGATAGGGATTGCCAGATTCACTAATCCTGTCCCCGTCACCACTAGTCCATCGCCGCAGGGCTTGGAAGATTGGAAAGATCTTATTTCCCGTGGTAGAAGCCTGCGCATGACTTCCTTTAACGTGGAGAAGCTGGTGCGGCTACAACGACCACATGATCATGACAAGTGGGACCCGGTGGCAGGGAAAGTCCGGGATGATTGGAGATCTCCATTTGCTGCAGCCTTCATCCGCTTTCACGGCCATTGAGATCCAAGGACCTTCTTCCACCTGATCTACTGTTGAGGACTTGGGGGAATTGGACTGTGCTTTGTCTGGGATCTCCCTCAGACCTGTTCGCCTTGGGAGACCCTACCAGGAACATGAAGCTCCCAGCAACTTAGCTCTGAGGATCATTGGAACATGCAAGCCCCTTCACCACAACAAGGTGACAGTCCCCAAAGAAGAATGGAAAAATAAAACTAGTATGCAAATACTTGTATTTTCAAAACTTTGTGGGAATTTGTTGACAAATACAATTAACCTTGTCCCTTCAGTCTGTCTCTCTTCCTTATAAGATTGTTTCCCGTTATCTTCAGTGGATGTGCTGTTTTGAAGTTGTGATTTTTTTTCTGTTAAAAAGTTTAGCCTTTTTAAGATGCCAAAAGCAACTTAGATGCCTGCAAGGACATGCCGAAACAATCGCCTGTGGGATGCAGAAGCCTTTTCAGAAGCAGGGGGTTTTGTTTGCGAGTACTCTAACAATTATTACCTTCAATAGCCTGAGTGCTTTTTGAAAAGACGCACACGAATCTCTCTCTCTTTAAACAGCTCCCATTTTGAAGAAATAAAAAATTAAGTTCCAGGACTGTCATAGCAGCATTGAAAAAGAGAGAGGTAAAGAAAAGGAGGCTGAGTTTTGAGGAAGGAAGAAATCTGTTAGTTTCCTGCAAATCAAATACTCCTAGAAAAGCAGTAGAAGGATACTTGAAGAGGACAAAGGGCAATGTTTTACTACCTCCTTGCACAACATGCATTTATATTCAGTGTGCCCAATTTTTTTTAACCCTAATAGTGTTATAATTGATATTTTAATTACAGAAAAATATCTCCTTATTCTGCTCCCATGTTCAGATGAAAATCACCACTTCTAGTCTGAGAGCAAGCATGAGAATTTTTAGTTTCAAAGGTTGTTTTTGCTCCTAGTTTTCTGAAAAATCATTAATCTGGAAAAGGTCTGATAATAGAAATATCTCTACCTAACCAGATATGTTGATTTACAGGATATGTTCTGGTGATCATGGTTGGCGGTGGTGATATATTTTCAATTTTTGCATATTTAAATAATGACCCTAGTCGGCTAATCAGCATGGTGTAATCAGTATCTGTACCTATATTGTAAAATGTTCTTAAAATTACCTAAATGCATGTTTACACAAGCCCAAACATACTTTTACCCTTCAAACAAAATAAGCAGTACCTCTCATAAGTTTGATTTTGAATAGGCATGTCGATAAAAGAAAATGTGAATAGATACTCAAGTAAATGTCACCCTTGGAGTTCCTCTATGTTCGTAGGAGCTGATCATCAGTCCTGTGTCCCCATTGCTATCCTTCCAAATTGGAACAAGCAAATGGGTCTCTCTTTAGAACTGATTGCTGAATTGTAACCCCTTGTATCAATGAAAGATATTCTCTTCTGTTGCAGAGTTCAGAGCTACCGCTGCAGTGCTCCTAGCTGCAGTTGACCCAGGCAGTAAAAGCCCATAACTAAAAATTGAACATGGATCAAAATACCACCATGCTTATCTTTTTAAAAGTCATCTGCCCTTACTACTTTTCTGACTATCACTCTGTCCAGCATGCCTGCTTTCTAAGAGTTTTCATATCATGTTGGTTTACTTTTTGGCAAAGTTTTACTACTGATAACATTACAGAATTGATGGCGGTATGGATAATAAGCAGGTGTGCAGTCTGGATAATCATCAGATTTTTCAGCTACAATAAGTTCTGATTGTATAATGTGAAACTTCTTTGGAAGTGGTATAATGAGAGAAGAAGTAGTTACTGTTGAGCTCAGTTCTGGGAAGGAAGAGAGCTGCCCATTGGGGCTCAGGGAGAGCAGTATCTGAAAGGTCTAGGCCACCCAAATGGGGAGTAGTGCTGGGAGCTGCTGGGAGTCTGCTGCTGAGTGAATAAGCAGCAATTTTCTCTATATGGTGATATTGCTCTGTAATCTTGGAGAATCTGGAGACTTGTAACAAGTGGTGGATTAAGTGAACCACTCTGAAAGCGGTCATATCATCCAAGTTGGACTGAGGCCTGATTGACGTAGAATCATTCCTCCTTGGTAGGAGTTTGTGAGGCTTAAATAGAACTTTTAAGTTGAAGGCGTTGATTGTTTTGGAGAGGAGCTCACCCTCTCCCCTCTGTAGGGAGTTGCAGTATCACTGTAGTGATCGCTTATTGGTGAATGAGCTGGGAAGGAGCTTTTTCTTCTGCTCTTTTGGGATTAACGGAATGGCCCTAAAGACTGTGAGCTCTATTCCACACTTCCCCCAAACTTGAGAAATTTAAAAGCATGTAAGCATTCCCCTTGAAGATGGTCTGCGCTCCTTCTCACTGTCCCTCACCCAGCCACCCCCGGATTGTCCTGGGTATCCTCGTCTATTGCAGTGTAAATTAACTGACTTCTCTTAGAAGCAAACTCCCCTACTCTCTATCTGGGGTTTGGCTCACATAAGTTCTGATTCTCTTGTTACTTTGAATTCTGAGGGAAGGAAACCCCTGGAAGTATCTTATTGACTAAGGAACTTATAGATAAGGATCTTACAAATTTAGAACTTGTGAATAGCAGGAGCAATATCTGTGAACCTGTATCATCAGACTTGGTGGATTATGGCCATCTTTCTTTTACTTATTCACAGTTCCCATTGGTTTTCTTTGTTGAAACCTCTTATGGAGGCATTAGTGGGTATTAAGAGCTCTTTGAATTAAAAATTCTGTTGGGTGGATTATGAGAGGATTGGTCTAACAGGCAAGCTAGATGCCCCCCACTACTAATTCAGATCTGGAGAAGGAAGAACCTAAAGTTATAGATAATTTCTCTCATATTGATGGTGGGAATATACAGAGCTTTATTAGTGAGTTAAGGCTAAACTAAGAGAAATTGACACCACCTTTTTGTCATCGTCGTCCTCTTGCTTTATCATACGCAGGATCTCTGAGGTTTCAGAAATCCTGTTTCTTGATTTAAATACTTCCAAGTAGAATTCCCCATCCCTTAGAAATCCTCCAAATATGTCAGTATTGGAAAATGCCAAAAAGTTGGCCCTCTGATACTCTATATAAATGGGCCCCGTGTTGATTTGAAGTTTTTTCAGGGGGGAATATATTCAGAGAGACAGCTCCTTACAGATATTGATCTAAATCAGTTATAAATTGATATGGTTCATTTCGTATTTACTATTTAACTCTTAAGTTTATAAGGCACATAGGGCACCTTTATTTTTGAAATGCGCACGAGGTGGGAGATGGATTTTTTTTTTTTATTGGTACATGGGTTCTAGAATTTGGAATTTGAGGAAACAGCTAAAGCTCTGAGGTGTCTTCATCTCTAGAGTAGAAAACACTCTTGAGAGCCTTGCTCTACAGGACATTCTCAAAAATATAAGGTATAATTTTTTGGATCTACTAGAAGAGTCTGGTTCTTATTTATCTTATGAGAATATATCTCAGGATTTTACATCAACATTTCCTCAACTACTTTCTAGAACTTTTTTGTACTATTTATTTAACTGAATTGCCTAAGTTTGACCCTCCAGTCTTTTCTAGTCCCATGAGCTTTACAATTCCCCTTCCCCGAAATAGGGTTGGTTTTTCATGGGAGCCTTGAGATAGACTTCCTTTACATTCAAAATCTCCCACATAGATTACTCTTTAGAATACAGTGGTATTTGGAGATTAATCAAATGCTTATAGTGAGGCTGTTGGGTCTGTTTCTTATGTTTGACTGGATTGTCCAATTTCTTTCCCTTTACCCAGGGAGAGCTTTTGCCAGAACAATTTACATATTTTATCCTGGAATTTGTGGTTATAAAAATAAGATGAATGATATGGAGTTTTTTAAATTTTTGGAAACCTTTGAATTGATTTATTTTAACAAGAAACATGGTTAGTGAATCTGAAATCATAATCTTTCTTGGGTTTGAATCCTTTCTTCAAGGGAGAAATTGATTGTTAGTAAGGGGTCATACATCTGGAGTACCTGCAACCTTAGTTTCCTTATGCCTGAAATCCCGGGTTTTACCTTTGGAATCAAATTGTCAGGGCATTCAGGCTGTATTTTAGTTTTTTCCTGATCTCCAAATTATAGTATTAAATATTCTTTTCCCCTCATTCTCCTCCTCTTATTGGAGTAATTGTGGGAGTGCCTGGATGAGCAAATTGATATAGTTTGTCTAATTTTGGGAGATTTCAATGCTCCAATAGGTCCTCCAACAAACTCAGTATCAGGGGAAGTAAACACTGAGGAGATTTTTGAACTTCCCTCTCAGCTCTAGAGATCAGGTGGTTAACATACTGGTCAAAAATTAAAGGTTTTGTTATACAAGTTTAATCTGATACCTGTAAATGGAAAAAAAGTGTGGCAGAAAGAGGTGGACAGTTAACCTGTATTTCATCAAATGGTTCTAGTAGTATTGATTATATAATTGATCCTCCTTTAGGGATTTATGTAAATTTTCTTGCCCAGATAGTGACTGCCAACCTCTCTATAATTATGAATGATGTGCCCTTTTTGGAGAGAGTTTTTATTTCTGATGGATGATGATGCCTTAATTACTCCCTTTGGAACAATGTGGTTGTAAAAGACTAAAATGGACTCCAACCATTGATGACAAATTATCTAGGAGATTGGAGGACTGATGTTAAATTTTTTCAGAGACATAATTATTAAGTTTGAGAATTCTTCTCAAATTTGTGAATCTCATGAATTGCTGGTCAAGTCCTTACTGCCACATTTCTCTAAACAAGTAGACTTTGGTTTTAATTATCCCAGAAATGCTTTCAAAGCTAAGCGCACTTTGGTTTGACGTGGACTGTGTGAAGGAAAAGTCTACTGTTGCACATATAGTTAATAAGATCCCTCTCCTAATTTACTTCAGAAGTTAGTAGCTGCCAGAATAAGATATTGAGGTTTATTATGTAATGAAAGCCAAGAATATCTGAGATCCTTATGTAACAATTTTGAAGCAGTAGCTAAAGCTGAAAATTATTCCGTGTTTTGGAACATGGTGGCCTCAGGCCTTGGTAGATATACTCCAGATGAGGAACCCCATATTAATGATGAAGCCTGGATAGCACATTCCAACAATTTTTTTTAACCCTAATTCTTCTATAGTTGGTGCAATGAGAAATCCCTTCTTTGATTTATAGGCTCTTAGGCATTTAAGGCCAAAAGGGATCCCTGTGATCATCTGGTCTCACCACTGTACATCACAGGCCATAGAACCTCACCCACCCACTCCTATACTAGACCCCTAAACTTATCACTCTGTCCTTCAGTAACGCACAATTAAATCCAGTCATTTATTTTTAGCCCAACAATGGAAAAAAGTCCAGGGGAAGACTTTTTTTCCCCTGATGAAGTTATTCAGGAGACTCTTGATTGGTAATCTCCAGTCTTGGCTAAATTATTTACTGTCATTAATCATCTTGAATGGATTCCAGCTGGGTGGAAGTCTAGTATTATAGTTCCTATTTTTTAAAAAGAGGACAAAGAATCCTGCTTCATTCACTCTATTAGTCTGTTAGATGTGGCAAGGAAAACTTACTCCAGATTCTTACTATCTAAAGTTGAAATGGGCTTCAGAGGCTAATTTACTATACAAAAAATAAAAAAATTAAAAAAAAAATTGGAGATATACCAATCTCCTAGAACTGGAAGGGGTCTTGAAAGGTCATCGAGTCCAGCCCCCCTGCCTTCACTAGCAGGACCAGTTTTTGCCCCAGATCCCTAAGTGGCCTCCTCAAGGATTGAACTCACAACCCTGGGTTTAGCAGGCCAATGCTCAAACCACTGAGCTATCCCTCCCCCCTTTAGGGTGGATAGAGCCACAATTGATTATTTTTCTTAAATGATTTATAAATATACTGTGGTTAAGGGGTACTAAATTATATGCTGCTTTCATAGATTTAAAGATGGCATTTGAGTCTATTAACTGAGACAAACTTTGGGTGAAATTAAGGAGGATAGGTACCAATCTAAGACTGTGATATATTTTGGAGGTTCTACACCAGAGCAATATGGGGTAGGAACTCCTGTTCTTATTGGAGTATGCCAGAGATGCCATATAGCACCTTTTCTTTAAATTAAAGTGTTAATGGTATGGTAGATGTTTTTAAAGAAGAGCATTTCTCTACACCACACATTTCGGGTAGATCTATCTTGGTGTTATGTGCCTATTACATGAGTTTGTGATAAAACCACAAAAGGCCTGTGCCGAGTACCTCGTTTTTCTTTTTTGTAATTCTCCAGACCTAGTTTTCAATAAGATGAAGGTCATGATTTTTTGGGAAGAACCCTCTGAAAATTGAGTGGAAGATGGAACAAGAATTTTCTTTTACTTATTTGGGCTATTGGTCCCCTTATCAGAAAAACTTTAAAGGTCTTTATCTCTGCTCAAGGGGTTCTCTCCTTTTCCCATTCATGTGGCAGGAATAGGCTGAATTTGAAGCACAATTCCATTTTTAAAAGTCAGTGACCAGTAAGTACATTCTGTCCTGTTTATACTGATACTTCTACATCAGATTTACTTATTTTACAAATAAGGTTTTCTTAAACCAGAAAGACAATAAATTCATAATTAAAGAATGTACTATACTCCGTTTTTTAATTTATCACTTTTAAAAATATTTAAACAGCATGATTTTAAGGATGGACTGCCACACTTAACATCGTCTCTTAGCTTTTATCATCATCCCTTTAATGCTGTTTAAATATACTCTTAGACCTTAATTATGTTTTCAAATTATTATGCATCTGCAAGATCCTTTGTTTTGTTACATTAATACTTTTATTCTTAGACCTTTTAGATGTTGTATAATTTGGGTAATTTTTCCCCCCCTTAATTTGAAGGGACATCAAAAGCAAGAATGTGCTGTTGAAAAACAACCTTACAGCTTGTATTGCTGATTTTGGTCTAGCTTTAAAGTTTGAGGCTGGAAAGTCTGCAGGTGACACACATGGACAGGTAATTGATTTACATAAATTAGATACTAACAATGCTTATATTTAAGTTTGTAGCTTGGAAGGTATTTATTTACAAGGTGGTCACACACTTGGCTGCATCTGTAGGCTGAGCTTATTGCACAAATGAGCTCTTTGCATCTCTCCAACACCTCCCCCACTTTGTGTGCCACCTACCCATCCCCCTCTAAGTCTGGGATACCCTGCAGTTCCCCCAATATCCTCCCATCCAGGTATGTGTGTCCTCCATTCCAGGGTCCCCCATTCTCTCTGCCATGCTGGAGGCTTTATCTGTCCCCCATACTTGCACCCATGTCAGGATCCCTCATTCTTTTTCCTGTGCTGGGGGGCTGAGCACTTCCTTCTGGAAGGCATTAATGGTGCCATCAACCATAGACAATTAGAAGTCCTTAAGCTATGGTTTTGCTAAACAGATGGCAGAGGCTTCATATGTGTGCCCCCTTTTGATTTTCTAGTTTCCCCTACAATTAGTAGGATTCCAGCTATTGATGCATAGAACGTTAACTGAAATTTTGAAATGGATCAGATACAGTGTTCAAAAGGTATTATGTTACAGGCACAGAAATGCCCTCATGTTGTGTTTAAGGCCTTCACAATCTCAGCCAATTAAAACTCATGACAAAAGTATTGTGGAAAGGACTTAAGTTGTGAATGGTGCCTTGTCTTGGCCCTTTGTACTAAATGAATTTTAACCGGAAGAAATGTAGCTTTCTTCTAGGTCTAATTCAGTAAATTACTTGATGTGATGTTTCAATTTCATAGTTGATCACGGCCAACTAATATAATTCTATCTGAAGATCTTCCTTTCTTCAGTGTCAACTGCCTTGGAGAATTTACTTACAGGAATCTGTGTGTGACACCTTTAATATTAATAGCGGAGGAAATGATGGTCTTCCAGCAACCAGGAAGAAAATAAGATACAGGGGAGGGGAGGAAAAGACCAGGTCTGCTGAAGGAAAATTAATGTTAAATTATTTATAAATATACATGCAGACTTTTATGCATTCTGGAAATCCACTGTGGGGGCCCAAACTGTCAAGGTATTGAGCATCCTTAACCTCTCAACTCTAAGGGAGTTGAGGGCATGCAGCACCTTGCTGGATTGAGTCCAAAGTAAAGGCAGTGACTACAACTTTTTTTTTGGTTTGGTTTGGTTTTTTTTATTTAAATGGGGGGTGGGGGAGAGAGAATTGTACAGTAAGGTCAATCTGTCTTTTTGCTTATCTTGAAATAAACAATTTAGTGCAGTAACACTGTATGCTTGAATATCTTTAAAAGGTTGGTACACGAAGGTATATGGCTCCAGAAGTATTAGAAGGTGCGATAAACTTCCAAAGGGATGCATTTCTGAGAATAGATATGTATGCCATGGGATTAGTCCTGTGGGAACTGGCATCCCGATGTACTGCGTCAGATGGTAAGCAAAATGTTTAATTTATAAAAATACATAGTTGATACTGCAGTATTTAAAACTTTGAATCTGCTCAGGGGTTGGGGGGAAGCGGGAGTTGTGTGTATGTCTTTCGTTGTCTTTTTTTTTTTCTTTTCTTTTTTTCTTTTAAGCTCTGAATTTCCCAGGCTTAAAATGGTTGCTTTTGTAGGATACATGCAACATCCCTGTAATATGTATTACCCTAAATTACTTATATGTATCTCAGTCTTAATAAATCATTTTAACATATCTTTTGTCTGAATTTCTTTTTTTAAAGCATACATGAACCCTAAACAATAAATTCAAGGAGAATCTCCCATGTGATATTTCTAATAAATCACAGTACTCTCCGGCTATTTTATGCCCCTTAGCAGGGGCATAAAGCAGCCAGATCATGCTGGCTAGTTAAACGGGGGTTTACAGCTGCTTTATATTGCCAGACCAGCACAAAGCAGCTGCTGAACACCGCAGTTTCCCCCCTCACTCCTCCTGTTCCCTACCTTTCCTTGTGCACACATGTTCCCCCTCCCTCTTGTCTTCTCCACAGTCCATTGTGTACAAATTCTAACTTTTTCCCTCCTGCACCCTTCTGTTCCTCTGTGCACACTTTGTGCTGGCTCTTGCCCTTTTGCACCATTTTGTCCTCTGACTAGGTAAGGGGCAACAAGTGGTTTTTGTAAAGAAAAATATTTAGGATTAAATTTAACCTTTTTGTTTGTTTGTTTGTTTTCCATAATGGAAAGCTTGTCCCTCCAGTGTACACTGGTGCATGAAATTTTCTTCAGAGAAACTTATGAAGAATTGCCCTCTCCAAATGGCCACTGCCTGTTTTATTGAAAATAGGAATGAAGCCAAGCTCCTTGCAAGGAAGATGGTATTCCCTTAATGCTGTCAGGAGTCAGAGGGGAACATTGAGGAGCAGATGAATGGCAATAAGAGACAGCAGCTATTTTTGAAGAGGGCAGTTCTTGTAACTCCTTGAAAATTATCCTTCAGCTTAACCTGAAGCAGGAACTTTCAGTTATGAAGAAACACCAAAAAGTGTCCATTGAATCTATTTTTTTTTCAAATGTAACTTATCCAGAAGATTTCAGCAAGTTTTAATTATATGGGAAGTTTGAAGAGTCAGTGTTCTTCTATTAAGATACTAGGGGAACAAAATAAAGGTCTGACATAGGGTGCCAAATTTCTTAACCTATTTTTTAAATTAATTTTAATTCATAAACTAACCAATGTACTTCTGAATTCTCACAAAATTCATTGTTTACTCAGTAAGTGATGTAACTTTGGAGAGGAAAGGGTGTAATTTTCATATGTAGCAGAGAATTCCTGCTCTTACGTGCAAAATTTCTCAGCCTTTATTATGGAGTGAATTGGTGCTTCCTTAATTTAAGTTAGAATTCCTCCTAACCACTGTCTATTCATCTATCTGTCCATCCTTCATATATTGTAAGAACTTTGAGCCAGAGAAACTTCTTTCTCGTGTGCAGGATGCTTTCCAGACAGATATTTGTTTTATGGTAGTACCCAGTTAATAATAAATCTTTTTTTTTCTAAAAAGTCATCAGAAGTGACTTCAATACATACAAGGAACAAATCGTGCACCCTAGGATGGAGTATGCTTAATCATTGCATTGCATGCACAGTCTAATCAAATGTAAGAGTTGAGGGACTGGAGCATTCTCGGTACAGACAGTGTTCAGAGAATTTACTAACCAGATTCTAAGTCTCGATTATTTGGATAAATGTTTTTTGTTTTTTTAAAAGATGAGCAGAAAGTATATTCCTGAAAGCATGGCTATCCTCCTCCTCCTCCCCCAGCCCCCCCGGTCAAATATCAAGACACTGTTCCAAAGGAAAACGTATTTTTTTCTAATCTTGTTCTCAGAAATGGCTAACCTGTTTTTGCTGAAATTTTCCTCAAAAAATTTAGCCAGAGACAGACACTTGATATAGACAAATTCAGCCTGAATGATATAAATTTGGCAAAGTTATAAGTTGAGTTGTTCAGGCAATTTTTTGACACAATGCTTTGTCAAAGAATGCAGCTTTTTCCAAACCAAAACTTTTAAGAGAAAAAAGTGGGTTTCAACAAAATTTTCACCTTGAAGACATTTTGAAAAGAATTTTGAAACTTATTTTATCTTTTGATGTTTTCTAAAGAATTCCAGTTTTGGGGTTCAATATAACTTTATTTCAAAATTTAAGCTAATCATTATTTTAAGTTAATCAGAATGGGTTTTATAATTTTGTAATCTTTCAAACTTTTTGATGGACTCAGACCAGGATGGTAGGGTTTTTGTTGTTGTTTTGCTTTTTGGTTTGTGAAAATTTGTGATTATGATTTTGTCAGTATTTGGAACAGGAAATTTTTTCGACAGCTTGAAAATTAGGACTAGAAAACTATTTCATTTTTAGCAGCATAAGTAAATGGAAACAAGGTCTTAAAATGGGAAGTGTTGGCCAACCCTAACTGTAGGCATTGCTACTTGTACTCCGTGTAATGCCAAGTTCATTTGTATACTGCAGACTTCTACTGCCATACCTATGTTAGTTAGGTGTGTGAAAAGGTATGATCCCTGACCGACAGTTGTGCTTCCAAAAGTCCCTAGGGTAGACCTAGCTACACTGGTAAGAATGCCCTTGTTTCATTGTGGGAGGGGAGAGGATAGACTAGAATAGGCTCCATATAAGCTGCGTCCACACTAGAAACACTTTGCTGATATAGTGTACCGGCCAAATGCTCGTAGTCTAGGCTCTGAATTTTGGTGGTGGGCCTACAGAGGTTGCATTACAACTTGTTTTTGCACCTTTCTTTATTCTGAGCTTTTGTTGTCACTGTTCTTTTTTTCCTGGATATCTTTTTACAATCTAGTTGCCCTTTGCTGTCAGCTTGAAGGGGATAAGTTACTATTAATGTAACTTAATGAGTTGAAGGGTAGTTTTTTTTAAGAACATGGCCACCCTCTTGATATGTAGTCTAGCATCCATTGCTTCTCAGGCTTTTCACTTTGGCATCATATGAGTTTTAATGGCACTAGTGAGTAAATGGCTGTACAATATTTTGACATACTTATTAAATTTGTGGTGTACCAATTGTCTGAAAAGCAAAATTTATTTTATCCTTAAATATAGGACCAGTGGATGAGTACATGTTGCCATTTGAAGAGGAAATTGGCCAGCATCCATCCCTTGAAGACATGCAGGAAGTTGTAGTGCACAAAAAGAAGAGGCCTGTTTTAAGAGAGTGCTGGCAGAAACATGCTGTAAGTAGTAAAATAACCAAGTTCTGAAAGTATTATTGTGCTGTAGCAGGGTGGACCCCTGCTCCTGCCCTGAAGGGATTAAAAACAGCCCTGGGAAGGGGCTGTGGCTTGAGAAAGCAGCCTTTAGGCTGGGCTGATTGGGGAAGTGGCTGCAGCTGGGGCCATGGCTGCAGCTGGGGCCATGCCCCAAACTGAGCCCAGGGCCTCATAAGAAGGCCAGGGAAGCCAGAAGCCCAGGCAGTCTCTCTCTAGCTCTAGAGGGAGATGGGCCTGGCTGCAGGGAGCTAGACAAGAGGTACCTGAGTGGAGCAGGGCTGGGGAAAGGCTGGGGAGCTCCAGCCTGGAAAGCCCCAGGCTGCAGCCTAGCTATAGGCCAAAAGGTACTGGGGGTTGCAGAGGGCAACCCAGGGGTAGGCCAAGGCAGCAGGTCCAAACCCCTTTTGCCGATGATGAGTGGTGGATACTGCAGTCTGCCCCAGTGAACGGGGGCTAGATGGAGACTGGGCAGTAGCCAACACTGAGGCAAAGTGGGGATAGTGGGGTGGGGGTTCTCCTGGGAGGGGGAGACCCAGTTAAAGGGGCACCAGGGTCCTGGGAGGGACACGGGGGCAAGTAGCTGGAAGGCGGATCACTGGCCTGCAGAGGGCGCTCGGGAGCTGGAACCGAGCTAATTCCTGACCTGTTACAGTGCTTTAACTGTAAAACTTTCATGAAATTATATTTAATTCTTATCTGTGGACATTTTTCTTCTGATACAGTATTTTTATATAATTAGCTCTGCTGAAAAATTAAAACTGTATACTAACATGTTTTATAGTACTTTGTTTTTAAATGCAGCGCTCATACCAAAGGATTCCAAAGTACTTCATAAAAGTTTTAAACTTCCTTGGTGGGTGAAGTGACTCTTCAGTTTTAGTCCTAAGCAGTTCTGTTGTTGTTTCATATAAAGATGCGTATTTATCCCCTTCACTCATTACTGAAATGATGCCACCTTTCGGGGGGTAATTTGGTAGCTGACTTTAATAACACAGTAACAATCTCAGAAAGGTAAAGAGTCCCTGAAACTTCAAGGATAATTTAGGTGGGCAGAACGAATTGCCTACGTTTGGGTTTGGGCTAGATGTTGAGTGATGCCACTACTTTAGGAAAAGTGGCATGTCTTCAGAATTCTGAATATTGTGACTTTTTTTTGTCTCTTAAAAATCAGCACCTCTCACAACACGCTGCTCCCTAATAGCAGGCTAGAGTATTTTCAAGTCAGCATGGAATTAAGCATGAATCCACTGCCTGACTATTAATACCCTGGCTTGTACCTTTATTTTTCTTGGAGTTATTTCGTTCAAATTTTGAACAGGACCAGTAGTTCTTAGAGATCTCATTATATTTTAAGGTGGCAAAGTTGCTATATGTATATTGAGTATCAATAATTCTGTACTCAGGGCAGGATTTAAGTGCTTTGATGCGAATAAGGCATGGACAAACCTCAGTTCTGGCATTTCTTAACTTCTGAGTTCCTGACTTTGCCACCCTTAACATTCTTTTAATGTAGCTTTTTGTCATGTAACTTCCTGAAAAAAAACGTGATCATTCAGAACCAGATGAACCTCCGCATGGTGGTTCAGCAGGGTTGGGACCTTTAGATTCATAGCACAGATCTCGTGCCACATTAGCTAAGAGTAACTGGTAGCAGGACTAGGTTGTTATCCTCCTGTAGTGGCTGGAACACAGAGGGTGAAACACATGCTTTTGTCAGTGGATGTTGCAGCTATTTGCTAGACAGCATGGAAATGTTGAGACCCAGGTGTCCTGGGGTGTGTTTCAGATTCTGGAGAAGAGATTGTTGATTACAAGACTTTTCCACCCAGTCATCTTTCTACACTTGTGCCTCCTTCTGGCCTGTATCCTACCCTTCTCACCTCTCTGCATTCCATTCAGGTTGGTTACTTCTCCATGCTGCACCAGCAGAAGGAGCATTGAGAGCATGGGAAAAACAGTCTCTTTGCACTATTTTGGTGTCACAGCAGCTCTCAGGGTGCAGGAATTGGAGGAAAAGTTCTGCTTAGTCACTCTGAGGATGTTCTATCCATTTGACGTATAGGAGCTGTGAGGGGATGGAGCATACTCAGTGTAGACAATCTTTGTTAGAGGCTTTCAGTTAAATTCACAAAACTTCTAGTGAAGGTGTGTGACCCCCCCCTTGCCCAATTTAAGTGCCTGCTTCAAAACATAGAACCTCTCAGATGTAAGATTTATTGAACATAGGCAAAATATGTTGATTTGTCCATCTTCATTCTGAATCAGTTGAACTGATTTAGCTGAAACTTCCCCCCCCCCCCCCCCAAAAAAAAATCTGCGGCAGACAACTGGCATCAAAAATTTCAGCTTGAGTGGTTTAACTGAAAACAGGGCCTTATAATGAAGGTATAAGACAACTCAGTTACCAGCTCCACTTGTATATTACTTTTTCTTTTAGGGAATGGCAATGCTCTGTGAAACAATAGAAGAATGTTGGGATCATGATGCAGAAGCCAGGTTATCAGCTGGTTGCGTAGAAGAACGGATTATTCAGATGCAAAGACTGACTAACATTATAACAACAGAGGACATTGTGACAGTGGTCACAATGGTGACAAATGTTGACTTTCCTCCCAAAGAATCCAGTCTATGATAGTTGCACTGGTTATGCATTCTGACCAACAGGACTCTGAACTGGAGCTGCTAAAGCTAATGAGACTGCTTACGGTTGTTACTTTCTGTGTGAAATGAGGAGTGGTAAGTTTTTTGGGAATGTCAATAAGGAGACTTTTTTTCCAAACATGAATACATGAGACTTTACTGCATTCCCGTCCTGAAGGACATTTGACCTGAGAAGTGGCAAAATATTGTTAAGGATCTTAAATGAAGAATATGGACCTATCCCGGCTAATCAAGTGTTTTAAAAACTGACATCAGATTTCTTAATATCTGTCAGAAGAGACTAATTCCTTAAATGAACTACTGCTATTTTTTTTAAATCAAACATTTCATTTCAGATTTAAAAAAAGGGTAACTTGTTTTTATTGCATTTGCTGTTGTGTTTATATAAATGACTATTGTAATGGCAATATGACACAGCTTGTGAATGTTTAGTGTGCTGCTGTTATATGTACATAAACAAAAGTAATCAAGTGGGATATAGCAAAGAGGCTTCCAAGCATTACTTTAACCTCCCTCAACAAGGTATACCTCAGTTCCACGTCTGCTAAATTATGAGATTGACAACACTAACAATTTGAATAATAAATTGATCCATGTTTTGTAAATGCTGTATTACAAATTCACTGTTATTTAAAAAAGGGTAAGCTATGCTTCATGCCAAGAGTAAACGGCCATTCCTAAAGCAGTGTTTTTAGCCCTTTCTTGTGCTAGCTTGTGTATAAAAAGTGCTGGGTTTGAAACAAAACTTTCTTCCTGTTTTAGTTTAAAGCTTTTATCTCACATTCAGTTCCCAAAATATTGCATACATTTTATTTTTACTAAATACTATTTAGGTTTGCTGTGTCTGAGGAATATTTGAGCATGACTTTGTTTTTTTTAATTTTATGTGAGCTATGACACTGGAAAGCTCTTAATTCTTATTCTTTCTAAAGAAGGCTTTTTCCTATTTATGTAAAAAGTACTGCATAGAGTACTTTGTTTCACTAACAGTATGCAGTGTATTCTGTATCACTGTTTCAGGATCACCTCAGGAAGCTTAATTACCCAGAACTCCTCACTCTCTCTGCTTTGAGATTTGCAACTTCTCTACACTTAAGCTTGCTGCCATCTTGTCAGAGTGATATTTGATGTCTGTGATGCAAAGGTTCATCCTGGAGTCATGTTAAAAATGATAGCCACAGACTTCCGATGTAACTGCTAAAAATATTCAGGGATAACTTTAGTTGTTATGCTATAATTTCAAATATGCAATGACTATTTAGAGGTAACGAATACCAACATAGGTAGCACAGTCTAGCAAAAAATAATAAAATTGCTTTCACAGCTGACTCCAACATTATTTTAGGGTTTAGGAGATCATGCCTTATATACTATGAAACGTAAAAAACCTGAATTGACTGTAGGTGCCAAAGTGCTTTTCAAAATTAATATTACACTAGTTATTTGATCCTTTACATTTATACAGATCAAAGTAAAAAAACAAACTTTCTAAAGTACTCAGTACCAAACCAACAGTAGCCAGTATTATGCTATGTATTTTATCAGGTCTTTTTTTTTTTTTTAAATCATGCATTAGATTTTTAAGGAAGTTTTTAATGTCACAATCAGGAGCTCACTGTGAATGTTATCTTTAAACAGTTATTTGTAAAAACCACAGAATACACTCAATTTTACATATAATATGCACTTAATCTCTGGGAACAATAAAATTATTTATAAACAAACAAGACCTAGGTCACCGTATTCTAAGCAGGGAGGGGGAAGAAGGGTAATAGCAACGTTGTTCATGCATAACATACCACTCAATACTGTTCTGCTTGCTGTTTTTCACTCTTATTCCTAGGGTTTAATGGTAGCCATAAGAATCCCTGCTTTAATGGGTTATTGGTACTAGTAGGGCAACTTGCTCGTTTTGTTTATAAAACAAACTACTCATGCACCCATTTTCTTGATCTGGATTTTCATTTTGCTTCCACCTTCAGTGCAGGGATACATTATCTTAAACGTACATCAAGTGATCATGGCTAGAGATATGAACAAAACCAGTCATTTTACTGCAAAAACTTGTATTGTTCTCTGAAGTTTAAACCCCAACACTGGCAAAAGTAGGAGGAACAGCATGGATGATATAAGGATCAGTTATTCAAGATTCAATGCAGAAGTCATACCTAGCTACGGACACATGTCAGTATGAGCCTTGCATCCTCCACGCATGGTCCTTGAACTTTTGCTGGAATGGGCCCTGGTGGCCAGGCTGTTTGGGGGCTCCTTTGGTGTTGCTAGTGCACTTTGTGTTTGCAAGTGATGTAGGTGAATCACAGCCTGAAATTGAATGAGATATTTATTTTCATAGAAATTCCCACAGGTGTGAATATTGTACTTAACTGTATTTTCTGATTTTTTTTTCTTGTTTAAACAGCATAGTATAGTATCACACTGATAAGGATGTTCATGGTAAAAGTGTTTTTATAATTGGTGAAATAACTAAACTTTGGTGAGCTGTTCTTATACATAAGACTTCTGTTTTGCAGGGCATTTTAACCTGTGTGTGTTCCACTTATAGTACAGTAAAATATAGATGTGTAAGTTAAAATGCTTGAGCCAGACTCATGAATGAGGATAAAAATGAATAAGAACTAAGCTAGTGAAAATATTCTGGCATTACTTACTAGCAGAAGTAGTGACCGTTGTCCCTCTTTATACTTGCAGCATGTGTGGTGGTGTATATGTACATGTATGGTCTATTCCAGTGATTCACCCTGTATTTTGGCTTGTGAAGAAAAGTCAGTCTCTTGGCTCTCACTTCCAACTTGTTGGCTTTGCCTGTCTATTTAAATGATTGCTGTATAACTGCCACAGGACTGATGGATTAGCCAGTTTTTGGCTTTACTGGAAGTCCAAGCCCTGCATTTTTTAGTTTGTGTTAGCTACTAGGAAATTTTTATATCACATGATGCATGACTACTCTTTGTACACCTACTACTACATGTACCTTAGCATTTCAGAAGAAACTGTGTCTCAATTGTTGGCGTTCCTGAACTAGCACTGTCATTCATGGTGACGTTCTGAAACTATAAATCAAGATTGAAATTCACCACTTTGTATCTATTTGAAATAGCAAAATTCATGTAGCTTTTAGAGAGTCTTGGAATTCCAGCTAAAATGTAAGCAGAAACAGGAGTGAGTATTTCTTGTTCATACTAGGTTTCAGCAGCATTGCTGATTATAGTTTTAACAAGTGGGATTACCAGTTGGACTGATCTTTTTCCAATTTCTCTTTTTAACTTCTAATGCATTTATTTTTATTAGGAACATCTGGTACAAAGTGCAGAAAGCTATATGCAGGTTTATGGGCAAAATGATACAAGTAGCATCCTTGATGGAACATCATTTACCTCAGATATTCAACCAGCAGTACTTTTTTTTTTAAAAGCAGTCTCAGTTCATATTTGTTACCTCTCAAGATATTGGTAAGCAATTATTTTAGCTTTACTCTCTGTATTTGTCTGTTTAGGGCACAGGTTGTTGTACTACTGTCAGATTATACTTGCTATTTTTCTGCAAGTATCAAAAACAAAAACCCCAGCCCAGGATAAAAGTGATTGTTAAATATTGTACAAATAAAAATGTATGCTCTTTCTGCCCCTACCCCAAAAGTTAAATAAAAAAAAATGACTACTGTATGACTTGCATATGCCTTTTTTCAACTTTTCGTATCTTCTCTAGGAAAAAATAAATCTAGGTAATATTTTGTGTTGACACTTCACCTTCAGAAACCTTATGGCTTGAAAAGGTTAAAGGAAGGAAAACCTCTTCCCCCTTTTTTGCAACATTTACAGCATTACAGTGGAGAAATGGAGCAGAGGCAGACCCTTATTTCTAGCATTTCTGACATAAAAGGCGATCATTCCCTTGCATTAGTTACCATCCTTTCCTGACAGGAAGGTCAAGGGAGAATTGTGAAGTGAATTCTATCAGGATATTTGTTAACCAGACTGCTGTAGAAGACTGCTAGGCATTTTTCCCCCCCTGAGTAAGAGCTCAGTTTCAGAACTGAACCCAAATGTTGTATACAAGTGAAGAGCACAAGTCCTAGGATGCTAGGTCAGCAGAAAGTAGGTAATACCTTTTACTACAGTTGCTTTTGATATTCTTTGATATCCCCTTCTATCCACAAATTTGGATTTTACTGCCCCTTCTTAGCTAGGCAGCAACAACAAAATAGCACCAAAACTGTTTGTGTTTTTGATCCCTGTGGATTTGTTTGGAGACACAACTTCTAGTATGGCACTACTGTGTCAGCCTCAACCACAGAAAAACTCCTAGAAAAGGTCCAGGGGTTGCCAACCTTTGAGAAGTGGTGTGCTGAGTCTTCATTTATTCACTCTAATTTAAGGTTTTGTGTGCCAGTAATACGTTAATATTTTTAGAAAGTCTAAAGTCTATAATATATAATTAAACTATTGTTATACATAAAGCAAATAAGGTTTTTAAAATGTTTAAGCAGCTTAATTTAAAATTAAATTAAAATGCAGAGCCCCCTGGACCGGTGGCCAGGATCTGGGCAGCTGAGTGCCACTGAAAATCAGCTTGCATGCTGCATTTGGCACATATGCCATAGGTTGCCTACCCCTGCACTAGTCTATTGTTTATCACCATTTCCCTTTTCTGGCAACTTCATGTGAAGGCCAGATGCACCAACTCTTTTGCTTTTATCAGATTATTCCTACTCCTACTTGATAGAAAATTGCAGAGCTGGTAACTTGTAGGAGTGATGGTGTACTACAGCCAGTGGTGGAGCAGCCCTGTGATTATGATACTGGAAAGAGTTGCATCTCTCTTTCTGGAAGTACTATCACCTGTAACTTCCGTAGCTGTTCTTTAGAAAGGCGTTCAGCCCACAGAGAAATTGAAGCTCATTATAAGGGAATAACTACTCAATTAGAAATTTTCAGTTTGAACAACAGTTATCCATTCTAACTGAAGTTAAATCATCATTCTGGTAGTTACTGGAGTATTCTTGCAATCTATAAACTAAGTAAACTGTCTCCAAGTCTCTAGCCTCCTAATTATAGGTTTAAAGAATATGGCTCTGTTTAGTAACTTGAGTTGGGATAGGAGTCAAAGGTATTACGTAAATTGTGTGCATGGTTGCAGGCTTGTTGTAGTTAGATCCAAACAGAACACTGTACAGGTCAGCTTTTGTCTGAAAATGCCAAATGAGATCAAATCAAGCCCCAACTCTCATTGATTTTGCAGTCTTAAATCTAGCACTGAATGTCTCTCCTCCCTTCCCCTCCCCCCAATGCTTGGGGCTTTTTGAGGTGAATTCCCAGTGTCATTCCACCAACAGACCAGTGGGAACTATTTCTACCTACATGGATAAGAGATTCAAAAGGTAAAGATTCTTTGACTATTCCTCCTTATATCTGATTCCCAGTTGAAAATTTCCAAAGCTGAACACTTTGAAATAACATAACTGTGAAGGTTTCAGAGTAGCAGCCGTGTTAGTCTGTATCCGCAAAAAGAACAGGAGTACTTGTGGCACCTTAAAGACTAACATATCTCCTGACTGTGTTCCATTCTATGCATCCGAAGAAGTGAGCTGTAGCTCATGCTAAAATAAATGTTAGTCTTTAAGGTGCCACAAGTACTCCTGTTCTTATAACTGAAGGGATTTCATGGGTCTCTGCAAGATCCAAGCCCTTCCACTGTAGCAGCACTGCAACTTTTCAAGTGTTGCTATTGTACACACACTAGTTTGGGGGCTTTTGGTTTTTTTTTCCCCAATAAAACCTCTTTCCTAGCAAGCCTTGTGTCAAATACACATCATTCAGTCTCCTTCTTTAAAACACTTTCTGCACATAGAAAATTTATTTTTAAAATTTGGCATTGTCAAAGGTAGTCACCAGCATAGCACTGGGGAGCGAAGGCCCTGCAGCCACCTTCCCCCACAGACTGAGCATTGAGATTGCACCTGACCCTGCACCAGTGAAAGGGCTGGGTCTGCCCCACAAACATAGGGCCCTAACCCTCCATGCCAGGCATACCAGCAGGTGTGGGGGTATCTGGATGCACAGGGACTTGCCTGGGGGTTCTAGATAGTGTGTGGGGGGGGAGGGGAGAAGGATTGAGGTGTCTGTGGCTCAACCAGGGACTCTGGGTGCCTGTAGATCCTTGAGATGTGTAGAATCTCTACTTTTCTTAAAGTTGATGGCCCTTAATTCTTGCAAAAGGACTCATGCCAGCTGCTATTATCGCTATTTCTTCTATTAGTTGGGATTTATGCCAGAGTTTATAAACTAGCCAGCTATTGGACTGTACAGATTTTCAAAGTGGAAGTAGTAACAATTTTTCAGATAATGGCCTTTTCTAGCTAGAATTAGCAATCACAAGCAATAGCCATAATATAGTGCTGGACAAGGGATAAGGAATACTATTTCCATTACCATCCTTTCTCTGGCAGTAGCAGGTGTGAGATACAGAATCACCTTAACAGATTTGTTTGAAACTAGACTTCACCATCCCTGTTTTTTATATTAAGTAAGAGTATGACTTGGTATGCACTCCTAACATTAATGGGAGCTATTGTGGATTGATACTTGAAACTGACTGTCTGACCAACAAGCAGCTTGCTTCTCTAGAAGGTAGACAGCTAACTTTATCCATCATTTCCATTTTCACTAACAGCCTGGCACCAAAGTTTTCTTAAGGTCTACCTCAGGCTAGTAAGGACTGTCTTCCTTTCCACTGTGATTCCCTCTGTAAAGTCCTTTTACATCTGATAAATTCCATCAATCTGTCCCTCTTAAGCACAAGTATCATAGTAATAGGATGTACAATCATTCTTACGTTGTTGAGCTGATAAAGGGATTTAAAATATATTTTAGGGAATATAAACTTCAAATTTTATTCAACTCAAAATTAGGATTAACATAGAAGTCAAAACTGGTGGGTTTCTTTCCTGTAGTTTACCCCAAAATCCTGCTCAGTGCTAGCCAAACATCTGAACAGATTCCTAAAGAAAACTTAAATCCACCTGAACTATGGCAGTGAATAGGGAAGTGTTTTTAATTGAAGACTGGAAAGAGTGTTTTAATTTGACTGGTGTTTAGATTCCCTGAACTAATTACCAAGGCACTGTAATCATTCATTGTTTATTTTCAATATCATGGAACACTTCAGAAAAGTACATCATATTTAAAAAAACATGCTCTAACTTCAAGTGAATGATTCAGTATTCCACTGAAATTATGTAGAGTACAACCAATTTGTTCAACTTAATGTGGTTTTGTAAGCTTCAGAAAGTTCACAACCAACTCAATGAGGATGTTGCCCACTGTTTCACATCTGTTGGGCAGTTTGGGTATACCTGCAAAGCATCCATTATTTGGTTATTGTCCAAAAGTAGCTTCATTAATACATATTCTCTCTGAGCACGCACAGGCAGTCCTTCTATTGGTTTTATTAACTCTAGTTGTAGCAAGTGTTCAAAAGCCTAAAGAGAGAAAAAGCAAACAGTTAAACATTTTCCAGACCACAACCATTCTGAATAGCCCACATATTACAGAAGTATCACCTACTATAGACAAATACAGTTGCTTATACTCATTTCAGTTACTCAGTATATCAAGCCCAGAAAACTTAAATGCCCTGGTTCTTGCGAAAACTAAGTGGGATTTTTCAAAAAGCCTGAGCAAGATACACTAAGGGTATTCTAGAAAGTTCAATATGTTCCTATCGAGTTTTATAGATGCAACTCACTGGTTGAATGGATTTCATTCAAACTTGACTTTCTTTCCAGATCTCCAAAGGATCAATACAAGCTTGAAAAAAAGTGGTTTACTAGTTTTGAACATGTCATGTTTGCACTACCTCATCACAGTAAGTACAGTATATAGCCTCTGGTCAATGTTTGAAGAATCATTTAGTAACTTATAGCTATGAACTTAGTTGATTTTTTTTGTTCAGTTTAACCAAGACAAAGCTTGTGTAAGACTGAATAGTGAGCTGTCAGTTGCTGGAGCTCACCTACAAGTGGAGAATTGAAAAGGGTCTGTCTTGAACTCTAGGCCATGAATAGCATTAAATTACAAAATGCAATGAAAAGTTCAAATGTGTATTGTCAAACTTAAAACAACCCAAGCCAGATTGATATAATTTAATTTACAGTATTAAAGATTAATAAACCAGATACTTGAGTTTAAAGGCATACAATGCATCATTAAACAATACAATACAAATTTCTTAATTTCTAGGGAATCTTTGCGTAACTCAGTAAGGAAGGAGATTCTATGCTTATAAATTGAACTCTGCATTGCTTGACTTGTTTGATTTCTCAAACTTGAATGGCAAAAAATCTAGATTTATCAGCTGTATAGACTACATGGGTGGTAGAGATGCCATTCAGTTTGGGGCAGTTATTTCCCCAAGAGTAGCAGCAAATGGATGAATCAATTGTGAAGGTTATCCCACATAAGTAATTTATTCACCACAATGTACAGTCTTGGAGCAGTACAGTCTTAGATCAAATAAACTTAATCATAATGGGGTAATGAATATAGAACACAGTTCAGTCAAGGGCTGCACCCTTATAGAAGAGGAAACATTTTGTACTTACATGTACATTCTTTCTCCCAAGGACTATGGTCCACAGATCTGTTATGAGGGCTCTTCAGGCTACTTGCACTTTTCCAGGCACAGCCATACCTCTGTCACTGGCACAAAGGGGTGTGGCCACACTTGAAGGCCAAGTCAGTGAGAATTTGGGGAATCAAAAGGAATCAGCAGAGTTTTTCCACCATGCTGCATTTTTGTGAAGGTGAGCAGGGGACCAGAAACTGAAGATGAAAGGCTGGAGTCTCATACAACTCTAAAGAAAGGCTAGAGAAAATGATGGCAGCATGACTCATTCAGGGGTTGAAGTGAGCAGCAGCTTTTTGGAATTTTTTTTTTCCTGTTGTGGTAGCAGAGAGGCTGGGGTCTGCCAGAACAGACAAACTGGCAGGGTCTTCAGAGGCTGCCACACCCTTTTCTGCTAGTGAGTGATAGGGCTAGTTTTATGTCCAAAAGATGCAGGTATGAAGACGACTCACTGACAGACCAGTACACCTTAGTTCAAGACAGAAAAGGGAGTTTCAGCTCTTTACTGATGTTAAGCTACTTTGAGCCCTCTTGGTTTGAGAGATATTGGAACTTAAACCTGTTGCTGATTCAAGACTAAATACTAACCATCCTGCAACTTGTATCAGAGTAATTTGGGGGCAGCAAAAAACCTCTACATGCCACAACAGGCAACTCTTTAGAAGTCTGCCGGGAACCAGAATATTGTCCTAATACAGAACCTTTTATTCAATTATTTCCACTCACTAAAAGAAATGATTGTCTAAATTCAATCAATACCAAACTTATTCCTTGATAAATGGCAACAGGTGCTTGTGTTCAGCTGTTAAACTCCTTAAAAATAAAGTCCATTTTGGTGAGGTATGTGATGCTTCTGTTTCAATAAGTCGAATATTAGCACCCCTAAAATTTTGCCATTATATTTAACCATGGATAGTGAGATACAACACCCATACAGCAGATGGCAGTCAAGTACCACACAAGTGTGTTTCATTATAAAGAGACCTTTCTGATCTTTTCATTATAGAATGTCAGGGTTGGAAGGGACCTCAGGAGGTCATCTAGTCCAACCCCCTGCTCAAAGCAGGACCATGCCCCAGAATCTATAAATGGCCCCCCTCAAGAATTGAACTCTCAACCCATAGTTCCTAGAAAACTACCTCAGGGACAGATCAGTATTTAGGTATGCAAGGAAACAAATTAAGGGTTTACCTTCATAACAACAGGTTTCTCAAAGTTGTACATTGAATGTGCTTTCCGTTGTATGAACTTCTGAAATTCTGTACCAAGGAAAACATTACTTGAGTAACAGTAAAGTGATATTTATAGATTTTAAAAGTTTGATGCTTTCATCTCACCATTATAGACCATTTGAAAATTAAATGGCTCTCCTTCATAAACATCATTTAAATGTTTCATAGCTATAATTAGGCAGATTTCCAGCACAGACAAACCTATATGGAGAAAAGGAAAATATTTAGAACTATCTTTCACACATAGATGCATGGTTCTAGGCACATTAAAAATACAAGCATATTTACAATATAGTATTACTTCGATATTAATAGCACATCAACAATTCAAAATTGTTATATATAAATTTTAAGGGTTGAACAAAAGCTGTGCAAGCTGACTAGATTAAACTTCCTGCTTTTGTTAAATGTGAATAGAATAGGTATTTGAAAATAAATGTGAATAGAATAGGTATTTTTGATATTATTTCAAGTCTGACTGGGTTGCATCACGTTTTGTTTTGATTCTGATTACTTGATATAGTCAGCTTTATACAAGTTTGGGGGGGAGATAGGAAAAACCTCTCTCCACACTTTTGCCCCAGTGAAACTAAGGGTAGGTCTACACAGCTGACATTAAAGCACTGCCATGGCAATGCTTTAACATGGCTGTGTAGTTGCAGCTCCAGCACTGTAATAAAACCACCTCCACGAGGGGTATAGCAGCTACCAGCGCTATCTACGCTGCCACTTTACAGCGCTGAAACTTGCATTGCTCAGGCCCGTGTTTCTTCACAACCCTGAGCAAAGAAAGTTTCAGAGTAGACAAGGCTTCAGACTTGTATGCTGTAGAATGTAGTGCTATAGGAGTTAAATTTCAATCCTTCTGAAAGGCAGACAAATGAGCTGGCCCTGGATGCCTGTTGTACTGCTTTAATAGCTCAGGAAGTTTAGGAAAAGCTTTAAGATACCAAACAAGAGGCCTTCAATCTTAAAGCCCATGGGAAGAGAAATATGGCAACTTGAGATAAATTGTGTCTAATGGTCAAGTTAATCATTCCTTTGATAAGTATATCACTGCCTCCCAATTACATTAATAAATCACTAGACAATTACTACATTACTATATACACCAAGGTAAATGTGTCATAGTTGTGGCCACAGCAGTCCCAGCATATTAGAGAGACAAGGTGGGTGAGAACGTCTTTTATTGGACCAATGTCTGTTAGTGAGACAAGCTTTCAAGCTTCATGGAGCTGAAGAACAGCACTGTGTGGCTCAAAACCTTCTGACCACCACAGTGGTCCAATAAAAGACATTACCTTACTCACCTTGTCTCTCTACCTTTACCTTAGTAATAATTTTACCATTGGGACATTTCTCAACTTACCATTTGTATATTTTCTGGGCTACTTCAGTTCAGCTCATCTCCTTAGAAACACGGTAACTTCTGATTGCTATTTTATATTTGCAGTTCACCTTCTTATAAACAGGTATCTATATTAAGATACATTACCACTAGTAGTATCTCTCATGGAAGTCTCAGAAGGGAAGCCAAGGCCAAGAATTAATGTTGGGTTTATATAAACATGTATCTTTCCTTGTCAGAGACCAGTAAATAGACAAGCATATTAAAAAGGAACAAACTTCTCACCCATAAACCAAATAGAAATGAGCCTTACAGTGTGCTCCCTGAAAGTTTAAAAAAACAAAATATACACAAAACCCAGAGTGTCAGCCTACTAGGGACAAGTGATTTCTAGAGCTATGGCCAAGGTATTTTTAGCTTAAGTATTCTCAACTTAGGTAAAAGCATAGAGAAAGTCAATCTTTTGGATATCTAGGTCCTAAAGTTTGTGTGTTTTAGAGCAATAGTCAATGCCTTGAATTGTGCTTCTGGAACTGCACTGCCTTGTTTCTGATACATCTGTAATATGCACTATTTATGAAACTCAGGGAAATATAGGAGCACCTGCCTTCTGCTGAAGTTTTGAGTAGTCCTTAGGTATATCTGCAAGAGCAGCTCACTGCAGTAATCCAATGGAGGTGTCCAAGGTATAGATTGTGACAGTGCCCACAGAGAAGCACTTTGAGATACTGAACATACAGAAACAGTTGAGGATCCAAAACAGACTTAGGTCACCAACTTTGGTAGCAAAAGTTCAGCACATGTCATGTTGCTGCCCTGTCCCTCCCCAGCCCAAGGGACAAGCATCAACTCTCTGTTCAAGTTGATTCCTTACTGCAGCACTAGCAGCTGTTTTATTTAAAGGAAGCCTCAACCAGCTCATTCATTTAAACCCATTTTGTTTAGACATTGGAAGAGTATAGAGTAGACTAAAGAAAGGGAGAGAACTTCATATCATCAACATACTAATGGCACTATATCTCAAGCCATCTCTCTTCCCTACTGGTCTGACAATAAGTGATAAAACAGAATTGCAACTTGTGTCCTAGGAAACTGCTCCTCTGCCTCAAGGGTTATCACCTAACACTAACCTGGCTCCTTTTACAGAGAACATTACTTTTTGCTCCAGCCACAAGGGAAGGCAGATGATCAGGGCAAGGAGCCTTCTGTTGTCAATGCTATTTTTTTTCCCCTGTGGATAGGGTATTTCTGTCTCCCATGCCCTAACTATAGCACCTTTGACAAGACTTACTTTTTTATTTTATTTTAATTGAGAATGTAGAAGTTCACTCATATCCAAAGACCAGGAGTGAAAGATCTGGTATGAAAGCATAGAGTACTTATTATATCAACCAACACTTAGACACTTCATTGTTTCAAAAGTAAGGAACAGGATGTAATGGGAAAGTAGTGGGGGGCAGGGGAGGGAGCCTACCCAGGGGCAGAGATGTTCCCTTTAGTTCAGCCCTGGTGGAGGACTTGTGAGGAGGAAGACACTATTTGTCCAGTGCAAGAGGAGAACGGAAAGGCCACCACCATAGCATCTTCAAGGCTTCTATATTCACAAATTATTAAAGTACAAAATACTGGAATTTACCATGTACAATGTTTGCTTTTGAGTCCATTCTGCACAATTTGCTTGCTTCAAGAAGATCTGATCCAGTCATAAATGGGTGAGATACTGTTATGCTGCTTAAAGCAAGCATCTGAAAAAGCAAGAGAAATATTTATTGAAATATTGATGACTGGATATATTCCATACTCATGAGTCATATGTGAAAGTGGATGCGCTTCCTAGACTAAACAATTGGAAACATTAACAAGTTGATATGTGCATTACTTTACAGTGGAAGTTACAACATTAAAGGCAGCTAATAATCTGGCAGTTACTGCTAGGACCGTTCATTAATACAACTCTGCTCAGCTTGAATTATTTGTTCTGAAGACAAGACTGGAGGAAGAAAAACCTTAGATCTGGGTAACAATACAGCCAAGCCACATTTAGATTCCAAATGCAACATGACAATAAAACACTAATGGCTCACAAATTAATGCAATGATGGCTGAAACACAAATTTCAATGAAGAACTGGCCTTAAGTGATACTCCTAATGAATTAGCTTTAGTTTGATCTTCAAGTGACTATGGGCTTGTCTACACTTACATTTTATAGCACTCTAACTTACTGGCTCGGGGGTGTGAAAAAAATCCCTGCCGAGCCCAGCAAGTCTCAGCGCTTTGAAGCGCTAGTGTAGACAGGCTCTAAGCGCTAAGAGCCAATCCCCTCGTGGAGGTGGATTACCAGGAGCACTGGGGAAGCTCCTTCCCAGCACTTACACACGACCACTCTCACTTCAAAGTGCTGCTGCGGGAGCATTCCCACAGCAGCACTTTGAAGTTTCCAGTGTAGACATACCCTATTCTACTAAGGAAAAGCTACTATGAACATTTCAAGATACTACTTTTGTACACTGGGAGGAGCAACTTGCCCAATGCTCTTATAGAAAATGAAAGTTAGCTGACTCTGGAGCACAGAGACAAGGTTCCCCAATACATTTATATCTCCCCCGCAAGATAAAGTTAATTACAGTTTATAAATAAATGTTTTTGTGGGCAGAACCCCCTTAGTTTAGAAGACATGCCAGAATTTTTAGAATGTAGTATAGAACATGTAACACTAATTTTAGAAAATTCAGAGTACACTAGACTGAGAGGCTTCAGTTACCAGCCATAGGAAAAAAGTAACTTTAAGAGGACATTTGAGACTAAGAATACAATGCAAATAGAAGTTAATTTGTTTCAGACCAGACTGGTATCCCATACCACCACTGTACATTTGTTTTGATTTCAGAATGACAGTAGATGTACTTACTGATAGGCATGGTGCATGGCAGTCAGATTTACCTTCACTTCTATTTTATACAAATTCACAAGGCAAGTATTTAAGAAAGCTGCTGATAACTTACTCTTAAACACACAGCCAAGCAATGTTCTTCAATGGAACAGAAACAATATAATTTTAATTCTTTACATCTTCTGCATATTAAGATGGTGGAGGGCGGAAACAGGCACATTAACAGGAGATTAAATCTCAGCCACAGCAGAGATTTACTTTGTAAAATAACAAACATTTGCAGTTTTCTGTCCTGTTGTGTGAGCTGTGGCTTTTATTGCTGTCTCCCACTCTTGTGGGTCCATCTGAAGGAATGCCTGGTTTCTACCCCATTCAGTTAAGTGATAATCAAGAATATTCTACTGAATGTTATTATCCAATCCCATATCTTTCAGGTTTTGTCCCAGTGCAAGAATAGAGCATGTTACTCTAAGCAAAGATAACTGTTACAGTCCTTTGCTTCTATCCTCTCTGGTAGCCACTATATTCAGTGGCAGGAAGAAGGAACCAGAACTATCATTCAAGGTATACAGGCATCAGTGCCTCTTTTTTGCCAGTTGAAGGACTAAGTTAGAGAAAAATCAGAGTGAGAAACAGCTAAGACTTCACAAATGACAACCTTAAGGTGAAGTGTGAAACGCGTAGAATAGAAAGAAGGCTATAAGGTAACTATTAGCCAAAGTGTTTCGTGAGCCCCTTTTCACTTATCCTACATTTATACCAGTGGAATTAGTGAGCACTATATCTACAGAGAAGGGCTTAACTAGAGTGAAGTTTGGCGCACTGAATGACTGCACTGCAATTCTGCTATATATAAATTTAGTAAATAAATCACAAATGAAGGCATACAGAGACAGCCCCATGACTGCCTTGCAGCTGGAAGATACTTAAGTCCTCCAAACTCCTGAGGTGGTCATGAGGGAATGGGTCTTAGGCATTATAGGCATCTAGGCTACATTCCCAAATTCAGTCATTTACGGTAGCCTTACAAACAGCTTTGCTGCTGTTAAAGTACTCAACTTTTCTGAATTACTGAGTAAGCAAGACAAAGTTTCATGGCCTGTTCCACATTAAAGGAATATAAATTCCACTGAAGGGAACTGAAAGGTTCTTGACATAATTAAATAAATTATTTCTGAATTAAACAAGTAAAAATGTGCTGATACCTTTCTACCTTCATTTTTTCCTGTAACTAGCAAGGTCACCTCTGATTCTTTGCACTGAAGTCAACAATTAAAAACTTAACTTGAGAGAAAGCAACCTCAGGGATACTTCTCCCACAGGTTCAAATGGAGACAACTACATTCAAAATTAAGGGAAAGTCCCATTAAGGGGAAACTGGGCAGTGCTTGGGGTGCTCTAATGAGATTAACAGCCAAAATCTGTATTCTAACCTCCTCCTATTGCCAAAGAGTAAACTCAGGGCTCACCTTCAGCCCCTTTTCTAAGCCAAACAAGACATTCAGGACATGCTAGAGAGAACAATTCAGCACCAGTTTATTTTGACTAACTGGTAAAGGTATGACATGAGCACAGCTATCTCAGAGGCAGTTAGCTATTTCTTCACAGAAGCCTTTCCCCTTAGAGTGGAAACCACTTATCCTCCAGGCCACAAAAGCTAGATGTTCCTACCTACAGAAGATGCTTTGGCCTCAGGATAACAGGTCAAGTTTCCAGGGGAATATCAATAGAGGAGAGTAGCCAGACATCACGGTGTTGGAGACTCAGAAGCAATAGATGCAGAGAAATTCTCAGCATGGTCCTGTTTAATTGTTCTTAGGCTACATACCAGGGAGGCAGCAGCTCAATTCTCTGTTCCTATCCCCTGAGAAAGTATCTTTTCCCAAGGCAGTTGGGTTAAGTTCCTGTAGTGAAATCTGCACAGTCTACCCTTGCCTGTTGACACAGCAAACCAGAACATAAAACTGTTGTTCAAAAGTGGTTCCAAGCTCAATATGGCTAAGCAAATAGCACTTGGAGATTTGGATATTGAGAAGGGCAAGTTTACCGGGCTGACAAACTGCTCAAGTGAACTCTCCAGTGTGATAGGATGACGGCATGTATAATGCAGAGAAACTTAGCTCCCTGGCGTCCAAAGGGAAGAGCATCACAGAAAGGATTCCTGGTTGGGATATGCACAGAGTTCCTCAGGTAAGAGTGTGCACTATCTCTGGAAAATAAAGTTCTGCAGGGGCATAAGCAGAGTCTGACCAGTGTACCAAATCCACTCAGAATACAGTGATTTATCTGCTGAAAAGATTGTAATGTCATACCTTGATATTTGGTTACCAAGGCTGGAAGCAGATAGGAATTCCCTGCAGAAGAGGTGTCTGTGGTCTGTAAGAAAAACTGTTTATGGACTGGAAAGGAGATTGAGGTTTGAATCACATTCAGGTAGAGCTAAAATGTGAATACTTTTCCTCATTCAAGTTGGTTATGAAGGTTAAGGATTTTACAGAAAACCCACAAGTCAGAGGCAAGACCAAAGGAAGGGGCAAAAGTGGAAGTTCTGGTTACATCGTAAAGTGTTGGTATTGCCAATGTGTTAGCATGAGGGTGAAGAAAAGTACAGATCCTATAGGTGCACAAAGCAAAGGAAGTTGCAAGGTGAGATGGCTTGAAGAATAGACAAGAGGGGTGGTTCAGATTCAGAATTTTCTACAGCAGACCAAGTAGTTGAGTTTCAAAGTGGACAAGAAAACCTGTGCGCTAGTAGATGATGGAATATCAGGAGTAAAATCCCTAGTCTCTGGTCAGGAGGTGGGAGGTGCAGGGTCAGACAAGACAGATGGTCTTCTTGTTCAGAAGATCTCAGCTCTCTACCTCTACATTCCAGATCATATGGGCAGGAGGATATCCAGGAAGGAACTGTGGCATATCCTAAACTAATCACTTCTTGTGTACAGGTAGTGAAGATTCATAATTCCAGGCCTAAGAGAAAGATCTGAATTGACCTTCAAATGTGGTCGGGGGGGAACCTGCACCCCATCAGGGTAATCATTGGCAGGCTGCGAGACAGTGTTTACCTTGACAGTAGCCATGATTCGCCATTCCTGGCCAATTGTAACTGTGGGAAGTGGCGCAGGCCGCAGGGATGTGCCAGCTGCCGCTTTCCGCAGCTCCCATTGGCCGGGAACGGCTAACCGCAGTCACTGGACACTGCAGCTGGCCATGCCTGTGGATCGTTGATGTAAACACCATCTCACAGCCCGCCAGTGGATTACCCTGACTGGCTGCATGCGGCCTGGAGGTTGCCCACCACTGTTCTAATGAGATGACTGAAAAAGGGGTAGCGTGCTGGCAAGCAAGGCTTTATTAGGGTTGCTTGAGGGCAGCGTTCAGCAATGCAAAAAGGAATTCTTTTTGAAGGAGATTCCCTACAGACAGAAATGAAGGAATCCTGGACTGCCCTGGAACAAGACTGCTTCCAAGAGGAGGACTGGTGTAAGCTCCTCCCCTCTGAAAACCTTGAGAAAACTAAGAGGACTTGGTCAATGGATATTTGAAGTTTGGCCAGATTCTTCCCAAAAAGCTGCTTAGGAGGCAGCTCTGCCAATTTGGTTTATGTTCCTCTCTACTCGATAATTAAGAAGCCAGATGTTGAGACAGCCCACCATGGAAACCAACATATCTGGCAGGAGAACCCAGGATGGCTGAAGGCCACGTCACAAAAAAGATATGAAGCCACTTGAATAGCCCCAGATAACATCCAGTGCTTCCTGCTTTGGCTTGAGGGAGACCAAGAAACCAAAACACCTTTTTTAAGTCTACTTAGGAGAGATCAAAATAGGCCTGCTAATCACATTTGAAAAAACCTATCCAATAAGATGTTTCAAGTAAAGCTCAATTAACTTGTATGAAAAATAACGGTAGCTTATAGGCTACTGTATTAGCAAATTCATGAGATTTAACAAACAAATATCAATACATAACATACCAGTAACATGTGAAGTGATCGCAGGTCTTTGCTGTAGTGGAAATGATTTTGTAGCATCTCTTGCACTGTTCTGTCTTCTGAAAGAGACTAAAAATGGATTTTTTAAGATATACTGGTAAAATTAGTGCACTGGTTCTTATCCAACTGGAAAATTCTTGGTTAGCCAACCAGACCTATTTTTATTAATCAGTATTAATATTTATTGTGGAATCAGAACACAAATTCTGAAAGGAACACTGACATCTCTCTTTAAGGGGGAAAGACAGGCCAGGCTCTTGTAGAGGACATTTCCATAAGTATAACCTGAAAAAAGTGCAAGTACAGTCTATATGGTATTTAACTAGGCAGTAATACTAAACATACCACTAGTTGAATCCTCTTCCAGCTCTGAAATACATATGGTGATAATTGTTGAACTTCTAGATTTTTTATACACCTATTGAAAAAAGGTTATTGAAAGAAATTCATGTATTTTCTTATTTGTATCCATATTTTGGTGGTTTTAAAACCACATCTGATTCTTAATCATTTAACTAGCTGTACACAAAGCAATTCAGCTTGCCTTCTCAGAGTAACTTACCTCCTCTGGCCAACACTTTGTAAATCAGCCTCTCAGCAGACAAGTTTATAGTCTCTTTAAATAAGAATACTCCATTTTACTTCCATACTATTGAGATTCTTCAAATGGATCATTCAAATGCCACTCCCTCTCCTGGGATCTTACTTAGGCCTGGTCTACACTATATGTTTATGTCAACATAAGCCGTCTTGTGTCGAACTAGCTGTGGAAGTGGCTTCACTTAAATTGGTGTACCTGTACACCAATTTAACACCACCCTGAGTGGCAAAGAGTCATGGTCAATGTAATTAGGTCAACATAGTGTAAGCGTAGCTATAGCCTTGCTTAGGTTGACTTACTTTTTTCAGGAGCCATCCCACACTGACAGGTCCCTTTCTCCCCCATCCCAGAGATGTGGTAACAGGCATCTTCACTTTGAATGGTCTCTTGAAATGTGTGTTAACGACTTATACTAAACAATCTGTTCTGCCTCTTATTTAGCTGTGACACTTAGTACCTTTCCCAGACCTGAAGAAGAGCTCTGTGTACATTCAAAAGCTTGTTTCTCTCACCAATAGAAGCTGGTCCAATAAAAGATTCTCTCTCACCTTGTCTTTAATATTTTAAAGCACCATTCACCCCCAAAGAATCCAAAGAAGTGTGTGTAAATAAACCCTGCAAGTTGCTTATACTGGAATAATTTTATCCACTACTGAAATGCAGCTCTCTTTGGGGTGGAACTAAGACTTTTAAGGCAAAGAAACATGATCACAATAAGAGGTGATATCAAGCATATTTAATGGAACCCGTAACAGATGCCAAAAATGAGGCTAAAACCAGGTACTAAAGGGCTTTTTAATGTAGCAGAGAACAGCATAACAAAATCCAATGGCTGAAAGCTGAAGCCAGAGAAATTCAAATTAGAAATAAGGCACCTTTTCTAGCGAAAATGTATCAAGGCAATAGGTGGATTCTCTATCTCAGTGTCTTCAAATGAAGATTGAGCGTCTTTTCTGAAAATATGCTTTAAACAAATAATTCAACTTGATACAGGGCTAACTGGGTGAAATGTAATGGCCTATAATTTTCACAGGGTCAGGCTAGACTATTTAGTGGTTACATCTGGCCTTAAACTTTATTAATTTAATATCTGCTCTTCCTACAAAGTGCCAGGGGTTCTTTAATGGCCAGAAACAGGACCTCTAAGTATCTTCTGAAAGACAGCACAATCACCCTGTGGTTCTAATGCTATTCTGGGGCATTCTGTCTCAATAGTTCACCAAAGTGCTATCAAGTCACTAACACTATTACCTTTCCCAGATTTGCTTTCCCATCCATGTGCTGCTCAGTACCAAATTGCCTTGGGTGTGTTAGATCTGTCAGTTTCATATCAAATAGTGAAGTAAAGCTGAAGATGTACATGTTTACCAGCTTATTAAACCAAGTCCAAGGTTTAATTCACAATACAAGCTATATTAGATGTACATAGTCTCTTTAGGACACATGGTCATTGTAAACTTCATTCCCTCTCAAGAGAACTTACATCCAAGCATAATCTGCTCAGCATTATTTGAGATGGCACATAATTCACCATTCACATGATTCATCATATCATCCTTTACTTGAAAATGGGCTCAGCCACTGGTCTGCTGACCAAAATTGTCTTACTGTTTTTCCTTGTACTTTTGTTCTATTTGTACAATGCCTAGCACAATGGGGCTAGGGTTACTAGGAGCTATGATATTACAAACAGTTAAATTCTCACTATTTTTCTAAAAAGTAGGTCTTAACTTTGAAGCAAAAAGAGAAAACATTATTTCACATTTTATTCCTTTCTTAAACAGTGAACAAAAATAAACAGAGGACAGTAAAGACACTATTTTAAACCACAACAATTTAGCAAAATTTATAAATTAACCTTTTCAAATACTTCATTGAGACAAGTTAATTACTTCATTATTACTACCTGTGTTTCAAGTTACCTGAACATTCTTATTCCATTTCTGTATGAAAGGCTTGTATGGAAACTCTGCAGGTAGATACAACTGTTCTTTAAATATTCTAAGATATTGTTTAAAATCAAATGAATTCATCAAATATATCTGTCGGTGGGAGAACCTTGACTTCACTCTCTTTTCCAGGAGTTCCAGAATATCCTTGTAAAAACAAAAATAGAGATATTCAGTGAAACAGTCCAAGATGAAAGCACAAACAGCATAAATACAAAACTGGATTATTAAAATTGTTTTAATCTAAAGCATGATTAGTAACAAACTTGCTAATTTATAATATAATTGACAATATTCCTTTTAAATGTCCAACTACAAGCTATTTACATAAGTCACAGTAATTAGTTGCTGGGATACACAGTAATTTTTCCATAGATTAAGTAAATATTTCTATTACTTGGGGCTGTATTCAAGATACTTCAGCCACTGTACCGGGGCTGTAAACATGTGTAAGTTGGTGGCTGTCATTACACACATCTTTTAGAAGGCTGAACCTGATCTTGGCAGAAAAATTTTAAGAGCCAACATTTGTCTTTTAGAAGAATAATTCTCTTGTACCACACAAATACTATTAGGCTGCTTTTGAGCAGGAAGAATAATCTGATTTTCTCTAGAGAGGTAACAAAGCTTGTCATCAGAAGGAAGTAAGAGAAAATTGGTATTTGTCTATTAAAAGGAAAATTAAGTATTGCTTCTCTATTACCGTGACATTTGGGTCAGAGAAGGATTACTTTGTTCTCAGTTTTTTTTATTTGCCCTGAAAGCAGGAAGCTTTAGGCTTGGTTAAAAATGCATGAAATCAAGACAAATTAAGACTACAGTAGTAACAGGCCAAAAACACAATCTTCTGTACACAATCTGATGACCCACTGTATATCGACCTCCAATTCCCATGAAATCTAATGAGATTCCCTAAAAGACGTGGAAGATTTTTATTAAAAAACAAAAAAGCTGATCTTTGCTCCTGAATCCAATTAAGATAAGTCACTGATGGAGAGTGTAATGGACTCTGGAAACAGGAACTTTTATAACTGAAGAGATTCTTTACATTAACTACAGTACATTCTGTAAATTAATAGGTCCAATATTAACTTAAAGTAACTTGCTCATTAGACATTGCCCCAAAACAAAAAATCAGAAGCACCCCTAAACTTGTTCTATTGGAGGCCCACTGTTTTGAGGCAGCCTCTTTTTCTTGTGGCCTAGTCATCTTTTCAACTGTTGCTTTAAGAGTATTTAAAAAAACTAAAATCTTTAATAACACTGTTCTAGATTCTTAATATTATCATCACATGAGTGTTTGACTGAAGTAATGATGGTTGTTTAAGCAGCTTTTTAAATACATATGTAGTTTGTATTCCACAGACATACTGTATTGTAGGAATGCAGGGATTTAAGCGTTTAATGATAATGCAAGATTGCCTTATAGTTTACAAAGTGAATGTAAGGAAACCCTGAAACATTTTACCCTCCCCCGCCCATTCCCAAAATTAGTCTAGATCGGAAGTCTTTTCTTTTGTAAGTATGGCAGTGTTATAGCAACAATTATTGGTGAAAAAGGTTTGCTTTTTAAAAAGCATGTGTCATATTTCATATTGTGGTAGAAAGACAGGTAGCTTGATCAAAGTTTCTACTCTTGCTCATTAGTGAATGAGGAAAGGAAGAAACCAGCAGCCTCTAGAACGAAAGATAGGTAACTGAATGTTGATCCTGATATTATTTTAGATGGAAAACTAATGAGAAATGGATTAACATGGCTCCTGCAAAGTAGTAAAAGAAGTCCAAATTTTTATCCTCTTCTCAGGAACGTAACTATTTTTAAGCAGTAAAATTGAAGCTAACAGAGAACAACAACAAAAACAAAACAGAGATCCAAAAAGCCTAATTACATAGTGAGGCAAGCCTGAAGATTGACAGCTGACAATTACTACTATTAAGTTTGTGGCCACATCTTGTATGTAATCCCTGCAACATTTAGTTAGTTTTGAGAGTCCTTTATATTATAAAACTACTACTAACAAGTAAAACTTGCTCATTGTTGTCCTGTGTTTCCCCATGTCTTAAGAATGTAGAAGTTTATATATAGTTTATTTCTTTTTAATTATCTGAAATGAAAGGGCATTCTTCTTTGACTGTGTCAGTGTGGTTTGAGGTCATTTCTAGTGCTTATTCTAAATCTTTTTTGTGGGGGACATCAGTGATAAAGATGGAATTGAGGACTGGGTCATCTTCAGGATATAGTAACACATTTAAGTCCAGACATAGGCAACACACACATTAAGTGGGGTGACCACTGCTTTTTCTCCTGAAGTACAGTCTGGTTAAGACATAGGAGAAATTGACATAGCACTGACATTCTTTCTATGGCATTAGCTTTAATAGCTTCTTGTGTTGTCCTTCTCTTTTTAGAACTTTTGGTACATGTTTTGGTGAGATGCTTCATCTTTAAGACAGATATTGGATCATTCTAAAATGCAGGAAAAGTTTGCTTCCTATTAAATCTGAAAAAACCTCCTTCATTTTCTTAGTAAGAAAGGTTACTGGAGCATATTCCTGTTTTCCTACTTCTGTTCCCATTTGCTCTGAATATGTAGCATTTCGTGTCACTTATTTTGTATCTGTACTGGAATCAATTTTTAAAGTAAGCCAATATAACACTAGGTAAGGGGGAGAAGTTTCCAAAATTAGCAGAATTGTCTCCTTAAGGTATGAGTCTTAAGAATAAAAATATGAAAAGTATATGAAACATTACAGATGTCAGCAACATAAGCTCTATAAAATAGAAAAGAAAAACTTCTTACTTGTCTGCATGTAAGTCCAATAACTGTTACTGGAGTCTGTGCTGACTGGGATATATCAAAAAGGTTATACAGTAATGTCTGATTCTTGTGATGAACAAAGAGATCAAATTCATCCAGTATAAATAGCACTGGACAACTGCTATCTCGGTCACCTAAAACAGGAATTAAAACAGTCAGTATATTACTGAACTGGTAAGTACATGACTATTAGACTTCTTACCGTTGCAGCACTTGTGTTCTAGTGTGCCCTCAAGTTTTAACCTGTTTATAGAATCTTTGCTAATTCATAAGGCCCCCCCATCTCACATGTATTTGCTACACGCCAGGATTATTGATGATTATTTAGCTTAAAGTACTGCGGAGGTTACACTAGCTTGTCAAGATTTTTTTTGGTTGCAAATAAAACCGAAGTCACAGTTAAGACACCCATTTACCATTTTAATTTTTAAAAGGCTAAATCAATCATCATGGGCAACAGACTGCTAACAGCATTGCAAAAATCCACATGCACATCCACCTGAACGCATAGCAAATATCTGCTTTCAGTAGGATAAGCAATAAAACCTGCAAAATCTGACTGCATTTTGTGGGGGGGAAGGCAGTGTGAAGGAGACAAAAAACAAAAGTCACACCACACAGTAACTGTTAAAAAGCAACAGAAGAGAGTTCAATACTATTTCCAGATTTTTTTTTAAACCTGCCATCATTAGCCATTCAATAAATAGTAGGAAGAAGTCTTTAGTGATACTCCTGTAAATTAAGCTTAAGAATTTGATTCAAATATCACAATGCTTGATATGACCGCAGTACTGTTCGTGCTATTGATTTTGCAACCAAGGTTCGTTCTCATGCAGAAGTGCCTTGTACTATGGTCTAGAGCAGTGGTAACCAGTCGATCCTAGAGCATCTCCCAGTTGATCACGATCTCTGGTGGTGCAGTGTGGTTGCCCCTAAGACACACTCCCTGCCTACCCCGACCCCATGGGTTCTCCCTCTGCACACTGCCTCTGCCTGCAAGCAATGCCCCCTTAGCCCTGACTGGTTGGGAGAGCTGTGGGAGCATTGCTTGCAGAGAGGGGCAGCACACAGAGCACACTGGCCCCTTCTGGGACCGGTGTGGGGCCGGGTAGGCAGGGAGCCTGTCTTACCTCCAGCGGCTCCCAGTTGGCAGCAGGTGCAGCAAGGCTAAGTGTTGCCTGACAGGAGCCAGCACCCCATACCCCCTTCTGTACCCCAAACCCCACCCTGAGCACCCTCCTAGAACCAGCACCCCAAACCCCAGCCCTAATCCTCTACCAGAGCCAGCACCTTATACCCCCTCCTGCATGCCAACACCCTGCTCCAGTCCTGACTCTCCTCCCAGAGCCAGCACCCCAACCCCCTGCCCTGACCCCAATCCCCAGAGCCTGCACCCCAACACTCTGCCCCAGCTCGGAGCCCCCTCCTGCACCCAAACTCCCTCCTAGAGCTTGCACCTCTCACCCCCTCCTGAATCCCAACCTCAGCCCAGAGCCCCCTCCCACACTGCAAACCCCTCGGCCCCAGCTCAAAGCCTGCACCCCCTCCCGAACCCCAACCTGGTGAAAGTGAGGGAGGGTGGGGGAAGAGCAAGTGACAGAGAGTGGGGGGGATGGAGTGAGCGGGGCGAGGCTTTGGGGAAGGGGAAAGGGTAGATCCTGGGTTGCCCTTAGATTCAAGGAGTGATCTTGGGTGTAAAAAGGTTGGAGACCACTGGTCTACAGTGTGAGGTAATCTTTGATTTCTCTACAACATTTGGGTGAAAGTTTGCTAAAAAACTCACCTGGGGTTTAAAGTCTTATACAAAAATATTTACCTTTCTTTAAAGCTTCAAGAAGAAATGCAAGGTTTTCAGCAAAACTGCCCTAAAGGAAAGGAAGTAAAAACTATATCAATGTAGGATAGGAAGGACCACAAAGATAATTTAGTCCATTCCCCTGTGCTGAGGCAGAATCAAGTATAACTAGACCATCCCTAACAGGTGTTTGGATATTTTTAAGAACAAATTAGACAATGAGGGGTCCCTTGGTAATCTATACCAGAATATAACTATCTTTAAAGTTAGAAAGCACTAATCTTTAGGCTAAATCTCCCTTGCTGCAGATTAAGCCCATTGTGTCTATAACCTTTCCTTATAGGTCATGTTTTCTAAGCCTTTTGTCCTTTGTTACTCTCCAATTTATCCACATCTTTAAATGTGGTACCCAAAACAATACTCCAGCTGAGGCCTCACCACTGCCAAATAGAGTAGAACAACTGTGTCCTGTATCTTACATCTGATACATTTGTTAATACACCCCAGAACATTAGCCTTCTTTACAACTATCACATTGACTCATGTTCAAATGTGTGATCCACTATTCTCCCCCAGATCCCTTTTTGCAATACTACTGCCTAGCCAGTTATTCCCCCATTTGATTTTTCCTTCTGAAGTTTAGTACTTTGCACTTGTCATTACTGAATTTCATCAGGTTGATTTCACACTTTTCTAATTTATCAAATTCATTCTGAATTCTAATCATGTCTTTCAAAGTACATGGTAGATTTCCAGTTACCCTTGAAAACAGGAAACTTCATAAGTTCAGACTATAAGAATTCATCTTTTAAAAACTGTTTTGAAATGAAGCTATCTTTTAAATTCTATGTTATAAAGAATAACTGGTTACAATATTACATGTTGTATAGCCATGTTCTACTAAGCAGGAGAAAAAAAAAAACTACTAACTGTTTCTTCATAAGGACTAGTTCCATCCACCTTTTACTGCATGAAAGCTGAAAAGATTTATCCCAATAGAAAGATGTAGGAATGAAGTGAAGTAGGATAGAGAGAAAGAAAATTACAATAAACCAACTTGCAGCAGAACCTCACAGTTACAAACACCTCAGGAATGAAAGCCGTTTAACAGAAATGTTTGTAACACTGAACAAAAATGTTATGATTGTTCTTTCAAAAGTTTATAACTGAACATTGACTTAATACAGCTTTGAAACTTTACTATGCAAAAGAAATTCTGCTTTCCCTTTTTCCACAGTAGTTCAACACTAAACAATATGTTTACTATATTTGCCTTTTTTTCCTTCCTATCTCTGCTGCTGCCTGATTGTGTACTTCCAGTTCTAAAAGAGATGTGTGGTTGACTGGTCAGTTTGTAACTCTGGTGTTCATAACTGAGGTTCTACTGTACTAAGCAGTTTTCCTTTGTCTTTTCCTCCTCATACTACATACATAAATTAAAATGATAAATTCCTTGACCCAAGTAGATTTTACTTAATTAGCAACACGTGCACATTTGACATGCAGTTTTCAAATCAGTTGTACCACAAGGGCTGCAGGAACATAATACTTTTCAAAATAGTCAGTGATGAATTGCTGGAAAAAAGTGCTCTAGCCCATTGCCACCCCACCCCCTTTCTTTCTTCCAGGGCACAAAATTGTGAAGGGGGTAGGAAGTAGAGGTTAAGGCAGCAGCGTTCAGGTGGAATGTCCAATTACTCCTAGGGGAATTCGCACCACTGTGCAATACAGAATTTGCGCAGAAATTAATGTTGTGTAGAATTTCTTTTTTTCCCCCCCTCCCGCAAGAAATGGGCTGCAGAGCTGCTGGCCACCATTAAGGGAGTGCTGGGCTTTGGAGGGTAGGGATGTGGGTGTCTGGGCTGGTGGTGGCTCCTGTTGGGTTCTGGAAGGAGGGGGTATGGGTGTCTGGGCTGGGAGGGCACCCCATGGCTGGGCTCAGGTAGAGAAGGGGGGGTAGAGAAACAGGAACCATGTTGTCCGAGGAGTTTCTTTAACCCTTTACTCCTGGGGGAATTTTTTTTGTCTGTATTGTTACAGACAGTTGCTGACAGGTATTTTGAAACAAACTACCAAAATAATTGAAACTGGCATGATTATGTAGTGTTATTTTGACAGAACTTACACAGGATTTTGCAGAATTTTAAAATATTGTGCGCAGAAATTTAAATTTTTTAAACACAGAATTCCCTCAGGAGTAATCCAGTGAAATGAATATGGGTGAGAACTAAAACTTACTTGGCCCAAGGGCAAGACTATAACAAGAAAAGAATGTCTCTTCAATTTAGTTACAGGTTAAATCAACAGAGTTAAGTTAATGCAAGTCAAGGGGAGTGTGTATAGAAGGAGGGTGGGAGCAATCCTAGAAGGGAATAAATTGCTGTGTGTAGGGTGAGGGATTGAATGGTTTCTTAGCCCAGAGCTGGTGTATTAATGGTCTCTTCCCTCCAGTGTGGATGAAGAATGGAATTTTATTTCTCTCTTCTTCTCTTGTCCAGTCCTTTTGCACTAATTGTTTTACTTATTTATGCAGGGAACAAAAACAGAGTAGAAGTACAGTGGAGAGGGTAAAGCTGTAGTGTCCCTGCTGAGGAGGCAAAGAAAAATGAGGAAGGAGGGTTGAACAAGTCCTTATGTTGAGTTAGTGACTGAGGTCTTTTTGCCTCCTCCTTCCTGGTAAGTGCAGTTGTAGAACTTGATATAATGGTGTTTTATTTCAAGTAAGTGGAAAAGGAAAGACGTGCAATGTTACAAATTGCTGTGTGTGCTAACATTAAATACTTTTGCTTTGGGCTCTTCCCACTATGTATTACCCCAGTCAGGGAAAACTGCCTTGTGTCTTTCTGGGGGGGAAATAATCTTTCTAAGACTGAAATCATTTATGTTAAGATACTCACTCACTAGTAAGGATACTAGTGTCAGAGCAAGAAACAATATGACAAATTAAGAAGGATTTCCTAAAGGCAATATAGCCCAACAACTTCTCACATTTTGAAAAAAGTTCTAACAAACTAACAAAAAAATCTTAACTTGTTTACTTACTGCCTCTCCCCCCATCCCTAGTCACCCAAGATGAGAAACTAATGGGCTTTAAAACTGATTAAGGGGGAGAACATTTCCAAGGCTGAAGCCCTTCATGGATTCCCAACCGCTTACCTTACTTCCTACCATATAAATTTGATTTCCATCCTTGGGAATTATAGTAGCACATGATTAAGTACGCAGCCTTGCCAATCTCAAGTGGCCTATCAGGAGAGATAGTGAGATGATCCTCTGACTGATCTTCTATGATGCCATTATATACTAGAAGACAGACCTTGGAGCGCATGCACACACACACACTGAACAGGCAACCAGTGCAGCTCAGAAAGCAAGAGCATCACTGATTGAAGCAAGAATGAGAGGGGTCATTCTACGATAGCTGCAGTCTACAATTTGAGGCATTATTTCAATTGTTCCATTTACACTGCTCTGATATTCTAACATATTAGGAAAAATGGCTTTCCTGTGTAAGCAAAATGCATTCAGCTGAAGATCTACGCAAGATGAAAGCACTTAGAGTATGTCTACGCAGCAGCTGAGAGGATGCTTCCCAGTAGAGGTAGACAAACATGCTAGCTCTGCTCAAACTAGTGTACTAAAAATAGCAGTGTGGTTGTTACTGCACAGGTGGTAAGCTCAGGCTTGCCACTCAAGTAGAAGCCCACCCAAACCCCTGGATCTGCACACATGTGGATAGCCCAAGCCACCACCTGTGCCGCTATATCCATATTGCTGTTTTTAGCACGCTAGAGCCGAGCTAGTGTTTGCTTTTTACCCACGCTAGAAGACATACTCCCAACTGCAATGTAAATATACCCTTTAAGGGCCAATACTTCCAGAGGAACTCATCTAATAGAATCATTCTAGGCTATGGGCAAGGAACAGGGGAACTTCTAAAAATGACAAAAGAAGCTGAAGTTATAGTAACTGGGCTTAAGCAATGTGAGACATTGCAAAGCAAGTATGCCTGGGGAAACCAACCCGTAAGAATGATTGTGACTAGCAAAGGACAAATATTTGTTGGAACTCTGTCACTTGTCCTTCCTGGGACACAATAATGTGGACTCATGGGCAGAGAAGCTGAGACTGCAGGAAGGGACTGTGAGATTGTATTAAATCAAATGACTGGACACTTTAAAGCGCCCACCTAGCTAAGTTTTAACCATATTGAGACACCACAAATACTAGGTGAAAAGCCAGGAATCTACCACTTACTCGATCTTGTCTCCCTTAAGGTCAGAAGATAAAGGGCTTTTTTCTCCTCTGAAAGGCACCTGGCAGACCTCATACCCACTGTTGTCATCATCCAATTCAGATTTTAAAGCCAAGCTTACTAGAAAATGGTAATAAACTACAGTTTAACATACTTCAGACTAATACTGCTAAAATATTGCTAGTTGGTCAACAAATTTAAAATAAAAAGGTAATAAAGGTAATAATTGGAGATATACCAATCTCCTAGAACTGGAAGGGACCTCAAAAGGTCATCAAGTCCAGCCCCCTCCCTTCACTAGCAGGACCAATTTTTGCCCCAGATCCCTAAGTGGCCTCCTCAAGGATTGAACTCAACCCTGGGTTTAGCAGGCCAATGCTCAAACCACTGAGCTATCCCTCCCCACCACTAAGTAAGTTACTGATCAATCCTATATTTATAAATAAATATTGTAGCTGATATTATCCAGAGCTCCAGTCTGTTAGTGGCAATACATTTAGAACTATCAATTCTGAACTCCACTAGAACTCTTTGCCTCATCTATATCATTAGATGTTTCAAGAAAGTTTTAAGAGGGTCTTTTCATTATTTTGTGATGGAAATAGTTAAAATTTCTGATTTAAAAGATTTTTTCAGAAAAACAAGTTAACTGCATAAAAGTTACTATATATTGTGATGGAGCAAGGCCTGATGGCTACAGGAAAGTACTCAGGAACAGGTATGTTAGCCCCAGGCTAAGCAAATCCCTAGTACCATGGGAACCAAAATGGCAGTTGCTCCAGGGTAATTAAGGCACCTGGGGCCAATTAAGAACTTTCTAGAAGGCACTGGAGAGAGCTACATTGATTGGAGCACCTGCAGCCAATCAGGGCAGGCTAATCAGGGCACCTGGTATAAAAAGGGGAGCTCACTCCAGTCAAGGGGGAGGAGCCAGAAGAGAGAAGTGCATGTGAGGAGCTGGGAGCAAGAGGCACAAGGAGCTGAGACTGAGAGGGTGTGCTGCTGGAGGATTGAGGAATTATCATACAATCAAGCATTATCAGACACCAGGAGGAAGGACCTGTGGTGAGGATAAAGAAGGTGTTTGGAGGAGGCCATGGGGAAGTAGCCCAGGGAATTGTAGCTGTCATGCAGCTATTATAAGAGGCACTATAGACAGCTGCATTCCACAGGGCCCTGGGCTGGAACCCGGAGTAGAGGGTGGGCCTGGGTTCCTCCCAACACCTGATCAGACACAGGAGGAGTTGATCCAGACTGTGGGTTCCACCAGAGGGGAAGATCACTGAGGTGAGCAAATCCGCCAAGAAGCGCAGGACCCACCAAGGTAGAAGAGGGACTTTGTCACAATATTTATATGTAATATTGAGTGTAATACTGTCTAAGGTGACTATCTACACTAACATGGTCACCACTGTTAAAGTTGTGATAAACCTTTTACAAAAAAATAACTAAAAAATATATGGAGATATCTATCTCATAGAACTGGAAGGGACCCTGAAAGGTCATTGAGTCCAGCCCTGCGCCTTCATTAGCAGGACCAAATACTGATTTTGCCCCAGATCTCTAAATGGCCCCCTCAAGGATTGAAATCACAACCCTGGGTTTAGCAGGCCAATGCTCAAACCACTCCCCTGAAGTATGCCTTGTGAGGTATCATTGGGGAAAAAAAGTTATAACCTGCTGAATATTATCATCATGTTACAATGTGTATATCTACATTATATACAGAGTTATGAAATTTTGCTCTATGTCTAACAGAAACATGTTGTGGGTCTGAGAAATGTCTACATTAGCCACCTCTTTTCTACCCCATCTCTGGACTGAGTTCTGAGCAGGGAAATTTTGAACAAAATTACTGAGGTCCCCCAAAGTTATTTGGGCAACCCAGAGAGACCTATAGAAAAAACTAGCAGACTTAACATCCCTGCAAACAATCTGAACCATATACTCTAGTCCAACTGTAACGTGTTTTACCTTAAAGCGCCCACCTAGCTAAGGTTTAACCTTTTAATAACTCATTTGTTTTCTTAGTTAATAGATCTTTAGTTTACCAAGTATTGGCTACAGAATCATTTTTTGCTTAAGGTCCTGAGCGTCTCTTCGCCTGGGTAAGTGACTGGCCCTCTGGGGCTGGAAGAACCTCATGTGTGGTGATTTTTGGTTTTAATAACCTTTCACCACAGAAGTCCAGTTTGGGTGGTAATATAGGCTGGAAGGCCTAAGGAGACTCCCTGTGGCTCTACAGTAAGCTGACAGAGCGATCCAGAAGCACACCTTTGGTTAAATCTGGATTATAGAATAAATCAGTGTGGGAGTGTTTACCCAGTTTTTGTCAGTCTGAGCTGAAATCGGCTCTCTCAGCTGTGATCAACAGGTATGGTGACACTAAGCATACATTCATAAATGCTCTTTTTTATATATATACACTGTCAAGACAGACAGAGGCTTAGGAAATACTTTAACATTGTCCTTCTAACACCATAAATCTCATGTCAGTAGTAGTCAAGGTAATTTATAAATTTTGAAAAGACAATTTTGAGAAAAGTGAGTTAGTCCATCAGATTTTTGCAGTAAGGCTCAAACCCATTTCTTTTAAGTCTTGTCAATGGCTGGAAAAGTTATTTATTTGGTGTGGTTGTTTTTCCTGAAGGGAGATCTTTTGTTTGTCTTATAATGCTCATTTTTTTTAGTGGTGCCTAAAAGAGCAGCAAGAAGTTCATACTCACAAAAACTTTGTCTCCAACCACATTTTCCATTTGTAGTTGTCTCGTGATCTCCTTGAGAGCTATTTTATCATTTGTCTGTAAAAGTCCTAAAAGAAAGTGGTGATTACACAAACACTAAATTATCTCCTGCTTTCTCTACACCCCAGTGGTCACACCATTATGCAGCCAGTGAAGAGACTTATTCCAGCAATTTCCCCCCCACGTGGGGCTATTATTTTTGCAGTAAGACTATCTGAAGCAACATTTCAAGAGGTACAGACAATCCTTAATAACTGAACAATGGATAGTAGGCAAAGATTTTTATGAGATCAAATATTTTGCAACATCTTTAAAAGGCACTATTGGTTGAAATTTACAGTAAGTGAAAACCCACTACAACAAGCAAATATATAGTATTTTTAATTTAAAAGAATGACATATTACTTGCCATTCAGATGAACTTGCAAGAGGTTCTCTCTCACTTGCTTTACTTCCATGAGCTCTTTTAAGACATGATTTAATAACTAGAACGAAATAGCATAATTCACATTAAAATACCTCCATTACATTTTTTAAATTTAAAACAGTAAAATGAAGAAAATGCAAATAAAACAAGAGGATCACACATCTACTAAAAATTTGAAGATACTGCTTTGTGACGGATCAAATCAAACTTTATTAGTTTGGGTTGAGGATACTCAAAAAAACATGAATACATCCTGTGCTAACTACATTCTTGACATCTAACATTTGCATCAGAAGAAAAAAAATTTCCAAGAAATTTTTCTTCAGGTTTTGAAAAAAATCTCAGTCTTTCAAATCAGATCAATGAACCCCTTCTATATGGGCTCACCACTCCTTTTATCTTTAAAAAAGGAAATGCAAAGATCCAGAACTTTGTGGCATGAATGAAACTTCTTGAGGCACATGCTGTTGGCAGGAAATGACAGATTCTGTGGTATTTAGCTAAACTCACTATTCTAAAACTTGTTATTTCCATGATTCATGAGTTAAGCGGATTAGTAGTAGTAGTATCAGTTCTTTGTGGGAGAATATAAAAGTATTGCCAATTTTCAAATTACAATGTGCAGACTATTTTATAGTGGCATATAAAAATCCAATAATGGAAAAAAGTTTTTAAAAGATTCTAAAAAAACTCTAGCATTTTCATTTAGTAGATTACAGTAGCACGCAAAGGCCCCAATCAGGATTGGGCCCCATTGTGCTAGATGCTGTACAAGACAGAAGTAGTTACGGTCCTGACCTTGAAGAGTGGAAAATGTTAAAGACATCTTGCGCACTAAGATGGGAAAGGGTGCACGAAATTAATTGCAGCACGCAATGACAAACCAACAACGTGCATAATGTGATGATACCAAAGAACAACTTTTTAAAAATCACCATTTTAAAGATTTATCTGTGCTCTCAATTTTCTACCCAGCCCTTGGCAAGAACTGATCTTAAACGCAAGTATTTTTATATTCTAGTATGAATTTAATATTTATTCATTACTTCTCCTCCCCCATTGCCTCCTCTACCCAATATCATTAGTTCCTTTTAAACATAGCTCTCCTGAAAACGCACTTCTTCCCTTTCACCTTCAAGAAGCTAACTAAATATACTTACATATTTAATTTGTCTTATGAATTAACTGCTCATTTATGTAGCAAAAACGGGTTATATACTGGGAAGAAGGACCATAAGAACACTGAAGCTGGAAATTGTTCTGATGAGGAAGACAAGACTTTAGTGTCTTTAACTGTAGAAAGCCCAAGACACATAATTTAGACATTTGTCTGTCACAACCATGATCACTTTGCTTACAGGTTGTTTCCCTTTCCTCTATCTCAGTCTGTCCTTCACACAGTCTGCTTTATGCAGAGTTTTTGTACTGGCAACATTTAGATTACTTTCAGTGCTGAAGAGTGAGAGCCCAATGGTAGTGGAAGAATACTACTATTTAGCACTTCAAAAAGGTCAAGTGCAGTAGACAAAAAACATCATCATCATGTTGGTACAAGCACTTTTATATAGCAAAATGTTTCTCCATCTGTTAGACTTTTTTTTTTAAAGAATACTTTAATTATACCAATTTTTTTAATGTTACTATTATGAAAATTCTTCAGCTATTTTATAGCTTACCAGTCTGAGACAATTTTTATATTACAAAACAGGTATTTTTAGCCAAAAGGTTACAGTTTATAACAAATATATAATATAGCCTTTTAAGCTGTGTTATTCAGTTTGGTAAAACTGTAAATGCATGTACATAGCAACCACTTAAGTGTTACTTCACACATTCTAAAGGCTCCCTATGAATGTGGTGACATGATATACGGTACAGGAGATGCACCTATTTATTACTCTAATCAAGTCCTATAGCCTATTGTAGGCTCCATCAAGCCCTTACGGATAGATAGGACTATTCTTGTGGGACCGCAGAACTCAAGGTGTCAAATAGTTCAAATATTCTTTCGAATTGAATGGTTTCAATATCCAAGCTATCCACAGTTCCTACAATGCCTGAAAAGCATCCATGGGTAGCCACAGTGACTGCCTCATTGTGGGAGAAGATTATTCTTGGGGATGGGCAGGAAGCTGGTGTCTCCCCCAGGATTGTTCTGGCAGTTTGCCCAGCTGCTCCTTCTGGGTCTGGTAAAGGGGCCCTATTGGTGCCAAGGAGAACTGGTAATCACCTCCTCCCCATGGAGATATGTGATGGGAGGACTCTGGGACCAGTGGGATATTGTACTGGTGTTGGCCAGGTTGTGGGTGTGTGCCAGTCTTATGAGGCCTTAGTACTGTGCACCCTTAAGGTGGTGTTCCATCTATCCTGTCTCCAGCAGATTCCCCTCCCAAAAAGAGACTAGAACAGCCTGATGAGGGGTAGAACCCCTCTAGGACCAGCAATGCCATCAGGCACAGTTCCTATGAAGGTCAGTACTAATGATGTTAGTGCAAGAAAGAAATGCAAGGGAGGATCCTCAAAGGCAAACCCCTGTGTCTGGAGTGGTTCCTCAGTCAGTGCTGGTACCAGAGTCAAAGTCTCTGGCCTTATTGGGTGCCAGTGCTCTGTTACCATCTCTGAAGCTGAATGGCCTTGATGAACTACCCTTGGACTGAGTCCTCCTTTTGAGGTGGACGTTATGTCAAGCACTACTGCAAACACAGCTCTGCGCACATACCTAATGCAGAGTGTTTTGGGTCACTGTCCTAGAGCCAGCAAAAAGACATCAGCGTTGATGTCATTGGTATTGAGAACATATCCCCTGCCATGATTGCTTGTGCTGATTCAACTGCTTTCTTCGGTCTCTTCTCCCTGCTGAAACTAGAGGTTTCTGGGGCACTATTGGAGGAACGCCTCCTAGGTTCCAGACAGGATGTCATTTCTTCCTCTAGATCTGATGCTACCTTCAGTGGATTGTTCCAAGAGATGCAATTTGAGCTTTGTGTCCCTTGATTTCTGTGAGCACAAGGAAAAAAAAGCATTCACTGGGGACAAGTGCTTCCCGAAGGCAGAAGATAGACAGATTGTGTTCATCAGGGCATTAGACAGTAACAGAGCAGGATTTAAACTTTGAAGGCTTAGAGTCTGCCATATTTTAACCATTGTACAACTTTGCCCTGCTGTACAGACAGGGGTGCCCAGACAGGTCTGCAGAGGGTTTCCCGCATCATGTCTGGGCTTTTTTGGAATATCCAACTAAACTGAGAAACTTTATAAAATAAACTAAGTAGTGATGACTGTTTTAGATAAATCTGGAGCTTGGATTGTCTAAGTGGGTCAGACACAATCCAGGTTCCATATTGCTACCACAGGTAGTAAGAGGGAATGGAGGGAGAGCCAGGGCCACTCTGCCTTTATGCCCTTGCACTGGAGCACAAGGGGTCCCCATGGACATGGATAAGCAAAAGATTCTGGCCTCTCACACAGTGCACATGTGCCTACAGTGGGATCCACATTGACACCTAAGTAGAGCTGCAATGACTTCAGTGGAAACAAGTCTGTTACAGATTTTATACAGCCATCAGGAAGCTTCACAGAAGAAAGCACAAGAGTGAAAAATAGTTAAAGCAAATTGAAACTTCATAAAGCACGACCTGCTTCCAGTGACAAATCCTCCTTTTTTGGGTAGGAAACAAACCATCTATAAAGGGAAAAGTCAGTTGAGTAGCAGGTCAAACATCAAAGCACCCACTCGAAGCCAGATCAGAGAAACACCACTAATGCAGCAGTACAAGTTAACTCTGTTCCTCCCTATGATGAATTACAAGCCTACAGTTTGAGTTAAGAGAAGCCTATAATGCCTAGCAGCTGGTACATTCTGCTGGTGGGGTAGCGAAGCATTCAGAGAATTTCAAGATAAGTTTCTGTCAGACACTAGGAATTTATTATACTTTGTCACAGGGTGGATGCACCTTTAAAGGAAAATGGGTCTCAGCCCCAGCTGTGACACAAGTTCACCTTCCCACAGAGGGGAGGCATGATATGGTTCCATCAGGCCTCTGGGATAAGACAGAAGCCCAGGTGGACAGAGACAGACTTCAGCAAAAGGAAGCATGGAGAAGGCTGCAGAGTAGCAAGGCTCCTGCAGGAGACTAAGATACCAGGGGAGAGCAAAAGAGAGGGTTTGCCTGATGACCTCTCTGGCTCAGAGAGAAGACAAATCATGGAGCGTTTTGGATCCCTCTTGGGGAGGAAATGATAGAGTGGGAGTGGCTGTTTGAAGACCAGGGAAGGACTCTTCCTAGAAAGGGCAGGCACTGGCTGCTGGATAAAGGGCAGATTGGAATGAAGATGCCAGAGTGAGTATGAGCTTGTGCGTTACAGTGATGACTTTACTTTGGGGCACTGAGTATTCTGTTCTATTATTAAACCAGTCCCAACCAAGAGTATCATTAGCCACAAGAAAGCTTTGTGGATTATTTCCAAGACCCCTGAGAGAAACTGAGGCAGGGTGCTTGCAGAGCACTATACCGAAAGGAGGCAGGCTGGAGGCAGTGTTCCTATTACATGCTTTATTGTGAACTGCACATAAAGTCTGACTGAAATATGAAATTCTTATATTTGAACTACAGACATCTGAATATTATTTCCAAAAGAAAGAAAAATTTAAATAGGTTTTTTCTTTTGACCAGCCTCATGAATACATCTCCTGAAATGCTCATAAAAATAGGCATTAGCAAAACAAGGTATCTTTAAAAATAAATCCCCACAAAGACAGGAAGTGACCAACAGCCAAACTCTGCTGTGGTGCAAAGTCAGGGACACCAATGGAGTTGCACCCATTTACACCAGGGTCCAACTTGACCTTACATCAACTTGTATTGGGAGCTTTTACCATAGTCTTTCCTGATCCCCGGGGTCCAATAATGAGTGCAGAGTTACTTTCTCCATGGACAGTAGTTCGTTTCAGCAGCTCCAGTAGATGTCTATAATGACAATAGGTTAAAACTTCAAGAACAGGAGTATTTGCTGTAGCTGTAGAAGAGAATTCAGAGAAAAGAAGAAGCCTAACACAGGATGGCCAGTTATCGGTAATCACAGAAACATACACTGGGTGCAAAATGTAACACAATCCAAGTAAGAAAGATGATTAGACTCAGATTTCATAAACATTAAAAATGTCTATGTTATAAAAGTATCACTAGGTCTTTACAGGTCTTCTAAATACCATGTTCGGCAGCAGCATGCCATACATGGAAGGCAAATTTCAGAGAAAAAATTACTACGTTCAGTTCTTAGCTCCTTCCTTCAAATAGGAAAGGAACTAACCACAATTAGTATTAAGACTTTTAAACAGCAACTAACAGGCTGACAAACAAATAGTGTTACAACAACAAAAGGGAGGAGAAAAATGCTTCAAAATGTGTCAGCTAAGAGACCATTAGGACAGATGTGGAATATCTGACTAAATTTTAACCAACTGATTACCCATACTAAGCTTCTGATGCATTCACTGAAACTCAGGGTGTTTAAGCTAAAGCATAGGTGAACTTTGACAGAACTTAAATTTACAATGAAATTACAGAAAATAAAGATGGCTAGAATAGTGTTCAAAATGTAAGTGAATTGATTTAGCATAGAATGTTAGAATTTTAAGTAGCAACAGTAAGTCATTTATCACAGTGGTAAACTTATTCTATATTATTCTGGTAAGAATATTGAACTATGGATTCTTCACACTGGTTTTTATTGTGTCACTCAAACGCCACACAAGTCTTAAGTTACGGGAAAGTTATTTGGAGTTCAGACAAAAATACTTCGTTAGAAATTTAAACAATTACTGAACTACTGAAGTGTCAGTCCTAGATGCCCTTCCTTAAGCCAAAGCTATTTCCCTTTATGATATCTTTACTGTATATTAAGATAATTTAAGTGATTCAGTGAAGTGTTACTGTAAAACACCAAAATGGTTGTAGAGAGATTCTAGTAACGACAAGGGCTTTTTCAGTTCTCTGCCATAACTGAGGAATGAAAACGGTCTTGCTGATTCAGTTTTTCATCAGGTTGCCTCTCCACAGCATAACAACATCAATGCCACCTTTATTGCTGTGGAGGTCATTCCCTGTGATTGGAAATATTTTAAAGACCCCAAAAGCATATAGAAGGGGTCCACACAAGATTTTTTTTTTTTTTGAAACAATGAGGATCAGGCTTTATATTCTACATTTCCCAAAAAAATGGAATTAATTCAGTGAAGAATTGTGCATAACATTGTTTTATTCATTATTTTAAAGTCTCTTACAATATGCATTTTATAGTAGGAACACTAATTTTGTTATATTGACAATGGGGAAGAGAAGAGAAAAGAAAGGGAGTTAATGTTAACAACTGAAACAATCTTCCATTGAGAGGGAAGAATACACTTGGAAGAAAGGAGAACAAATTAACTTATAGCATCTTGGATGTATTTCAACAATGAGTGATCAATATTCAAAATAAATTCTTTATCAAAACAGAGACAATAAAAGTTAACATAAGAACGGCCATACTGGGTCAGATGAAAAGTCCATCTAGCCCAGGATCCTGTCTTCCGACAGTGACCAATGCCAGGTGAGATGGGGCGACCACATCTGCACACAGTATTCAAGATGTGGGTGTACCATGGATTCATACAGAGGCAATATGATATTTTCTGTTTTATAATCTATTCCTTTAAAGATTCCCAACATTCTGTTAACTTTTTCGACTGCTACTGTACATGGAGTGGATGTTTTCAGAGAGCTAGCCACAATGATTCCAAGATCTTTTTCTTGAGTGGCAACTGCTAATTAGACCCCCATTATTTTATATGTATCATTGGGATTATGTTTTCCCATGTGTATTACTTTGCACTCAATTTCATCTGCCATTTTGTTACCCAGTTTTGAGAGATCCTTTTGTAGCTCTTTGCAGTCTGCCTGGGACTTAAGTTATCTTAAGTAGTTTTGTATCATCTGCAAATTTTGCCACCTCACGGTTTACCCCTTTTTCCAGACCATTTATGAATGTTGAATAGGACTGGTGCCAGTACAGACCCCTGGGGGACACCACTATTTACCTCTCTCCATGTTATTTTTTGGAGTCCTCATTTATACTAGCAAATGTTTCATTATTAGTTCCTGTAATAGGGTGTCTCACCCCTTAAGGCTGGAGCTAGCCACCCCTGATTACAGAATAAGCCACATCTAGACGAGATCAGGGTGACTGCCCTATAAAGAGCAGCAGGAGGCTGCAATGAACAGGCGAATACTCAGGAACTAGACTGCTAGGAGTGTGCAGGTTCTAGCAGAAACTCTGGGCACTGTTCTGACAAAAACAGGAAAGGCTCCAGGCAGGAAGGCCTGGGAGAAGAAGATACAAACCAAGATCTCTCAACTTTTGGATGGACTTAAACTAAAAAACATTCAAAAATTTAAATTAAAAAAAACCTGAGAAAGGATGGGAATGGACAAAATGTGTGGTTTCTTGAACAGCGCAAGAGGGGAACTGAGGCAGGCTACCTATCACATGACCCTAGGCCATGAGAAGATACACAAGAGGCAGCCAGTCTGGTTGCAGTGTCATTTTTCTGAGGTGTAGCTAAGGATACCATATTCTATTGCATCACATGGAAATTAATAGCTAAGTGATCTAACTACATTTTAGAATAAACCTTCTCTTATTTCCTCACTATTTGACTTCTACTCCTAGATTTTCAGGCAATTTTTTGTGCGTTTTAGACACTATAGCATCAATTAGGCTTTCCAAAGATCTGTCTTGCACAATCCCATAGGACTTATGAGTCCGGCATCCAAGATCCTAGAGTTGCTTTGAATTCTCAAGAGACTATTCATGAATGGCAAAAGTTAACAGTGGTCCAAGAGGATTAATAAACATAAAAGAAAAAAAAAGTGTGTGTGTGTGTATGTGTGTGTATATATAAATAAAATAAATGAAGTTAAGAGCTTTCCTACTAAGAACAGAATTTTACCAAAACTTTCCAATCAAAAAACATTTAGGCTTGGAACGTACATGAGAAAAATTCAGCCCAGAAGGTGATTTTCTTTTAGACATTTATACACATGAAAAACAGGAATACAAGTCTTTTTCTAATAATCTAATTCTAAAACAAAGTTTAAATGAGTTTCAAGCTCTACTAAAAGAGTTAAGAAGTTGCTTCTTTTAAGTACATTTAAAAATCACTAAAGAGAAAAAAGATCAAAGGCATAACAGGCCCTGTATAAATCAGAATTTTCTATGTTTAAGCCGAGGTCAGAATAGTAAGGTGCTGCCCACAAAGTTATGAAGTTGCTTACTCACTTGTACTGAAGTTGAACCCCAAACAGTTTTCCATTAGGGCACTGATGACAAAATCTTTCACGTAAAATTCTTTGTACCTATTGAGATAAAGTAAGATTGGCACAAAATAAGTAATGCCTGTAACATGGAGACAGAAGGGTTATTAACTGTAGGTGCTGTTCCCAAGCCTCTCCAATGTCTGATTTATGAGGTAGCAGGTCTAACAGGTGCTGTAGATCAGACTTTCCTTTGGAAGGAAAAAAAATTCAGTAGTCTCTGAAGGAAAGGTCTTATCTCACAGCTGATTGGACTGGTCTCTCAGTAACAGTGAGGAGAAAGAGGCCATTTGATTTGGAAATACAGCAAACTGCCTGGAGTTTGGGATAGCTACCCTTTTAGGTTTGCACATCCCATAACACTACACAAACACAAGGTAAATCCCTGACAAGTGCAGTAGCAAGACCTCGTTATACCCGACATAACATACTAAAGACGTTTGAATACTTATAAAGTGTAATCACAGCAAATAGATGAACAGAGCACATGGTGATGCATCACTCCTGTTTTGCTTGCTTACTTGTAAATGTGCTATTCAGTAATTGTTCTTCCTGTCCTTAGTACAAATTAAGGAGATACTATACTTCTCCCCATTCCACTTTTCATGTCTGTTAATGTGAAAATGTGTTATGAATCTAAGCCTCAAAATAATTTGAACTTTACCCAGAGAGCCACCATTTGTTTAAAAGTTCCTCAGAGAAGCTTAAAGTTATCTTAACAGATTTCTCTATTAGACAAACTGATTATTTTCTTGTTTTGAATTAACAGTTATTTACACAAGTCAAGAGTTGAGACAGGGCTTTAAGACAAAAATCTGTGTGCGTCAGCAAGGTCTGCAGAGTTCTGACAACTTAGTATTAGCTAGCGCAGCAGCATAAGCATTTTAAATATAGTGACCCTTCTGATACTGAAGTGTGAAAACTGGAATATAGATGTATACCCGAGTGACCTAATTTTATTTTAAAATGGTCAACAGCAGGATTGCAAGTACAATCAATGGCAAAACTCAGTTTTAATAGTAGTCTAAGTTCTGGCAACATAGTCATAGTAAAAAAAAAATAGTCACTCCTCTACCATGGAAGACAGCGTATCTACAACTGAAGAAGCCTATTACAACCACTGAATGATTAATACACTACTAGTATGTTGGATAATATCTAGACAGTCAGTTTGAGGAGCTGAAGAGGACAAGTTTGCAGCTGCAGCCTCTTCAGAGAGCTGCTAGCCTACCTCACCTGGCCCCTGCAGTGAAGGAGGAATTCACCTGGGCTGTGACTCACACTGCACATAGGAAGAATACCTGTATCTAACCAAGTGAATCATCAAGTGGCAACCTGATGCAGGTACAGGACTGATCATGCATGGTCATCAAAAGGGATCAAATCTAGGGCCTTCAGGACCAGATAATGTTTGACAAGAGGACTCCCTTAGCTGTTTTATAAGGGAAGGGTAGAAATTCACTGCAGCCAAACACTTGAAGAGGTCAGTGTCACCTACTCTACACCAATGAATTAGAGTCACAAAGAAGGAAGAAAAAAATGTTACTGACCTGTGAGATGCATTCTCCATTTACAGAGCTCGTCTCCTTTGACTTACGTTTACTCATTGCAGTAATTCACATCTTAAATTAAAAAAAAAAATTCTCTAAGTTTTGCTTTTTGTTCAACTGTATGTTTGTCAAAAGAGCAATTTGAGAGGTTAGAGTACTGCACTTAATGCAATACCAAATCAATATGAATGTGTAAACATTGCCATTAATAAACAACTGAATTTGGAGTAGTCACGTTTTTCATATGTATAAACAGGCAAAACCACCAACATTTTTGGTTACATCATATTACTGGTACAAACAATAAATATTGAAATAAGTCTTGCACCATGCCAGCTTAGATGAAGGCTTTGTCCACACATGCACACAGTATTGCTATAACTGTATTGAAGTTATAACTGCCCATACTTTGGGGTTGTATTGGTATACCAGCATAGAAGTGTTTTACATTGGTATAGCTTATTCCCCTTTATATATAGGAATAAGTGATACCACTATAAAGAACCTTTGTACGAATATAATTGTCCACCCTCGGATACTGCACTAGCATAACTACATCTGCTTAAAAAGAAGTCATACCACTGACAGTTATACTGGTACAAAACTGGTGTGTAGACCTGGCTAAAGCTTCCTACCAGAAGCCCAGCAAGCAATTCCATACTAATGAAAAGAAAGGCACTTAGTTGCAATGAAAGACTAAGTTCAACCCACAGCAAAGTGAAAAAACTACAGTCCAGAAAGTGACTCTCAGGCCTTGGCTACAGTTCCAAGTTAGAGCACATTAAATCAGCATCGGGCACCCTAACTCCTGAGGTGTCCACACTGTCAAGGCACTTAGAGCAACTGGACTCTGCAGCTGGTAATCCACCTCCACGAGAAGCACAGAGCTTGTTGCACCCTGGCTGAAATGCCAAGGTGTCAGTGTGGATGACATGTTGCATTACTGAGCTGTGATTGGCCTCCAGAAACGCCCTATAATCCCTTGAAGTCAAGTGGCCACTCTGGTCATTGTTTTGAACTTGGCTGCAGGCATGCAGATATCCCCTTTCAAAGCTCAGTTTCTGACAGCCGGCATGCTTATGTGCTCTGGGACAAAGCAAACCATTACTGTGGAATGCTCCCGCTACAGAGGCAGGCATTTGTGCGTGTGTGTGAGAGAAGAGAGGTGGGGGTGTAGGCTGATGTTGGGGTTTCCTCCTTCCTCTTGCTGCTGTCTGAACTTATAAGACAGCATGCTGACACACTGCCCCCAAAATACCATCTCTCCCCCCACATACACAACACAATCCATCACACTCCACACCCGTCGCCCCCATTTGAAAAGCACACTGCAGCCACTTGGCCACTGGGACAGCTACCACAAGGCACTGCTCTCTGTGGCACTGCAAGAGCTGCTAATGTGGCCATGCCACTCCACTTGCATCTGACAGTGTAAACACACGGCAATGTTTTCCCTGCTGCAGTCTCCGAGGGCTGGTTTCACTCCCAGCGCTCTACATCTGCAAGTGTAACTATGCCTTCAGTGAGAAAGGCTTCAGTAGTAGTCTGATAGTGACAAAACGTAGTGGGGGGGGGAGAGATAAAACCACAGCCCCAAAACCACCAACCCCCCCCACACACACACACACACCCGTAGAAGAGCTAACAGTTGTGGTTATGTTTGAATGACCAATTTTTAAACCAAAGAAATCAGCTAAAGAATATTTTGTTCTTCTAGAGAATAGTCAGTTTCTAGCTTCACAGGCAGTTACAAAACATCTATAAATAAGGATTATTTTTCAACCACATAAACTAGAACAGCTTCATCAAAACCTGTCAGCAGAGATATGCCACATAATAGATAAAAGTTGTGTGCAAGAACACACACAAAACTGTAGAAGGTGACATGCAGTTTTTTCCTTTCAGTGATCTTTGAATCCTAATTAGCAAGTGTGATCCAGAACCTTACAGGGATAACCTATTACAATCCATTTAGATAAATTTTATAAGCCTTAGGCTTTTTTCCTGACCCCATGAAGTAAACAAAACATGCACCAGAAGTTCACAGAAGCCTATGGTCCTTGTAATATAGAGGAAGTGAAGGCTTCTCACCATCAGAAGGTGATTTACGTACAATATAAATTTCAGATTATGACAGGAACTGGAAGGGCATTGTCAACAGAGAAAGGAATAGCAAGATAAGTGTTCTTATCCTTATGAAGGGGAATAAATGGGCCAGAACTTTCAGCATAGAGATGGAGACTACAGCAATTACATATAGAATCTAAAGAGTCTGTTTCATCAGGAAGGTACTCCTGTCTCTGATCTTCCAGGGGCAGGTAGGAAGTTTATCCTTTAACTGAAGTGCTATTCCTTAGTATGGCTTACACTGTTTCAGGGGCAGAGGAATAAATCTGAAAAAAAAAAAAAATTCTGATTCACATTGTGTCTATAGTTTTGGCATAACCAGAACAGCCAGCAGTAAAACAAACTAGCTGTCAAGCAATGCCCAGCTACATAGTCAGCATCAAAATTAGACTGTCGTCTCAGTGCTGATCTTGGACTCCAACAGTCAAATTTCACTGTATCATCCATCAAGAAGAGCTCTGAATTTTAGCACACAGGTTAATAATTTGATGAATACAGTGGTGCGAATTGTGAATTTCCTTGTTGCTCGATCCGCTTTGACTCAGACAGTTTCAAGCACTGCTAGAAGAGATGGACAGTGCTTATAATGTCATTCCACTTCACAGCAACATTCAGTGGCTAAGTCATGGCAAGATTTTGGTGTGCTTTGTAAACTGTTTTGATGCAATCAAGGCCTTGTCATTGAGAAAAAACAAAACAAACAAAAAACCCCACAAAACTACCCCAAACTGGATGATGACAAATGGCCGTGTAAACTCATGTTTCTGACATCACCCTTCAACTAAACGAACTCAACCTCTGTCTGCAGGGTGCCGGGCAAACAGTTCTGGATCTTTATGAAGCCTGGAAGGCATTTGTTGTAAAACTAGCAGTTTTTTCTCAGGATATTCAAACTTTGACTTTCTGCTACTTCCAACACATAAAAGTGCTATTGACACATTGCACTGTCAGTGTCGATGAGATTAGAATGTACGTGCAATAACTGGAATCAGAATTTTGACAGATTTCAAGATTTCCAGTGATTTGGCCCAATGCTTTCTTTTCTAATTAAACCTGAAAAGTTCAATGAAAGCAACTTGGATTTGTCTGTATTTCAGTGGATGCGTGTTGATTTCAAAATGCAGCTCGTTCAGTTAAAAAGCTCAGAATTGTGGGCATCAAAGTTTGGAGATCTGCAGAGTGCACTTGAAGCTACCGAGAGAGATCGTGGGGCCTCTATTCTGACCTGCTGGACGTCTCTGCCAGTCAAATGTTACAGTTTGAAGAAAACTGCGTTTGCAATGCTTTCAGCATTTGGATCCACATACCTACGTGAACAGGTGTTTTCACACATGAAACCTGTCCTCTGTCCCTCTTGGAGCCAGTTAAGGACTGATCACTCAGAAGCCTGTGTGCAGCTTAAACTATCCAAATATGTGCCAGACATTGGAAAACTCAGCAAGAAAAAGCAAGGGCAAGGATCACACTAAACTGATAACATCTGCATTTTAATTTAATTTTAAATGAAGCTTCTTAAAACATTTTAAAAACCTTATTTACTTTCCATACAACAATAGTTCATATATTAAAGACTTAGAGAGAGATACATTTTAACGTTTTTAGAAGGTATGACTGGCACGCAAAACCTTAAGTTACAGTGAATAAATGAAGACTTGGCACACCTTCTGAAAGGATGCCGACCCCTGCAATAAAGCATGCTCTAAAATCCACATGTATACTCAGATTTTACTTAATATTTTCAAGGAAGACTATTAATGTAAGAGAGGATAAGACTTTAAGGGCTTGTCTACACTTAAAATGCTATATTGCTTCAGTGAAAATGCTAGCTACACCGATGAGAGAGCTTCTCCTATCAGTGTAGACAGGCTACCTCCCTGAGAGGCAGCCACTACTTGACCTTGCACTGTCTACACCCGGGGTTAGATTGGTTTAAATTGAGTCACTCAGGGATGTGAATTTTTCCTAGTGTAGACCAGGCCTCATAAACAACGTTAGGGTAGAGCCAGGGCCATCCCTGTGGGGTGCAGGACCCGAGACAACCCCGCCTGTCGGCCCAGGCCCACTCCAACCCTTCCCCGAACTCCCGCCCTGCCTCCTTCTGCCCCTGCTCCGCCCCCATTCCACTCCTTCCCACAAGCCCCCGTCCTGCCTCCTTCCGACTTCCACCCTCTCCCCAAGTGATGCTGGGAGCTGGCAGGGCCAGGTCACTCGCTGCTGCCAGCACCAGGCCCCCTGCTAACCCTGCAGGCCACCCTGGACCCCTCAAACCCCTCATCCATCCTATGGATGGGACGGCTCTGGGTAATCATGCCCCACGCATTAACCCGTTTCCTGATCAATGGGACACTAATCAAAGAAAAGCAAGTAACTGCAACTCTCAATGTCAGCATGAGCAAAAGTAACTAAAACCAGAAAATGCCCTCAGAGAAAGCCTGAGTCTAAGGACAAGTGTAATGTCAACATTTAGATTGTACCAGCATACCATTCCAACTCAAAACATTAACATGTTTATAGTGAAAAAGATAAATTTCAACTGTCGACAATAATTCATCCAATCTACAAAAATCAAGCTTTATTCCTCTAAGTGCAGTAGTTTCTACGAGAGACATTGGATTCTAGAAAATTTTAGGTGTATGGCCATTTTAAAATGTTACAGCAAACTTCAAGTCATATTTTCTCTACAGAAACTGCTACAGCAAACTCAAGCAGTATGCAAGGTACAATCAACTTTTTAAAAAGTTACATTGTAATCCATGTTAAAATGTAATTCCTGATGCATCCTTGACTGTGGTGGAGCTAACACCCTACAATAATACTGCTGGGCCACATAAGACCCAAGTGTAGAACTACTAGTGCAAGGTGTTCCTCAGCTACAGACCCTCTCCAGAAGGAGCTGGTTTTAATATTCAAGCTCCCAGGCATAGCAAGATTGTCTTGAAGTTTGGTATGCCACAACATGCAATAAGGTAGATTTTGGGAGAAGAGAAACACCAGCCTCTCACTGAGATAAATGGGTCAGTTACCATCTTCATTTCTCTCCAGTGTTCCTCTAACCTACTAGGGCCCTGGAAGTAACCTAGTGGAAGAACATGGGCCAGAAAAGTGACACTTTTCAAAATGATTGTCTAAACAAGTGGCCATTCCACGGCCTAGGATAAAACCCAGGACTCTCAGAGGTGGCAAGGACACACTGAGGGGGGCTGCATTTAAGGGTTTGTTGTCTTCCTAAGACCTGTAATGCTGGAGTTACTTAAGAGTGAAAACTTGTGTGATTAAGAGATTCCTTTGCTAAGCCTGAGTTTCTTTACTTCACTGACATGTAGTCCCTAAAGGGTATAATCAAACAAAAACAAAACTTTCCACAGTCAGTGGATTTGGAGTGGGGTTTCATGTTTAAGTAACTAGGGGGTTGGAGGAAGGCTGAGGTATTGGTTTGGACTAAGCAGCCAGACTATAGGGTGCAACTGCCCAAGAAGAGTGCCAAACACTGGATCTGAACTTGTGAATGTTTGAGACCCAGAAGTGGAAGCAGTGGTTATCAGTCACTACCCAGACCCAAGGGACTCTGGATCTGACTGCTGAATCCCTAGTGTCCAACCACAACCAACTGGTGTCCAGTCAGAGAGTAGAACTGGCCAAGGACAATCTGAGCACCCCATTCTTTTTTCTTTCAGAAGCTCAGGAGAAGGGAAGAAAACAGCTCTTCAAGCAGATACTGCCCCTGGACCTTCTCTGGTGCCCTCCCTAAACCCCAATCTCTTTTCATATTGAGTTATAGTTGGTAGGTATCTGGTAGTCTGAACTCTGTTCTCTCGCTCCACTTTGGATAGATATTACTATTAATGCATATAGAAATTTATCCTCTTGATTTTCTCTTGATATACCTCAACAGCTCCTAAAAAACCCTTACATTTCCGAGTAGTGTCAATACATATTAAGGGAAAGTAAGGAACAGAGCATGTCAAATAACTAGATATATATATACTTAAACAATTTTTGAAGTTCCATGTACTTACTGAGCATTTGCAATACTTATGTTAAATACAAGCATTAGCTTTCGTTAACAGAGTAACAAGCCTTGTGGATGAGGAGTGGGGGGAAAATATGGTAGATGTGGCCTATCTTGAATTTAGTAAGGATTCTGATACCATCTTGCATGAGCTTCTCATAAACTAACTAACTAACCTCGATGGAGCTACTATAAGGTGGGTGCATAACTGGTTGAGAAACCTTTCCCAGAGAGTAGTGATCAGTGGTTCACAGTTAAGCTGGAAGGGCATATCAAGTGGGGTCCCCCAGGGATCATCGGTTCTGAGTCTGGTTCTGTTCAATATTTTCATCAATGATTTAGATAATGGCATCAAGAGTACACTTAAAGTTTGCAAATACCATCAACCTGGGAATGGCTGCAAGCACTCTGGAGGATAGAATTAAGATTCAAAATGATCTGTACAAACTGGAGAAATAGTCTGAAGTAAATAGGATGAAATTCAATAAGGACAAATGCAAAGTACTCCACTTAGGAAGGAATTATCAGTTGCACACATATAAAAAGGGAAAGGACTATCTAGGAAGGAGTACTGTGGAAAGGGATCTGGGGGTCATAGTGGATCACAAGCTAAATATGAATAGTGTAAAAAAAACATCAAACACACTTTGGGAGGGTGGGGACATAATAGTTTTCAAGTAAATAAAAGGTTGTTACTAGGAGGAGGGAGAAAAAATGATCTAACTGCTGAGGCTAGGACAAGAAGAAATGGGCTTAAATTGCAGCAAGGGCAGTTTAGGTTGGACATTAGGAAAAACTTCCTGTCAGTGTGATTAAGCACTGGAAGAAATGGACTAGGGAGGTTGTAGAATCTCCATCATTGTAGATTTTTAAGAGCAGGTTAGACAGACACCTGTTAGGGATGCTCTAGATCAGTGGTGGGCAAACTACAGCCCACGGGCCACATCCGGCCCGCGGGACTGTCCTGCCCGGCCCCCGAGCTCCTGACCCAGGAGGCTCACCCTTGGCCGCTCCCTTGCTATCCCCCATCCCCCGCAGCCTCAGCTCACTCGCTCCGCCGCTGGCGCAATGCTCTGGGCGGCGGGGCTGCGAGCTCCTGGGGCAGCGAGCTGCGGAGCCCGGCCTGACCCAGTCTCTGTGCTGCACGGTGGCGGCGGCTGCGTGGCTGTAGCACCGCCAGCCAGCGGTGCTCCAGGCAGTGTGGTAAGGGGGCAGGGGACAGGGGTGGTTGGATAGAGGGCAGAGGAGTTCGGGGTGGTGGTCAGAGGGCGGGGGTGTGGATAGGGCAGAGGTGGGCAAATTACGGACCGCGAGCCACATCTGGCCTGCGGGGCCATCCTGCCCAGCCCCTGAGCTCCCAGCTGGCCCCGACCCCTCCCCGGCTGTCCTTCCTCCCCCGCAGCCTCAGCTTGCTGTGCTGGCAGCGCAGCATCCTGGCTGGCTCCGGGGCTGGGCAGCACGGTGCAGGGGCAGATTTACAAGTGAACACAGGGTGCCCTGGCAAAGGCCCCCCAACAACAGGGGGACCCAGGGCCGGGCACTCGGGCAACTCAACACTGGCTGCACTGAAATCATGTGCAGGCGGGCGGTGCAGATGGCGGGAGCGCAGGCGGAGGACTCAGGGGGAGCACTGGGAGGCCACGCAGCCGGCCAGAGAGAAGCGGCCCTTTGAAGGGGAAACCGCCGCTTCTCTCTGGCTGTGCGGCTGCCCCTGCTCCTGTTGAGTCCTCCGCCCATGTTTGCGGGGCCACATTCCGAAAGGGGCTGGGGGGGGGAGATGAATAAGGGGTAGGGTCCTGGAAGGGGGCGGTCAGAGGGTGGATGGAGGGGGGGTCGGTTGGGGACAAGGAGCAGAGAGGTTGGATGGGTTTGGAGGTTCTTAGGGGGGCAGTCAGGGGGCAGGAAGTGGGAGGGGGTGGATAAGAGGTGGGGGCAGGCTGTTTGGGAGGGGGCACAGTCTTCCCTACCTGGCCCTCCATACTGTTTTGCAACCCCAATGTGGCCCTTGGGCCAAAAAGTTTGCCCACCCCTGCTCTAGATCATACTTAGTCCTGCCAGGAGTGCCGGGACTGGACTAGATGACCTCTCAAGGTCCCTTCCAATCCTACAATTCTATTATTTTAAGTAGCAGGAGATGACAAATAGCTCAGGTCCAGACAAGATGCTGACTGGCATGGTATATTAGTGGATCACTTGAACACTGCCAAAGCCCATGCTAAGAGTCACTTACATGCTACTCTTCTGCTGTGTTGCAGCCAAGTTAAATTCATAGTTGGTATGATTCTTTAGAAGATGGCATCCTACAGTAGTTTCTTTTTTTGTTTTGTTTTTGTTTGCTTGCTTGCCTGCCTGCTTGCCATGAGGTAGTGGAGGAAGCAGGATAGCATCCAAGAACAAGGCACTGAATGGCTTTATTTTCAAGGATAAAGTTTAGAATCTGGAGAACACCTGACAACCAGAGTTGTACAGAACTGTCAACTGTCCTTAACATTTACATTTTGAGAAATTTCAGTTGGCAGTGGTAAAAGCTACAGAAAGCAAGAAAAAGCTGAAGAAGCGCTTTCCGAAAAGTTACTAGAACACAAAACTAAGAGGGTTGCCCTTGTTAAAAAGGGGAAGTTTTCACAAAGCTATTTTGAGTGGCAAATAAGCGAAGGGACACTGTCAACACTCACTGCCCTTCTGTATTCACACTAACCACAGTCCCAATATATAAGTGCTTTGTCTGCCATCAAGCTCAGGTATAATTATTCTCTTATTTAGGAAGTTTTAACAGGTTTACAAATCCTTGCCATGTAAATATCAGACACAAAAAATCATTACAACAGTAAGCTTTTGTTTGGAGAAAAAGTAATATACATCAGATCTCCATTTAACAGTATGTTACCATATTACTGAGTGAGCATCTTTACACTACCTAGGACATGCTGTTTCTGGCAATTTTATTACATTAGATGACATGCCCAATTACCACATTTAACAAGCCAGCCATGTCTATCAAATGTTAATATTCAAAAAAGTTGGAAGAGTATGCTTTTTTTTTGGCACAGTGAGTGTACTTTGAATATTAAATAACCAAATATTTATTTTTCCCTCTCTTGATTTTGCTGGGTATGTAATCAGCGCATTGTTTTAAAATAAAAGATTCCACAGTCAGTAATGTCACCAAAGTCAGTCGAATTCTACATATGAAACTGCTTCAAATAACCCCTTCAGTAGCACAATATTTATTACACAATATTAAAAAGGAATTTTCAATTTTCTTCAGAAATATCTGCCATTGTTTTCAGAGGTGCCATTCAGTGACTAGGATGGTCAGCTCCGTACTCGATCTGGCCATTTTAATGGTACAGGATGGTGAGAGCCAGCAAACATTAGCTATGCCAAATACTAACAGAAATAGTTCTGGCCTTGTTCAAAGAAGTATACTTGCCAAACTCCTTGAAAAATGCAATAGTCCACCCAGTTCTTCAGAAGCTCTCTCGACTCTGATAACCTCTCCAGCTACTATTGTCTCTCTAACCTTCCATTCCTGGGCAAAATAATTAAGAAAGCACATGAATCAACTAATTGACCTCCTGAGATCCCTCCCAACCCTGATATTCTATTATTCTAATGTCCTGGATGCATTACGATCAGCCTTTGGACCAGGGCACAGCACTGAGGCAACTCTAGTGGCACTTTTGACCACTGACACAGGCAAAATCTTAATGCTCATACTGATGGACCTCTCTGCAGCATTTCATACAGCAGACCTTAAATGTAATATTAATAAGCCTTAACACTAAGAATAAATATAACAGAATTACAGTGGTTCCAATCATTACCTCTCACCACTCATCAGTCTTCTGGAAAGGAATTACTCCTCCTTTCCAAAAGCTCTCAAGTGCAGAGTTCCACAAGGATCCATACTATTTCCCCCCATTTCTCTTCCACACCTTTGACACCCCTGATGTCTCACTGTCTCTCCCAGTGACTCATGTCTACACTTAAGATGCTGTAGCAGCACACTTCACTGTAGACACTACTTACACTGATGGGAGAAGCCCACCTCCCCAAGATGCAGTAGCTAGGTCACCAGAAGAGACAGCTATACCAACATAAATTCCTAGTGTAGACCAGACCTTATCTGCCAACAATCTGCAGACAACGTTCAACTATTTCTCTCATTCAGCACTGATGCAACTACTGCCACTAACAGGATACTAGTATGCCTACAAGAGATGGGCTTTTGGATGGGTACCATGATGGCAGATGAAGTCATGTTGATAAATACAAAGTAATGCACATTGGAGGGAAAAAAATTGAACTAAATTAACTATTACTCAAGAAAGGGACCTGGGCATCACTGCAGACAGCTCAGTGAAGACAGCTCAATTTACACCTGTGGTAAAAAAGCTGACAAGATGTTAGGATGCATAAGCATTGAAAACATAATGCTATTATAGAAATCTCTGGATTAGATGAACTATGGATCCCATACAAAGTTACATAAGAATTGCTTATTGTAAGTCCTCCTTTGTGCTTTCAGCCCAAATCTTTTTCTATATCAGACGATAAAGGCAACAAAAGTCCTACGACTTGCCAATTACTCATTGAATGCACTTGTTGTTAATTTGCTCCCCAAATGGCTGTAGTGATTTTAAAGCCACAATTTTTTATATTTTAATCTAGTAACTTGTCATGAGGGCACAAACAACCCATAAAAAACTTGTAAATTTGTATATGTATTCTATGTTAGGTGATTCCACTAAACCAGGAATGTCCTCATTATAAATCAGTTTCATCCTACCATCAAAGTCAAATTTTCTATTATGTTTTACCTTTCAAGAAGAAACTTGTTCTCTAGTTACCTTTTAGTAAGGCAGAACACCTCTGTGGGCAACTGTCAATACAGGTCTAGACATACATGTTTTAGTGAAGAGTCTATTTCCAATGTACATGGGGGTCAGTTTTAAAGGCACAGTGATTTAAACTAATTATATGGAGAAAGGCATTTCCCATTCTTACTGACAATCTGTCAGTAAGTCACCTCTCTTACTGAGTAGAACAACAACCTGCACTTTCATAACAAAAAATTAGATATTCACCTAACTTGATCACCAGTTTGCTGTAAAAAGACTGAATTCTTCCTCCCTCCGTGCCCACATCCTCAGCTAAAAATAGATGCAGCAGCAGATCAATCATAGCAGGTACTCTGAAAAGCTAAGATGCACAGTGAACCCCAATAGTTTAGATAGATTTTTCTACTTTTTAGAAACAAAAAGAATGTAGCCTTCTGCAAGACTGGTGTATGCTCAGATTTTCTTTAGTTACAAAGCTTCTTTGTAACATATTAATGAAATTAAGATCTTACACTTGATTTAGCCCTCAGACTGCCTTCTTAATAAATTTGAACTATCAATTCAGACATACTTAAGTTAATAAATAAAACTCAATTAAAATTAAGTGCTGGAATATGGCACACTCACACTTAGTATGTAATCCAGTGAGTTCAATAGACCTACCAATTGAGAATAAAAGTAGCAGAATCAGGCCTTGTGTGCATAATTATATATATTCTCAGCGAGGTTAATACTTCATTTACAGTATACATATTATGAGCTTGATACATAAACTACTGGGTGAAATTCAATGTCCTGTGTTACACAAATCACAGCGATCCTAATGGTCCTTTCTGGCCTTTGATAATATTACATAAAAGCTACTAGTCAAAAAGTTTCAAATCACCTCCACTGTAGCTAAAGCTAGGTCCACACTAGGAGAGCTTGTGTACTGTATCAGGGCTCCACCTCCTGCCCCTCTTCCTGGGGCCTGTTTGCTGCCCCCAATAAGGCTCAGAGAGGCTTCAGGGCTGTGAAACACCCGTGTCTATTTATACAAGGTTCTCCCACCACCAGTGTCTGTCTATATAGAAATCTTGCAGGATTAGTCACCTCCTTTACAGGCAGAGGCAGTCTTTAGCTAGGAGGCCTCCAGTTCCCTCCCTGACTGACTTCACCCTGGCACCTCCCAGCTCCCTCCCAGCCTTTATAGCTCTTGGCTTGTCAGGCCAGCAGGTGTTGCCAAACCTGAGGCCAGCATCAGGCCTTTTCCATCAGCCCCAATCTGTTTCCCCTGATTGGAGCTGACTGGGCAGGAGCTAATTAGGTGCTTTTGCACCAGCACCCTGCTACAGTATCTACCGTGGATGCAGACAAAACAGCAAACCACACTGTGTACCAGTAAAAGCAGTTTTGCCAGTGCAGCTGAATCTACACTACAGCATAGCTGTACCGGCAGAAGTCTGTAGTGTAGACAAGGCATAAACTTCCCTTAATGGTACCTACAATCAATAGAGTGTGAATTCAGTTCATCTCCAGGATCAGAAACAGCTGCAACATGCTTTTCTCCTGAGGGCATTCTACACCAAAAAGTTAAAAATTCTGCAACTTTTATTTGTCAAATAAATGTGGAGGCTCTAGCATGGCACGGGGGAGCACAGGCCACTGGCTGCACATGGTAGATCACTGTGCAGCTGCCCCCAGGACATGGACTCAGTGGTGAGGCTGCACCCAATCCTGACACATTGCAAGGACTGGGCCTGCCACAGAAACATCCCAGGTCCCTGACCCTCCATGTGGGCAGCCATGCTCAGCAAGGCAGGATCCAAGCATGGAGGGGCTTAGTGTTGGGGGACCCAGGTGTGGGTTGAGAGGGTTCTCTGTGGGGCAATCTGAGTGTGGGCAGCTCAGTGGGGCATCTGGCTGCAGGGGGCATCTGGATGCACAAGGTCTTGTTGAGGGGTTCTGGGTGCAATGGTAATGGGACTCTGAAGGGGGATACACGTGAAGGTGGTTGGGGCTCTGGGCAGGCAAGTCTGGATTGGGGGACAGAGCTCAGGAGGGAGGTGTGGGGAGCTCGGGGGGGTAGAGATGCTCAGGGAGTGGGGCTCTGTGGTGTGGGGATCCATGTGCAGCTGGTTGGGGCTCGGTGGGGATCCAGGTGTGGATGGCTCATCAGGGTGGTCCAGGAGCAGAGGGAGTGGGGGTTCTGAGTGAGAATGGGGGCTGAGGCTCAGCAGGAGGATCTGGAAATGAGGGGGTTTGGATGCATGGGGGTGGGACAGATGGGGGAGCAGTTCCCTGTACAGAGGTCAGGGGGAGACGAATTTGCAGAGCTTCCTGCAGCCAGGGAAGAAGTCTGGGGGTGTGTCTGACCCAGCCTCAGATGCCATGCAAGGGAAAAGAAAATCCCATCCTCCCGAGCCCAGCCAGGACTAGCAGCTAAGCCTAGTACAAGGTAGGAGCCACCAGCGGGTCTTCCCCAGTCCTACCTCCTGCCCCACAGTGATTTATCTCTCTGCCAGCTGCCCTTGACACCCAAAACATACTGATGGGGACGATCACATGACTGCACTTTTGGCTTCCTTTTGCTTCCCTGCCAAAAAGTCATTTTTTCTGCAGGGAAGCAAAGAAATCTGTGGGGAACATAAATTCTGCACATTACTCCCCCAGGAGTAAGGCTCATATGCCTGACATTTTTCTGAAGCTACTATCATGCTTTACAGAATTTCAGCTTTCACAAAAAAAAGTCTAACTGTTATGGTTGCATTGAATGGCTCAAATTTTGACCCCAAAAACCAGCAAAGATGTCTGTGGGTAGTCTTCAGTGGACAGCTAACCCTAGGTTTTAGCCCTGCCATGCTTACCATCCACCCAGAAAACCATCTGACCAGGCTTCGGAGGTGCTTTAAGCCTGGGCTAGCTTACATGGCTGGATGCCAAGGTCAGTATCCTAGGTTTGGCTGAAACATGCCCACTTTGCAATGAGGAAGCAGGTAAAAATCAAAGTCACTCTGCTGACAGTCCTCCCATGCACATCCCGCAGTTCCTCACGAGGGTAAGAAAAGTTGTACAATCGACAGCGAAAGAATCCTAGAGCATCTCAGCACAAAGAAGCATGGGCTTTGATCCCAGATATACACTGACAAGTGCAGAAGCAATGAGGACATAATATTATAGGTAGTGATTTGCTATGGGGACGCTCACAAATGGACTAGACTAACCATCATGCCAATCACCCATGTTAACAGTGCAGTGAAGACCTATCTTATGTGACTCAAACAACAGTAGCTCCAAAATATGCGACCTGCCCTAACCTCTTCCTTTCATTAAGGTGTTACAATTTCATTTGTCATAAGAAAGGAAAGGGACTTTTACAGATCTGTAATGACTCATTTTAGTGCTGTAAGTGGTTGGCATTTGAGAGAGGACCCTCAATTACTTTAATCCCAAAGAACCAAATGCAACCAAAGAAAGTTTAATTGAGTCCATCAGCATACATCTACACTAGCGAGCTTACAGCAGTGACACTGCAAGATCGTTCCTGTAGCCGCTCTATGCTAGCAGGAGTGAGCTCTCCACTTGACATAATAAAACCACCTCCTTGCGTGGCAGTAATGTCCGAGGGAGAAGCTCTCCTGCCAACAGTTCTGTACAGTCCAGTGTTTCTGTTGGTATAAAACTTATGTCACTCAGGGGAAGGGGAGGTGGTTTTTTACACTCCTGAGCAACATAAGTTATACCGACAAAAGTGCTAGTGAGACAAAGCCTAAAACTAGCTTAGTAGTAGTGTAGGCATGGCTGAAAACCCACCAAAGGGGAGCCTAGCTTAAAGAGTCCAGAAGAGCTCTCATAGGATGCACAATCCACAGTGATTGTGGCTTCTTATTCTGGTGATCCACATGGGTCAAGTTTGGAAAAGTACCCCCACCTTTTTTACACCCAAATTCTGCCTTTGTTGATCACATTAACTCACACAAACATACACGATCCAATTTTTAAGGGCAGTTATTTATGTTCATGATAAGGAAGTTATAACCACCTTTGTAAATAAAATTAGCTAATTCAATTTTTCACAAATTTAGTTTGAGGTATTGTAATCCCTTCAATTGTAAAATTACAAGAGCTTTCATCTTCAGTGCCTAAGAAACAAAACTAGTTGCAATGTTAAAGAGCTTGGTGTGACACAGCTTTAGTTCCTCTACAAAACGTAGAAATACAGCAAAGTCCCAATCACTTAAGCAGCAACTACATTGCTCACAAGAAAAATAATAATAATAATAATAATAATAATAAAGAAGTGCCTTTGACCAGCACAAGTAAATGCCCAGGAGCAGAATTAAGCTACATTAAGTCCGAGTTAAAGTCTGATCTTTCTTCTAAAGAATTCCCCAACGCATCCCTTTGCAACACAGAAGGCGTCAGCATCTGTAAGCACGGAACAGGAGCGTTTCAAGGGAAAGCGCTCTGGAAGCGGACACACACCAGACACCAATGCGGCTCTGTTAGGAGGTCACTGGGGACGAACTGCGGCGACTCAGGTTTTTTCCAACCTGCCAGAGCAGGTAACCCGGAGTTGCTCCCAAGACCAAGCGCGGCCACCCGGATCAGCGCCGGGCTCGCTAGGCAGGAAGCGCTTGCGGTCTGGGCAGTGAAGACTCTCGCGGTGCCTTTCAGCGGTGCCGGCAGGAGTCCCACGACGCGCCTCCTTAGACCTCAACTCCGAGCCTCCATGAGCATCACCCCCGCCCCGCGCTGCCGCAGGGCCCCAGCGCCCCGGGGCAGGGCACCGGCAAGCGGCCTTCCCGCCGTAGGACACCTGGCCCCAACGAACGGGGAGCGGGACACAGCGCGGCTGGGGGGAGCCTGCCCGCCCCACGGGACCCCGCCACCCTCCGCCCGCCCCAGGTCAGGGCTCCCGCCCCCGTAGCCCCGCTCCCGCGGAACCCTTACCTAGGTCGGCTCCGCTCGCCGCTGGCTCCCTCCCGCCCGCCTCCGCCTGAGCGCGTGGTTCGGACTCCAACGGAGCAACCCTCCCCTTCGCCCGCTAGTGCCTCAGAAACCTTCCCGGCACCCCCCGCGCACATCGCTCCGGGTCACATGCCCCTGACGGCACCGCCCGCTCCTCCCTTCCCCCCGCCCACTCTTGACTCGCCTCAACTCTGCCCCTTTTACGCCCGCCCACTCACTTCCGCTCCACTTCCCTCCCCATCCCGCAACTTCCTTTCCCTCGACGGCATCTCCTTCCGGGTTCGTTTGCCGCGCGGTGCATTGTGGAGAGAAATCTCTTTCCCTCCCCCCTTCAACCCACCGAGCCCCCTTGGGGCGCATGCGCAGTAGCAGCCTCCCATCTTTCTCCCAGGCAGAGCCAGAGCCTCAGCAGCAGCAGCAGCTGATGATGAAGAGAGAGGGGGAGACTGGGGGACCTTTTATTTATATTGTTAAAGGGACAGAGCACTAATTCCATCTTGAATTGGTGTGTGGGGAGGGGGAGGGGGTTGGTGTGAGGAGCCTGAGTTTCTCCCCCTAGCCCAGCCCAGCTAGAGGATCCCAGGGAGACACAGGGAGAGAAGGAGAGTTTCTTCCCCCCCTTGGCCGTCAGAGGAGAGAGAAAGAGACCAAAAGCCTCTTAGCAACACAGTCCCTTCTCTCTCTTTGCTAATGCTGCTTGGCCCTGGCTGGAGACACCTCACCACACACACACACACACAGGAGCAGCAGCCAGTTCACCAGCTCCCCCACCCCCTGCTCTCCCCTCCTCCCCCTTTATTACCCTTTGTGTGTGTCTCTTTCTCCACTGCTCCAGGGAAGGGAATAAAAGTGGGGTGCAGCCAAGGTAAGTGTGTTTGTGTGTGGGGAAGCAATACTTCCTCCCAGCTCTGCCTCTCGCTCTAGGGCAGGCAGTTTTGGGGGCTGGGGGTTGGGAAGGTGTTTGTTTTCTGGATCCATCTTTTAGCTTTGATGATAGTTTGATTGTTTACTGGTTTGGCAAAGTGGCTTATTTTTCCTGCTCAAATGAAACACTTCAGTTTTGTGTCTTACTCTAACCTTCATGCCCCTCTTTGGGCAGAAGATATTATAGTGTTCATATCTGTCAGTTTTTACTCACTCTTTGAGGAAGTGGAAACCTTTCTCTGTGTCCTGCCTCAGTTTTATTTATTTTTCAGTTAATGAGGAAATGTCATGGAGTAGATGATGATCAAGCATTGCTAGTGGTACCCTCAAGTGTGTTCCAATATCCCTCTCTTTTTGGAGCTGCTTCTGATTTGGGGATTTGCTGTTTCTGGGAGCTGTATTTGTCTTTTGGTTTTCATGGGTAGTTGTCTTTTTAATAAATAGTTTTCCGGTGTAGAGAAGTAGGTGAAGTATTAACAGGTATTTGGGCCAAGGTTTGTTTTATTTATGATTTCTTTCAAAAGTGCTTGTATTTCCTATGTCAAAATAGGAAATTCAAATGACAAAAAGAATAATATGGAGCTGGAAACACTTTGGAATTTATCATCTTTGTTTTGTGTAGTTGCATGTTGCCATTGTTAACAATCTGAATAAATAAACTTAGTTACATAATCATTAAGGCCCTGATCCTACAAAGATTTATGTACTTACTTTACTTTAAGCATCTGAGTAGTCCCAATATGGAACTACTCTAATATATAAATATTAGCAAGATCAGGGCCTATGCAATAAATCATCTCAATACTTAGCTACAGTAAACAGTTAGCTCTTGTTAAAAATTATGTTAATTTTTTTTTCATGGTTTTCTGATAGGAAGGCCAAACCTGTCCAGCAGTATTTGTGCTGCACTAAATAGTTGTCTGGCCTAGGTACCACTTTCAGTTTTAACTAACCAGTTTCTTTATTAATGTAAGATTCACATGTCAAAAAAATCTGAGTTTTGTACGATTTAGGATGACAATAAAACTTCTGAATATATTTTCAGGACAACATCAGAAAAGTCCTTTTAGAGTCATAAGAATCCAGAAGAAACAGTTTAGGAGTTAATGATAAACTGGTTTTATATTTCAATGTCATCTCTTTTACAAGGACACTTGTTTTAAAAATCACTGTTGTCTGCGAATAATTTGTGTTTGTTTTTCATGTAACTGTCTTTAAAAAAGAGAACTATGTGCTATTAATTTAGTAAATAATGCAAGGTATTTCTGAACTGTGAGGTAGGCCAGGGATTGTGCATTTCAGTGGGGCATCTCAGCAAAATGGGATTCAGCTTCATATATGCATCTTTATCCTGTATTGAAGAGGAATACACAAAAAAGCCTTCACTTATAAATGCTTATGTATCTCTGATCCCAGAATTTGCATCAGCAAAAAATATTTTGTGTAAAGCAGCAATTTCATGATCAAGTTGGCAATATGAAAACAACAATTTGATCAGGTTGGAAAGGATTGTAGGAAAATAAATTTAGAAGGATACTTGACAAATATTGTTAGAAGAGATTGGAGTAGCAAATGTTACTATAGTTAGGTAGAATTGTCTTGCTTTTAGTTTTCTATTTTGCTTGTGAAGACAAAACAACTTGCTGTATTCAGAATTATTTAAAAATCAAATTTGTAAAGTAATATTTCTTTTAAAGATCAGCAAATATGTATAGGAGCTCATTCTTGAGAACCGTGGTTGTCTATTTATTTTACTACAAGCAACAGTGGAAACACACAACTAAAAGCTTATCCGGGAATAACATTTTTTTCATGTTTCATACCAACCTGCTATCCTGTAAATAGTTCTTTTCTTACTCTGAGTTACCGTTGATGTGTTTCATCTGCACATAAAAACCTATATACTATGTTCAAGATTATGCCCCCAATATCAGTGTTATTTCAAGTCCATCTGCAATTTATTGTGCAAACACAGATATTCAGATGGATAATTTGTTATTTATTACATAGGGCAACGCTTTCTTTACTGGTTTAATGTTAAAAAATATGTAAATTAAACTGGTTTCTCAGTAAAAAAAAAATGAGTAAAATTTCTAAAATCCCAGTTTTGATCTGTTAACCCAGTATCTTGACAGATTCTTCTCCATAGAGAGGAACTATGTTTGAAACCTTAGCTTGCTTAGGCTCTGATTCTACAGTCAGGTCTCTGCTGGCAGACCATCACTGATTTCACTGAAGCTTATCTTGTGGAATATAGGTCCAAGGCCTTAGATGATAATCCATTCAGAGCAGGGACAGTCTATTTCTGTGGCTTATAGTGCACTATACTGCAAGAAGGCCTTAACTCTAATAGGGCTTTTCAATATGCTGCCATAATATGAAATATTTAATAATTTTCTAAGAACTGCATCTATCAACTGGAATTATGGGAACCTGTTAGGAACCAACAATTATTACTAAGTAGCATTTTTTTGTTCTGTTTTTAAGTCTTTATGCTAATATCATAGGAAAATATTCAAGATTTTTGATTGATTTTTTTTTTTTAGGCATTGAGGAACATTTATGTATTTTTCCCTATTGCTTAACTGGATCATTTGTATATCCAACATTAGTAATTATTTTTTGTGTCTCTTATTCATTTTCTTTACCAAAAATGTATGTCTGGAAAGTTAATTTTGAATTTATAAGGAATCTACAATAACTATATTTAGGCTATACCAGTTTAACAACAAGGAAAACATTTAAAGATCTTATTCAGGCCAGACCTGTACCTTGATATTTTTAAATTAAAAATTATCTGTCTTTTCTTGCTTATCCAGTAGTAACTTTGTGATCAGTTTATTGGTTTGTTAGTTATTTTAGGTAAGCATGCTGATCTTTATTTTAATCAAGTATAAATGTTTTTGTAAAGCAGTGTTGTTGTTCTCCTTAAACAAAACTTGTTACCTTTCTCCGGTCCTGACCCTTGCTCTCTTCATTGGGAGTTTAGTGTTCTCTGCATCTCTTAGGAAAAACCGAGCCTTGGTGGGATCATTAACAACTTTACTAACAAAAAACTGTCTGTTTTGTTTTTCACTCAGGCTTTTTGTTACTAATCTGTCAATAGACTGTTTCACTGTATTCTTCACAGTGATTTTATGTATGGGAGATCAGCATTCAGGAACACAGCCAGTAACTACAATGTTAGCTTGTGAATCAGCATTAAGTCCTTGACCTCACTCCTGCAAGCTACTCTTTGGTGGTAGACCCTTATGCCCATGTGGAGTTCCATTGACTTCTGTGAGGCTTCATGCAGTGTAAGAGCCCACAAGTGCAGTTCTCAGAATAGGGGCCTTAGTTATAAATGGCCTAGGGTAAAATTTTCAAAAATGCCTACGTATCATTTTCAAAGTGACTTAGACACTTAGAAGCCAAAATCTCATTGACTTTCAATGAGACTTAGGAGATAAGAGCTTAAGTTACTTTGAAATTGAGACTTGGGCCCTTAGTCATAGAGGCTTTTGAAAATGAATTCCCCAATTTTGGTTTCATTTAAATCAATGAGAGTTTTGACAGTCACTTCAACAGGAGCAAGACACAGCTTATAATAGAGAGCCTTCTTTACTTTTCATTTGTTAATGTCTGTAAAAAAATTTTTTTTCAGATTGTTACCTGGATTAATGTTACTCATACAGCTGCCAATAAGGTTAATTTAGCCTGTATAAGAACCAAAATACACATTAGTTATTAAAAGGAACATGGAATGAAATTTTACAATAAGGTTGGAGCCTCAGATCTACTTTCCTGTAATACATAAGGGGTTTCAGTGTTTAAGTACAGTTAATGCAAATAAATTGTGCTAATATTTTAACTAACTTTAGCAGTTATGACCCCAAATCATTCTTTGATTGTTAATTACATTTATATAGTATCTATTTTTAGATTAACCACCTAAAAGTGAGAGGGAGGTTCAGGCCTTTTACTCATGAATTCATTAGCTTCTTTGCTAATGCTGCCTAAACAGAGTGAAGTGTAAGATAATTATGAAGTTGTGCGTGTGTATGCATTTGTGTGTATACAAACACATCTTAAATTATTCTTAATCTAATATCTGGTTATGCTGGCTGAAGTTTTTTTTTTTAAAAAAGGAACTGTATGGCTCAGGGAGTTGATAATGGAGTACATCTAGATTGTTAACTTGAATCCAGCAAGAGGAACCAAAGTCACTACCATGTGATAACTAGTCATTGACCTTTCTGAAATGTGTTGACCATCTCAGTTGAGCTCCTAGATGACAGATGTCCACATCACAAAAATCTCCATTACTTCCTATCTCACAAATCTGAGTGACTAAGGAATAAATTATGGAAGGTGGCATGAATGCCCCTCTCATTACTAGAGGTGGTTCATCTGAAATAGGATTGAGGCACATTGTCACGACAGTTCAGAGAAGTTCTTGAATTGCTGGTGCTACTTCAGTTCTCTGGAGAAAAAGAGGATTCAACCCTGTCAAGTTGGCACTCTTTTCATGAACACTAATGTCTTTAAAAACTGAATAGGTGATATTTTTGAAAATTCTTTTAGAAATTTATATTAATTTCCATTAGAACAGAAAATAAAGGATTAATTCATTTCTCTGGGATTAAGATGTGGAATGCACTGTGATCATTTTACTATAGCAGAGTTAATTTTCTTGTACAGAGATGATTTAAACATAACAGCATAGAAAGTTTAAAAATGTTAACACTATTGCTGGTAACTAAACCCTGCAGAGCTGATTATTCATTTTATTTGTTTTATTCCAGAGTGAGAGGAGAGTCAGGTCCAGTATTTTTAAGATTAAAATTCTCAGGTTTTCAGACAACTGTAGATTTTCATCAACCTAAGCATTTAAGTCAGAAGTTGCTTTTGTGATTTATCAAAGAACTTTACAGTTATTTGAAATGAAAATTGAAGCTTCAGTTTTAGGGTCTTTCAGTCATTGCATAACTAGCCTAGCTGCTCTAAGAGTGAAGAGAAATTCCCAAGTGGGGGAGCCAGAACAGTTGTCAACTGTTTGCACAACAAATCCTTCTGGATCAAATGGTGATATTCTCAACATTTAAATAAAGAGAAGCTTGCAATAATGTTGCCACACACGTTGCTGCCAAAGGAAACAAATATAAGGATAGCTAAGAGAAAAATAGAACTGATCAGTATAATAGAATTTAAACCTAAATCTATATAATAAATGTGATTAGTTTTACTATCTTCATTTATAATACTTCATTTTTTCATAGGTTGCAATGAAATTTTAATTTGCCAATAATTTTAATTAATAATTTTAAGCTACTGTGGAGTATTAATAACTTTTGCATTTTGTTTTCCTTTAAATTAAGTGTGTATGCATGTGTACAATTCTTGATCCTACAAGGACTTATACATATACCTAATTTTACACATCCCAGTGAATGGCACATGCTTATGTCTTCGTAGGATGTGGCCATACTAGGTACCAGCTACATCAAACAACTGATGTTTCAGCCCTTTCTTACATATTCTTACTACCAAGTATGTGATTGAGATTAACATACGTTTAACAGTTTTAAATGATGGTCTAAGGTTCTCATCCTGCAGAGCTTTATGGATGTGCTCAGTTTTATTGACTTGAGTGAGACTTCTGTGTGAAGTTAAGCCTGCAAGTAAATCTTTGCAGGATCAGGGCCTAAAATCTCTTAACTACTGTCTTAATAGAAGGAAGAATTTTTATGTATGTAGTGCTTTTACTAAGATAACATCATGTTATAAAAAGTAGATGAGCAGAGTAATCCATGACGAAGGTTATAAAGTTTTCAGATGTTTGTGACAAACTCTGGATTTTGTCAGTATAGAATTTCCTGTTTGGGTGTTTTGGAGTTTCACTATGGCGTGGGAAGGTTGTTTCATGGGATAAAACATGAGTTTTGTTTGTCAGTGAAGATTTGAAAAAATGGAAATGTAGATTTAAATTGATAATGACATATAATTTAAGTATGTTGTACTTGACTCAACACTATTCGAAATAAGAAATTATTTCAAAACTAGGCTATGTTAATATTTCAAAGTTTGATAAAACATTCCATTTTGAAGTATAGAACAAAGCATTTGAAAAATGTTCTGTTTTGCAGTGCTCTTTTGAAAAGTTTTATTTAAGTTTTGAAGGATTAGATCAAGTTTCTCCAGGATAGTCCTTATTGGAAAACTTAAATCATCTTTCTCAGAAAATGAAATATAATCAAACTCCAGTTTAGAACTTAGGGTTTTTTTTTTGTTTTTTTTAATTCTAACCTTTACTGTGTCAAAATATTTCCTTCTTTTAACATTTTGTCACACAAGTTCTTGATGAAGGGTTTCTTGGCCATTTTAGAAGCTGTAATCTAGTTAAAAGGTTTGTTTATATTTCCCATCTCTGTTCTGCTGATGATATTAGAATGCAGGCCAGAGCCAGACATCTAACTGTTTATAACATTCAAACTTCAATTAAAGCTACAGTGTTCAGTTTACTAAATATCAATATGTTCATGCCAACTTCAAATAATTACCAGGAATTATGGAAGTAGTATGATAGCCTATGGTTCCTTTCCTCCCCCCAATACACTACTTATAAATTCTATATTTTTTTATTTGTATTTCACATATAGAAGGCCTACATAAATTTATTGGGTTTCAAAAATTTTGGTTCACACTTGGGTGTGGTAATCGGTGGTATTCAAATATATATATATATATATTAATATATAATGATTGTTATGGGTCAAGTCCTTTCTGGGGACAAATTTCCACTGACTTGAATAGACGTTTTGCCTAAGTTAGGATTGCAGAGTACATCTCTACCTCAATATAACACAACCCGATATAACACGAATTTGGATATAACGCGGTAAAGCGGTGCTCCGGGGTGGGGTGGGGCTGCACACTCCGGTGGATCAAAGCAAGTTCAATATAATGCGGTTTCACCTATAACACGGTAAGTTTTTTTGGCTCCCGAGGACAGCATTATATCAAGGTAGAGGTGTACTTGTTTTTAGCAGATGTCAAAATACATTTAACTTAGTCAGCACATAGGCTATGGTCCAAATATAAACTGGCTTTAACTGTTCTCTGATAAGGTGACTTAGATCTTCAGAACTATGAAGTCTCTCCTTCTCAATTCAGCAAGAGCATATACTGTAGCTCTATTTTTAATAGAGGAGAATTTAACAATTTACAATTAGTATGTTACATTTTTTTAAGTTTATGAATTCATAATATTGATTATTTTAATTTAATACATTATATTACAATCTGATAGTGCTGGTAGTGGGTTATGTTGTTTTTAAATGTTAAATTGTTGGAATGTTTTTTAAACCAGTAAAATCACTTGCAAAGTGGTTCATTCTTAAACTTGCCTATAATTCTGTTCAGGATGTACTGGCTAGTCTGCAGATGCTCTGTTAATTGTGTTTTCGTCTGTCAGTTGGTATACTTATAGCGTCTCTGTTACGGCATTTTTAAAGAAAACATTGTTCATTATAATATCTTGGATATGTAGAATTGCTATTACTGCATTTCTATAGAATGTACTTTTATACTGTTGCTATTATTAATATGGCATCTTCATTTGAACATTGTACTTGATATTGTGTACTAAAGTATATGTATGTGAAATATTTATACTAAGGAGAAATGTAAAAGGCCTGATCTGCTCTCATTGAAGTTGGTGGTAAAATATTCATTAACTTAAATGGGAGATTGATCAGGTCCTAAATCTGAATTTTGCATGACTTCTGACTTCGAGAAGATATTGTAAAATAAACTGTTCTTACCATGAAAAGATCCAAAAAGTAGGGAAGCAGACATTCCATTTATATTAAATAGCAACTACTTAATTTATAATCCATTTAGGAAAATATTCACATTTTGAATATTTAGCTTTGAACCTGTACATAAAATAACATCTCTGTTGCTCATACTGTTGATAGCTAAGACTGAAAAGTTATTGATCATTCTTTACCATTTTTTTGTCATTACAAATATGTATTTGAATTAAATACTGTACTAGGAAACTGTACACACAAGTTAATATAATTAATCAATATGCTGTAAGCAATACAGAATATAAAAGAAATGAAAGCAAAATATCATTGTAAATCTGGAGTTTAAAAAGTAATTTGTAAGCATTTTTATCCCAGTAAAATGATAATAGTACACAGGAGCTACCTGTTTTTCATAAATAACTTTTAATTATCAGGATGAATAATGTAATAAATATTCTACACCAAGAAAATAAATTGGTAATCAACCAATAAGGTATTGTTTACACCTAAAGTTTGAAAATTATGAGTATTACCGATATTTAAAGTTTATTTCCTACTGGATCAGCATTGGCAAAATGTATGTTTTTTTTGTTTTGTTTGTTTTTCAAACCTTGGAACAAAGGTTCAGGTTCATCAAAATGATTCTGAAATACATTTGTTCTTTGGAGAATTTTAATTAATATGACATGCCTACTTTTTTATTTTCTGTTGAAACCAGAAAAATATAAATAAGAATTTGAGTGGTAATTTACAGCTTTTGCTGTTTACAGGAAACCAGTATAGTACTTTATAAACACTAGATTTTCTTATTTATAGTATCTTTTATAGTATCTTTTTAGTATATTTCCTGAGTGATTTTTGGTTTTCTAGTAGAAGAACGGAAATTGAAAAATATTTCACAAACTTCTTAACTATCACTGTTTTGATTGAAATAATCAAAGTTTAAATGTAAAGGACATGAATGCAAAGTCATTAATATCTCTCCAGTGACTCATCCTTTTGATGAGTCTACAACTTGAACGGCAAAAGCCTTAAGGATGAGCACTTCAACTTGTCATTAATTTGGAAGGTATTCCTCTTACTTGAAAAGAAATTATGTTTAAAGCCTCAATGCTGAACCCTAATGACAATGGGATTCCATCTGGGATAGGGGTCCTCGCCAGTAAATCATAATGCAGGATCAGGGCCTCTACCAGTATATCATCATGCAACTTTTCCGCAAGGAATTGCGTGCTAGGACAGACCCATTGGTCCATCTAGTCCAATATGCTGTCTCTGGCAGTGGACAGAATCAGATGTACACAAATTCCAACAGTAATTTGGTTGTAGAGCAGTTTGACCATAGATATAGTTTCTACCTAATCTCTGTGCCCTGTAACATTAATGTTTATATCCCTTCCCTTTTTTATTATTATTTTTAGCTTTTGTTTTGTGATCACTCTCTTAACTCTGAATGTTCGTATTTATCCATATAAATGTCCAGTCCTCTTTTCGCCTTGCTAAGATGTTTATCTTAGGTGCTTGTATGTTCCCCATTATTGTGATATCTGAGCATACAACTTTAACTGGCCAAGTGAAGCGAGGTCTAATACTCAACTCAATTTGTTTGCCTTAACATGATAACTTTTGAGCTCTGCCTCCATCCATTTCAAAATTACAAGGAATCTTCTAGACATCAGTGGGCACAATCCAACTGATTGTGGTGCAAATTGGCACACTGGAAAAGCCCGATTCACAGGACTGCCTCACTCCGTAGGCAAAGGATTCCCCCTGCCAGCCCCTGTTGCTACCTAAGCATATCAGAAGCAGCTACTTAACTTGCTGCATGGGGAGATTGTCCGTAGACTGGAATCCAACAGAAATAAGAGAACTTTACAGAGAGCGTTTATTTGAGGGTGGGGGGAAGCAGGAAGCAGGGGCAAGAGTGGGTGTGTGGAAGCAGCAGGGATTGTATAGGGTGTCAAGAATAGACCTGAGTGGTGTATAAGGGAGAAAGTGGACTTAGTGATGGGGAGGAAAGCACGAACCCAGAAGGAGAGTGGGTGCAGGTGTGAGGGGAGCAAAGCAGGCATCCTCAAGGGAATGAGGGTTGAGGAGTGGTGATGATGAGGGAAGCAGGGATCTAGACAGCAGGGAATTGGGTGACTGGGTAGGCATGGCAGAAGATGCCTGGAGTGAAGATGCGGGAGGGGCAGAGACCCAGAGGAGGGGGAATGGAAATGGGGAGGAGTCACACACCACCTCTATCATGGGAATGGAGAATGAGGGACAATGATATGGGGAGAGGGGCATGATGGATGGGGTGGCCAGGGAAAGGTGACACACACACAGTTTGTGGAGGTGTGAAATAAGGAATGTAAGGGAACCCCTGCTAGGTGTAATTTGCTTGGCCCACAAAAGCAGTGAAGGGTGTCCCCCCTTGCATGTTTATCCTGACAACACCCTTGTGAGGTAGGGAAGTGCTATTTATTCCTCTATTACAGATTGAGTCAGTAAGTGAATTAAATATGGATTTCCAAGATCCCAGGCTAGCGCTGTCATTACTGGGCCACTTTTTCTTATGGCCTCCTCTTGGCCTCAATGCTGTCTTGTGGCAATGAACTCACATGCTACTTGTGTTAAAAAATAAAATAAAATTCTAGATTTGCTGTCTTTTAGTCTGCATTATTATTGTGTTCTGAGAAGGGGGAATAGATATACAGGAGAACCTCAGAGTTACGAACACTTCGGGAATGGAGGTTGTTCATAACTCTTAACAAAACATTACGGTTGTTCTTTCAAAATTTTTACAAGTGAACATTGATTTAATACAGCTTTGAAACTTTACTATGCAGAAGAAAAATGCAGCTTTTTTTTTTTGGTAAGTAGTTCATATTTTACACAATACTGTATTGTATATGGGTTGGGGTTGGGTTTTATTTTTTTGCTTTCTGCTGCTGCCTGATTGTGTACTTTTGGTTCCAAATGAGGGGTGTGATTGACTGGTCAGTTTGTAACTCTGGTGTTTGTAACTCTGCGGAATTACTGTACCCTGTGTAATTCATTTGTACTATCCATCATTTTGTATACTCTCCCATGTTGCTTCTTTTTTGTCTTCCCTAAAGTACACAGTCCCAATCTCTATTCATATGGAAACTATTTCATATCTCTAATCATTCTTGTTGCTTGTCTCTGAACCCCTTGTGTTTTTGTTGTATCCTTTTTGAGATCAGGTGATGAGAAGTGAGTACAGTTTTCCAGGTGAAGGGATACCACTGATATAACACTGATCTGACTGTGTAATAATCCACTATTATGCAAGTCTTAATAAATAGTTTGGATACCTAATAGTTCAGAAATGCACAAGGTTACCAGATATGTTAGTATTTATTGGCTTCACAGTTTAGCAAAAGGATTCTGCTAGAGAATTCAATCACTTAGGCTACGTCTACACTGCGCACCTTACAATGGAGCAGCTGTGCCATTATAGCGACACCGTTGTAAGGTACAAAGTTTACTTTGTCACCAGGAGAGAACTCTCCTGACAACAAAATAAAGCCACCCCCCAACAAGAGTCAGAAGCTTTGGTGGTAGGAGAATGTTTCTTGCTGAAGAAGCACTGTCCGCACCGGAGCTTTTTGCGATTAATACTTTTTTGTCGTTCATGGGAGCGTTTTTTCACACCTCTGAGCGACAAAAGTTTTAACGACGAAAGTGCAGTGTAGACGTATTCTTAAATACTTGTGATTTTTGTACTACATTCTGACATCTAATAAAATGTAAAGGCCAGAACTTCTAATAGATAGAATTACAGAAATAGGTTTTCAAATATAATGTCAAGATGAAAAGTCAGATTTCATACTTTTTTTAGCTTATCAATTGTATGTATCACTATTAATATTTCTAGGTTTATATGTACAGGGATGCACAGAGGGAATGTGATTCTGTGAGTACAAAGTGCAATATTTTCTAATTGATTAATTTCCAAACAAATTTCATACTGGAAATTTTAAATGTGGCTAAATGAACTTTTAAATATATAGCTAATAATAAAAAAAAGTAATTTATTTTCTACTAGGAAAACATGGCTGTGTCATTGCACCTAAGTTGACTTTCTTTATTGTAAACAAAAATTTGCAGTACCCTTTATTTTATAAGTCTGGTAAATATTTGTCAGGTTTGATGCTGCATACAGCCTTGATCCTTTAAAAGGATCTGCAAAGACAGAGGCCTGGTCTCCATTAGGAAATTAGATTGGCATAATTACATCACTCAGGGGTGTGAAAAACCACACTCTTGAGCATTGCAGTTAAATCAACCTAGCGCCTGGTGTAGACAGTCCTAACTACCACCCCTTGAGGAGGTGGATTATGTGTGCCAACAGGAGAGGCTCTCTCATCAGCATAGCTAGTGTGTTCACTGAAGTGCTACAGCGGTGCAGTTGTGCTGCTGTAGCGTTTTAAGTGTCAACAAGCCTGGACCCTTATTCCTACAGAGATTTCAAATGAGGTCAATGGGACTGCAATTGGGATTAAGGGGTCTACTATGGACCTCTTTGCAGGATTGGCTCATGTATAGGGCCCTACCAAATTCATGGCCCATTTTGGTCAATTTCACGATCATAGGATATTAAAAATTGTAAATTTCATGATTTCAGATATTTAAATCTGAAATTTCACAGTGTTGTAATTGTAGGGGTCCTGACCCAAAAAGGAGTTGGGGAGGACGACAGTTTGCAAGGTTATTGTAGAGGGGTTGTGGTATTGTTACTCTTACTACTGCTGTGTGGCTGGCGATGGTGCTGCTTTCAGAGCTGGAAGGCCAGAGAGCAGGGCCTGCTGTCCGGAAGCCCAGCTCTGAAGGCAGAGCCACTGCCACTACCAGTGCAGAAGTAAGGATGGCATGATATGGTATTGCCACCTTTATTTCTGTGCTTCTGCCTTCAGAGCTGGGCGCCCGGCCAACAGCCACTGCCCTCTGGCCGCCCAGCTCTGAAGGCAGCACAAGAGTAAGGTTGGCAATGCTGCAACCTGCCCCGTCCCCCCCAAAAAAAATCTTGCAACCCATCCACCCCACCCCACAGCCCCCTTTTGGGTCAGGACCCCAGTTTGAGAAACACTGGTCTCCCCCGGTGAAATTTGTATAGTATAGGGTAAAAGCACACAAAAGACCAGATTTCATGGTCCGTGACGCATTTTTCATGGCCATGAATTTGATAGGGCCCTACTCATGTATTAGTAACATATACCACACAGTTGTTTTTTCGCCACCTGAACCAACCTTATGGGTTTGCTTAGCAAACATGAATTAGAACTGTTTTTCTTTCTCAAATATTGAAGGATATGTCCTACAAAATAAATAAATATAATATAATATTTATATTTATACACACACACAAAAATCTTGATAGGATGGAGAGAAGCTGGATAAAGATTTTGATAAAATAATCGCAACCACAGTTATATAATGGGCAGGAACTGATTGTGATGTGGCAATGTAAAGGAAGACTTATAACTTTCTATTTTTTTAAACTAATAGTCTTTCAGTTTGACATGGTAGCCAAAAACTATGCTATGAGGCAAAATACCTCAGTGATGGAATAAGTCCCTTTGAAATAACATAGGTTTTGTTCATTTTTGCAATATTCAAATAATAACAAAATTATAGAGGGAATTAAATACAGATATAAAGCTTGGATGTACTGACATATGGGGAAAAACCAAAGGAACTAATGTGTGTAATTTGAGTAACTGACAAACAATTTGCATGGTAACTGTTTTCTGCATGCCTTGAAATTGATGGCTAACTAAATTAATTTATAAACACCTGTGGGGACTGTCTTACTGGGGATTTGTTTCAGTGCTGACTGGAGCCTTGGAATTACCTTAACACAAAATAATAAAATAAGTGATATTTTTCATTGGCTTCTACGGGAGTGGGCCTAAATGAGTGGGATGATTTTTAATATGGTTCAGAAAAGAATAATTGTAGCTAATGGAATAAAATTGAGTGATAATTTAGAATTAACATAAAGAAAAAGTTTTTAACAATAATATAAATTTGATTTATAGAACAGTGGTGAATTCCCATTGCTGGAGCTATTCAAACTTATGTTCTGAAAGAATTTTTGGGAATGTTTTTACTCAGAAATAATTTTGCTTTGTTAAAGAAATAGGCTTAATGATTTTCTAATAGATCTTTTGCATCTCTACATTCCATATATAATACATTTTAAAAAATGTTTTACAAAGCTCTTCAATGCCTGTTTTTTGTCGAAGTTCCAAGAGCATCATTCGTACTAGTAAACTAACAATCTGGTTCAGTTTTGCTAGATGTATGCAAAACTGGATATGGGGTAAATCTGTTCAATCCATTTAAATAATGTTATTTTAAAAGTAGCAACAAGCTCATTTGTGTCAAAAAATAGTTTTACTTTTGTGTTTTCCCTATGGCTCTTCCTTGAATGAACACTATGTTCATAGATACTTTTGTCAAGGTATTAAAGGAGCAAATTCACATTTTACTTTCTCTTGCATTTTCTGTAGCATCATGTAGATGGGGACTTTGACTGCAGATTCATGTATAAAAATAAAACACACCAAAGGGAAAAATGCCTCTTTTGGCCTGAAATACCAATGGTATGGTTAGCATGTATGTGAACTCTGATGTCACTGAATAACTTCCTATTCTCTTCACATACTGCTGTCAAAACTGAAGGGAAATTGTAGAGGATCCAATTTGATTTTTGTTAAAATTTGTATTTAAATACAAGTGAAAAATATACTGATTTTCTGTAGCTTATGTTTCTCATTCTAATTATTAAACAAAAGTGTTCAAGTTTTGCATGGTTTGCGTGTGCTTATTTAAGAAGCTATTCTGCACCTCATTCACACTAAAAACAGTGTAAAGGGACCTTATTCTAAATGAGAGCATTATCAGGGCCCCTATGTAGCAGTTTTTATGTACGCTTATCTATCATATTCACTAGTGGTGAATATTATAATACATACCTATGTTGTGATTTTTGGGTTGCCACTTTAAATACTGGATATATGTTTTTTTAACTGAACTTTAGAATACGCAATGGATAGAATCTGTATGCATATTGGTACACAGGTTACTGCTGCCCAAGAACTTCAATAGCTTACGTGTATGCACATTTTTGAGTAGGTAATTCATTCATTATTAGTGTTTCTTTGCCTTTTTGGAATCGCAACCATGTTAGATGAGTGCTGAAGTGCCATGTATCTTCCTATGTGCAGAGCAAAAAAGGGGTTGTGAATTAGGGCTTGTCTACACATAAACTGCCACAGCAGCGCCACTGCAGCTACGCTCCTGTAGTGTTTCAGTGAATACACCTGTCTATGCCAATGGCATGGGTTCTCCCATCAGCTTGGAAAACCCACCTCCCTGAGAAGTGGTAGCTAGGTCGATCGGAGAATTCTCCGATCCACCTGGCACTCTACACTGGGGCTTAGGTTGGTTTAACTGCATTGCTCGGGAGTGTGTATTTTTCACACCCGAGTGGCAGAATGATACTGACCTAATTTCCTAGAGTACACCAAGCCTTAGACAGAACAACTCCACACTTCTGTATAAGCTGTAAAGACTTGTGGGCAGAGGGTCCAAAGAACGTTTTATGAACAGCTGTAGAATTCCTAAGGCTATTAAATCAATCCTTTCAAGGTCAAAGTGTTTTTATATCCTTTAGATTAATTTTTTTGAGAAAAGTAGCTGTCAGAAGTAGCTTTATAGTTCTTGTGTTGAACTGACACTATATTTAATTTTATTTCAGCAGATTTTGATACAAGGAGAAGGAAGAAAACCATAGACTACAAGTAGGGCAAACAAGAAAGTCCCAGGTTATTAAATATTTTCAAGGGAAAAAGGAAGTCATACAGTGTGTTTACTGAGACTACTATGTCAGCATTTGGGAGTCTTGGAAAAGATTATCTTGAACCAACAGTAGTTAACTATGGAAAAGATATGAATGGAACGCTGTTTGTCCTGTTGGCAAAAAAAAAAAATTAAGATATTAGACCATTATGAAACTGCATTTGCTCTAGATATCTTCTTGGTTCTTCAGTTCTTGACCTGCAGTGTGATACAAGTTTGAGGGAAGCAGATTAATGCTTTGAAATAGATATTTGATTAAAATATACTAGTTTTTTTGTTTTTAGATATGAATTAATGATGATGGAGAAGCAATAGCACCTTCACAGTGAAGGTCTTGCAGGGCTTTCTAACCTAAATCTCCTTTTCTTCAGATTAAGCCTATTACTTTTAGTCCTACTTTCAGTGCACATAGAGAACAATTAATCACTATCCTCTTTATGACCGCCCTTAATATATATAAAAACTGTTACGTCCCATGTTCAATCTTCTCTTCTCACGATTAAACATTCCCTTTTTTTAAACTTTGTATGTTTTTTGTTTTCCTCTGGAGTCTCTCTAATTTATGCACTTCTTTCCTAAAGTGTGGTGCCCAAAATTGGACACCGTACTCCAGTTGCGGCCTCACCAGTGCCAACTAGGGAGCAAAAATTCCTACCCATGTCTTACATATGACACACCTATCAGCACATCGCAGAATATCAGCCTTTTTTTCCAACTGCATCACATTGCTGACTCTCATACAGTCTGTATCCACTAAAACCCCCAGATCCTTTTCAGCAGTACTGTCACCTAGACACTTATTCCCCATTTTGTAGCTGTGCATTTGATTTTTCCTTCCTGAGTGAAGTACTTTGCACCTGTCTTTATTGAATTCCATCTTGTTTATATCAGACCTGTTCTCCAATATGTCAAAATCATTTTTGAATTTTATTCCTGTCTTCCAGAGTGCTTGCAGTCCTTTCCACGTGGTATCAACAAACTTTATAAGCATACTCTCCACTCTGTAATCCAAATCAGTGCTGACCCTGTGGGACCCCACTAAATGCACCCTCCCACTCTGACTGAGAATCATTGATAACTACTCTTGGGCATCCACCTCACAGTAATTTCATCTAGATCACATTTCCCTAGCAAGGGCTTACAGTCTGAGATAGAAAGGCAGAATATATATTGGGGAAAACCCAGAGGAGTGTTTTGATGGGATTTTCATACTGGTATCTCACTTACTGTAAGTGAGGATGTTGAGATTGATTTGGTTAGCTGAAATGTCTACTATTTTGTCTTATCCACACTTTTCTTTAAATCGACAGAAAAGGATTTTTTTTTAATGTCACTCTTCTACCTGCCAGGGTCCAGCAAGTGACCACAGATTATCTAAGGTGGAAACAGATTGCAGAGAGAATACTGCAAAAGACTGACTTTCTGTAAATACATCTGTGAGGTGGAGTATGCCCAAACTGGACTTCTCTCACTTCTAAAGGGAAGTACACTTGGGGTGGGGGTGGGGGTTGTGTTGTGTTTTTGTTTTCTGTGGATGAAAATCCTCAAGACCCAGCACTGAAAGAAATTCCCTCCCGCCCCTTTGATTGTATTGAATTTCTTTCTGTCGTAGTCAGGATTCACTCTGTAGGACATCTTAAGAGTGATACTCTGATGAATCATTTATCCTTCTAAAGTCCCAGTTCTTGGTTCTCAGAATCATCATTGAGTTCCATGAAACACTGATGATCCAATGGGCTAAAGTTTGAGAACAGCCTCTTCTTCTGCCTATACTTTCTCACATTCCAATGAAAAGTGTGTTTTGGGGGGGATGGGGGAGGTAGGTTTTGTATTTTAAATCAAGTGATTTGCTATTGGCCTAGATACTACTGGTATGGAAGCCTTTGTAAAATGGCAACTCTCCCTCAAACTCTTCCCTGATCCCAGACTTATTGTATCAAAACCTCCCTCCTTCATTAGATTCCAGTCGTCTTTGACTGTCACTCTACCTTGTGAGCAAAGAGTCATAAATAAAAGAGAGAGATAAGACAGAATTATCTCTACACTAATACATTCTCATAAGAATGAGGGATTTAGCTTACTACATGCAGGAAATATCCTGTTCTTCCATCATAGTATAGAGAAACCAAGGGAAATCAACCAAAAGAGTTTTGTCCCAAACATTATGGAATTTCTCCAATAACAGTGAGGCAAAAGTTTTGTCAATAGCACCCACTTGGTCCTGGTTTCTAAGATTAGTGTATTATAAGAGAGGTCTAATGTATGTCAGCCCTTTGGTTGTAAGTTCTGTAAGACTACCTTGCATTGAAGTAAGTTCAGGTCAGTTTCCCATGGACAAGTGATCAAATTTTTTTTCTCCCTCAACCTACTTCTCTCCCTTAATTGCTTGAATCTCCAGGTTCCCAGAATCCTCATGACTTGTCTATATTCCAGCATATCTAACCAAGAATACTCTAGCTTCTTGTTTCATAGGTCTAACATACATTAGTAGGAGGCTGCAACTGTGTGTGCTCCTCAGGGTTCTCCTGAGTTCAGGAGCAAAGAAGAAGAACAGAGGATGAGAGCTGCCAAAGTCACTTCTTGATTGGCTGCCTGCTCAGTGCTCCTGCCACTGCACCAGGGTCAAGGTCATGACTCAAGAGCAGATAGGAAAGTGAGAGTTCTGTCAGGGGCTTTTAGGGAGACATCTGCTACTTTCAGCCCAGCACAAGAGTGGCTTTTGTGGCAGACTGACAGTAGCTTGAGGACTTAGTGTAGCTTTCCTCACCCTTCCATTAGTGCCACAAATTTCCCTAATCTTTTTAGGGATCTTAGCTTTCTCTAGCACCAGCAACCAGGTGACTGTAAAACAAACTAAATGTTATTGGCCGCTGCTGTAGCACTTCTTTTTCCCATTTGAAATGTCTGAAACCACCAAAAATGTTTGTGGTTGGGGAAGAATTTGTTGCTTTGTCTGAGGACATTAAAAATCAGTCGTTCTTCATATTTTGTGCTCCCAGCCTGCAACTCTTGCCCCTGGAGCCAAATAATCGAACTTAAGGAAGCCTTTGTCCAGAATTTTCCCTCCTTCTTGCCTACTTCCTTCCCCAGCACATACCCAGTTAATTAAAAAATCACTCTTTAATTCCCTGATTGAAATCCATTCCTCTCATTTTACATTCTCAAAGAATACAGTTAAAAAAGTAAGGAAATAACATGTAAAAGTAATAGACTGTCATGCACTCTGATCCTTCCCATTTAGGGCATTCACTGAATAAACATCACATTTATGTTAAAGCTTCTGTTCTCTGTTTTATGGAGGCAAAATCTAAATATACCAGGGTTCCCGTAGCCATACTGTAATTTTTTTTTAAGTTATATGTTAAGTGGAGTGTAATTTTAAATAGCTCTGAATTCTTAAAATATATATGTGTATGTATATGTATATATCAGGGTGGATTTAATTTAAATCAAATTGGTTTAAAGCATGATTTAAATCACTAGTCAGGAAGATTCGATTTAATCATGGATTTCTACATAAAAGTGCGTTCTTATTGGTTGTTATAACCTTAATACATTTTCTTCCCAACTCAGAGATAGATATAGGTTTCATTTTTAGAAGGTACATACTATAAATTTTTAAACAGTGATTTATTTTGAAAACTTTTCAGATTAGTTTTACAGCTATATCAGAAAATGAATGATTGTTTATTTCATTTACCAAAGGTAATTGAAGCAGATATTTATGAAGTTATTGGGAGGTGAACTATCTCCAAATCAACAGGTTAATCATTAATATTTGGAGGATTTTCTTGCCATGCTGTATTAGGAGGAGAACATCACCAGACAGACATTTAAATTGTTTTATTTAATTAAAACAACGTTATGTATTCTGGATTTTTTTCTTCAGCAGCAAACATATAATATTTTAACAAAACAATCATACGAATTTTTGAATTTAATTAAACATTCAAGTTTTTTAAAATCAGGTTTGTTTTTGTTAGATTTGTTTTTAACTAAAATAGTTAAATGAAATATTAAAAAAAAAATTAAACAGACTCTGTCAGCCAGCTGAACATGAGAAACTTAAAATATTGGCTTCTGCAGTTAACTCATTCGTTTACAGCTTCATTTTCGTGTTTGCTCATAATCTGGAAAAGAAAAACAAGCTTTCCTGCTTTTTCAGGGCCCAAACGGTTTCTCAATTTGGAATGAATTTGTCCAAAGGAAGAAAATATTCTTTCTACACTGGCAGAAGAAGCTACTGCTGTTAAAAGTGACATCATCACTTCAACAGTCTCTGAATCCAAGTGCTTAAGTGACTTCCACCAGTTCATTAGTGTGACTTTCTTTAAAACGTCATCAGCAAACACATATTTCTTGAATGGTTCAACCTTAGCGCTGAAGTTTATAATAGTTGGCATTATGGAGGGATTATTGCTGGATGTCCATGTCATAACCAACTCCTCTTCTTCGGCAGTTAAGGTTTTATCCTGGTACTGCGTATTGAGAACATTTGCAAGAAAATGAGCTGGAGATAGTGTTTGTCTTATTCATTTTTTTAATGCTCGTAATTTAACTCTGTCATTGCATAGTTCTCTTTTTCAGATCTCACTCAATTCCTTCCAAATTTCAACTGTGTGAGCAATAAAACAGCTATTTCCCTGCATTTTGTTCAAAGCTGCAGAAATAGACTTCAGAGTACTCAGCATGTGTTCAACATTTCTCTTAAACCCAATGTTGAGAACTTTGGCTGTGATAGTGCCATCTATTTTTTTTTCACTATTTTGTTCACAAACTATCATCCGATTACGCCAGTTCTTGATATAGTGCTCAAAAGAGTCCGCTATCGAGTTCCATCACACGTCTTGTAGGAGAGTTAACTTGGTTCCTCCCACTTTTTTCAGGGCAGCTACTGCAAAATGGTTGTTACGGAAGTATTTTGCAATTTCAACATTAGCTTTTATTTCTGAAACACTGAAGTCTTTGGCTAGGAGGTGCATCAAATGAGCACTGCAACCGCATGTTATTAGTTTGGGACTCTCTCTTCTAAATAATTTCTTCTCATCTTGGATACATTTGCAGCCTTGTCTGTGACCAAGCTGCGGACTACACATTTGATTTTTTTTTCACAGTTTGTTATAGCTTTTACTGCTGCTTGTAAGTATTCTGCTTTGTGTGCATTTCCTGATGTCAGTTGTTTCTGTAAGGAAGACATTCCCTTCTTCTGTTGTCACACAAGCACATACAACAGGATCACTGTGGACATTGCTCCACCCATCAAGACTCAGGTTAACAATTTCACCCTCTCGATCTTTTGCACACTGCTCAATTTCTCTTTCATACACTTTATCCACCAATTTGCCTGCGACATCTGCTCTGTTGGGTGGACTGTATCCTGGTCTTAATGGGTGAACCATGTTAATGAAGTGTGGGTTCTCGATCACACGGAAAGGAAAGTTTGTTGCATAAACAGACTGGGCAATTTTTTCATCAATTACCTTTTTGTAATCTGCTGGTTCTTATCACAAACTTAATCTATGGTTCTTTCTGGATGATGGAGGTTTTTTTTTTCTTTCTGCTACAGGTGATATACTGTGGCTATGTGACATATATGATGTGACTGAAACACTATTATTGGCAGATAACTCTGAAACTATAGAAAATGATGGTGATCTTGAAGATGGATAGTCTTCAGAATCCTGTATCTTGAGGATGGATTCTCCTAAACAAAATAAGTCAATGCAGTTATTTAATTATTATTACCATACTGCTCATTTAGTATTATTCATTGCATTCACTGACAATGCTACATTAAAGGTGAAATTCTAAAAGGAACATCTGCCTATTTCAGCGATTTATTTTTTATCACAACTGCATCTAAAATGATAGTACCATAGAGTAACAAATATATTTTTTGCTGAAACATGAGAATACAAGAATAGTCCAGAAGGAAGACAGGCAGTCCTTAAGAAAGAAGTATGAAATAAAAGAAGTTTATCAACCTGAAGAGCCTGCATGTTCAGATATGTTCCTTTCATCATCTTCAACGTAGCTTCCTCTCGAGAAGGAAAACTCCTCATGATGTTGTTTCATGCAGGCAACCGGGCCTTGCATTTCTTTGTTGCACTGTTTGCATTTTGCATGCATGCCTGTCTTACCCATAGGTAGAGGAACTTCATTAAAATATTCCCAAACTGGGTCTCTTTTATGGCCTGCTGCCATTATAGATTTTCCTTTCTAGTGAGAGAATGGTATGATAGATCTCAAATCAATGAAGGCTACACTCAGACAGACCTCAAGACTTCTGGAATATGCTGCTCAAACAGTTTCACTTCTGTTTCTACTGCCTGTCCCTCCTTCTCACATTTATCTCCAGACTTCTTCTCCTTGTCCAGATCTGTTCCACCCACAACAATTTTCTATTCATTAAACTTTTTGAAACTTTGCACTTTTAGAGAGAGGTAAGAGAGTGACTCTGAACACAAATTTGCAGAGGGACAATAGGGTTGAGGTCTGTTATTTCTCACCTCTCTATATTATTTATTTATTTATTTATTTTATTTTATTTTATTTTATTTTAAAACATTTTTGCTGTTAAGAAGCATGTTATCTCTGGAGACACAAATCCACAGTTTGAGAACTGCAAAACTAAGCATCTATGATGGTATCCTCTAGACTGAGCGCTGAGTCCCATTGGGTAGATAGAAAGATTAACCTAAATAATCTATACAGAAGCCCCTGAAACTCCATAAGATTGGGTCCCTGATCCGTGAACTCATTTACAAAACTTTTCTTAAACATTACATGAATATATTGTCTCATACTATAGAATTAGAATTTATAATCCCTATTCCATGATGAGCTATCTTTGAGCTATAATGTATCTTAATTAAAGCTATCTTTAGATAGGTTTTTTTCTCAAAAACCTTTTTATAAAAATAATTCAATTTTAAATTTAAAAAAAAATTAAAAAAAAAATCAGTGATTTTTTTATCCACCGTGTTTACAAGTATCACATGGAAGAAATTGACTGGAAAAGTTTCCATAAATTATCAAGATGTGCTTTTGGAGAAATAACTCACAGAAGCATAGTAATAGGGAATCCATAATTTCTGCTTTAGTTAAACTTTTTCAATATCCTTGTGCTTTAGAAACATGACCAAATCAGTTTGAAAAACAAGTTGGTGTAAAACAATAGTTGGTTTTGTGTTTTATTTATAAACACAAAGGTGGAATTGGTGCTCTAGGGCCACAGAATAGGTGCTTTACAAACAGGAATTGAAAAATCTACTTGCCTACTTCCTATTTGTGAGTTGGAAAATTTCTCTGGTGAGCATAAGAGTGTATGCTATCAAGTAGAATGCAACTGTTAACTTTAAAAGGTCCATTTCTGTCCCTCATAGTTATAAAGATAACCTTTCAAATGTAAACCAATGTAATATAGTCTTCCTGAGACTGCAGAAAGACAGTTCCAGTATCTTTGCCCTGCTCCTGGCTTTGTTAAGCAGCAAAGTAGCAGCAGAATAAAATAAACAAGTCTGGTCTTCAGAGCTGTTTGGAAAAGCTATGAGCAAGAATAGAGACTTCTCTTCCTCCCCCAACTAACTCACATGATACTAGAGTAAAATATTTTGTTTTATCATTCCCATGATTAATACTAGTGTGTTTTTAAAAAGAGAGAGATAATATTGGCTGTTAGCACAGTATCTGATCTTAATATATTTTAACACCTTGTTTGTTAGCAGCTCCAATGCTTAGTTCTTAAATTTGAGAGCTCTTGAATGCATATTTGGTTGCAATTTAAATTTGTTTCAACATCTCTGTTCACACCAACAACTCTGATGTCTCATCTTTTTTACCTAACAAGAGTAGGTTTGAAACCATATGTCTCCCCAACATTCATTGCGAGAGCAGGAATTCAAATAAGCTGTATTGTTTTCTCTGGACTGTCCTTATACTGTTTGCTTGCTTGCTCACTCATAGTTCTGCTGTTTCACTGGTTTTATTGCAAGTTCTCTGCTTCTGATATTAAATTTTTTTTTAACTGTAGTTATTTGGCTATCAGATTTCCCCTTAGGTCTCCTAATTTCCATTTTCAGTTTTTACTGCCATAATTTTTTTTCTCCCCTATTTGCTCAGTTTGCTTTTGATTTCAAAGCAGCATACATTAATATATTTTGCCACACCCTGTGAGGTAAGCAAAAATTGACATGTGGGAAACTGAGTTAGAGAGGTTAACTACTTGTTATGTGTATTTGGGCAAGTCAGGATCAGAGATATTGTTCCTGACTCCAGGGCTACGTACTTTGTAAATATAGGAAGAATAAGATATTCACCCAACAACGAATTATGAGATGCCAAATGTAAGAGCTTTTAGAAGGTGCCAAAATGCATGTATCCATTCTCTATTGTCCAAATCTATGACTGTTAGGCTATGTCTAAACTAGAGACCTTACAGTGGCACAGCTGTACCAATGCAGCTGCGCCGGTGTACGATTTCCTGTGTAGCCACTTTATGCCAACGTAAGAGAGCTCTCCCACTGGCATACTTAACCACCCCCAATGAGTGGTGGTACTTATCTGTGTGGGCGGGAGAGCTCTCGCCTGCATAGCACTGTCCACACTGGCACATCTGTTGGTTTAATTTATGTCAGTCAGGGGTGTGAGGTTTTTTCCACAACCCTGAGCAACATAAGATTTACCCTCAAAAGTGCTAGTGTAGACATAGCCTTAACCACATCTGTTTACTCTTTGAAGAGCACAGATCACCACTCTTACCTTGCAGCTACACAACTGTCCTTCTCATTTCAGATATTAAGATCCTTTAGGTGTAAATATGCACCCACTTAAATATTTCTAAAGTTACTGATATCAAAATTTACTTAAATAATTGATAATTTATTCATCCCAAAGTACAAATGTTGGTCATTTTTATATGCACACAGATATTCAGAGAGAAATGTTTGGTAGAGAATGCGTCTGTCTCTGAAATGAGGTTTTGCTTATAATCTCCTACCCCTACTAGAGCACTGGATCAGATTAAGTGGTGCCCACAATGGTGAGAGCAGTAATGCAAGATGGCTAATGCAGGTTGGCTGTCATCCTTTTTACCACTGTGTCAACTAACACTGCTTAGGCCAGGTATACACTACAAACTTATATCGGTATAACTACATCATTCTGGGTGTGAAATATCCACACTCCTGAGCGACAGTTATTCTAACCTAATCCTAGGTGTAGACAGCACCTCCCATCGGTACAGCTACTGCCTGTCGTGGAGGTGGATTAACTACGCTAACAGGAGACGTTCTCCCATCAGCATATTAACATCTTCACTGAAGCACTATGGCGGTGCAGCTGTACTGGTGCAGCATTTTAAGTGTTAATCTGCCGTTAGAGCAGATCTAGAAGGCAAAATGGCAGAAACAGGAGGAAGTGGTCTACGTTAGCATTCCCACCATACTTAGTACTAGTGAATCTGTACAGTCGGAGATTTGAAGAAAACTGGCCACTAAAACCAACATGATTCCACCCCAGACCATTAGGGCAGGAAGATTTAATAGAAGAAAGGGACATGGAATTATCTTGCTCCTACTGAATTCAATGGGAGTTTTGCCATGGACTTTAGTGGGAATAGAGTCACACCTACATTTGTTGGAGGCAGTATATAAATCCATTTGTAAAAGAAACAAAAAACTTTGGACTAGGAAAATGACTTTGTCTGGACTAACAGGACAGTAATGAGCTAGCAGATGTACTAGCAATGGCCCTAATATGTTGAGGTGGAGGGAGACTGTTCTTTGTGGTTTTGTTCTTTGTTAACTTGAGTCACAAAATCATTATTTTTTAAATTTAAGAATGAGGTAAGTACATGGTCTCTTAACTATCCACATATAGTAACTCCTCACTTAATGTTGTAGTTATGTTCCTGAAAAATGCGACTTTAAGTGAAACAATGTTAAGCGAATCCAATTTCCCCATAAGAATTAATGTAAATGAGGGGGTTAGGTTCTAGGGAAATTTTTTTAAATAGACAAAAGACACACACACAAAGTATAAGTTTTAAACAAAGAATTTAATACTGGTACACAGTGATGATGATTGTGAAGTTTGAGGTGGAGGGGTCAGAAGGTGTGATATTTCCAGGGAATGCCTTACTGCTAAATGATGAACTAGCAATTGGCTGAGCCCTCAAGGGTTAACTCTCACACTCTACTGTACCAGGCAGCAGGAAAGGAGGGAGGGCAGACAGAGACAGAGATAAATTGGTAAATTGACATTTAGTTAGAAGAAATAACATGCTATGTCTGAGTAGAAACTATTTTTATGAATTTTCATAGATTTTGTGTGTGTGTGTGTAATAATTATGGTTCAGCCAAGGTCCATTATCATAAATTAATATATAAAAATTGAGGGTAAAAATACATTATTTTATTAATTAAAAATAAATTCCTTAACTGAAAAAGACACTGAGATATTAAATCCGTCAGACACTTAAAGGAACATAATAAAGATTGACAAGCTCTAAAATATAACCTCTTTAAAAATAACAGTTTATTTTCTGTCTGAGCTGTTCATGAGACTGAAACCAACACAGCAGTTACTCCATGCAACTCTGGAACAAAAAGAATATTATTCATTTCAGTCTATTCTGTTTACAAGAAAATAGACCAGCATGGCAGACAGAGTAATCATGTGAGGTATAGAAGTAATGCACCAGGTAATCTGAGCTTGTTGTAGGTTACCTGATGTATAAGTGAGATTTAAACACTATTATAGTCCTAATTATGGAGGTTGAATAGAGACAAACTTTCTCAAGGTGTTTTGAAACAGATAATATTTTAAACTATTAAATCCTGAATCTGTCATTCTTATAGGCTTAGTGGATTCCTTCCCCTTCCCCGCCCCCCCCATGCCACACAAAAAGTAGATTTTTATTTTTATCATAACTTATTATTGGTGCTGATCCTGTAAACACAATCAATCCGTTGTAGTGGTTACTACCATCAGTAATCCCATGTGAAAGTAATTAAACTATGGTGTCGTGTATACTACCATGGTACTAGGTGTTTTCAGGGGTCAGCGCTTCCTTAGCTTGCTAACTTTTCAGTGTAGAATTTGTGCTGATATTGTTTGTAGTATAGGTTACACATTTTAGAAACTACTATTTATATGATTTAAACATTTTTTTAAAAAATACTACCTATGTTGGTGGTGGTTGTTGATTCTCTTGTGTCTTCAGTGTCTTGGAAGAGACAGGAAAAGTATAGCTGTTGAGGAAGTTATTAACAACTTTGTGCAGCTATTGGCGTGGCCAGGTATTAGCTTGGTAGGGGTCTGTAGAGTGACTACCTTAACTCCACAGGGTCAAGAGGCAGCACCACAAGGCTGAAAAATCATCACTCCTGTGTGAAATATGCAGAAGAAACTCTATGCTGTTACACTCATAGAATTTCCTGGGTTCTGATTTTCCCTTCTTATCCCTTGCAGGCTCTTCCACAGAGTATGAAATGGGACTTTGTCTGTAACACTCTTTCAGTACGAAGTATTTTGATTAGTTATTATTTAGAAAATCATTATTGTTGAAACCTTAGTATTAAGTCTGATTTTTTTTTTAATGTAAATTCCACTCTTAGCCTCAGATTTCAGTATCTGAGGATGCCTTCCTAAGTACCTCCTTCATATGATAGATTTTGCCTGTTGTATAGTATTGGATGTTCTCCTTAAATCTGAATCTCTTTTAGCTGTCTTTAATTTGTTTTTGTGGCAATCATTTAACGTTGTTTATTTGAGTCATAGAAGAAGTAGATAAGTATTTTGTATGATGTGTTCTAGTTACTATTTTCATTAGGATGATAGTTTCCTATCTTTTTTTTTTCCTTTTCCCTAGTCACATAATGTAGATTCTGCAACCAATGAAAAGGCTAGCATAATGGTAGTTTCCATACTTTTCATGAGGAAGTTAAGTTATGCAAAAACATTGGACAGCAATTTTAGTATTTCCTGATTTGTAGCTGGTTTTGGATATACCAAGGTCAATTACTTTCTATTTTTAAGTAGGTTGTGACCAACCAACTCAGTTTAGTGCTGGTGAAATCCATGGCTGAGTCAGAGAAATAGCAAGATTTAAAAGTGAACTAAAATGCTTAAAAAAAGAAAAATGTTCAAGATTCAAAATTCATTACAGAATATTTACTTATGTTTGAATGACAAATAAGTAGAGCCCTCTGCTGGTAAACCAAAGGAGGGTGAAAGAAATACTATATCAGGGAACGGCAACCTTTGGCACATGGCCCATCAGGGAAAGCCCAGGGTGAGCCGGGACGGTCTGTTTACCTGCCGCGTCCGCATGTTCAGCCGATCGCAGCTCCCACTGGCTGGGGTTTGCCATCCCAGGCTAATGGGGGCTGCGGGAAGGGCAGACAGCACATTCCTTGGCCCGCGCCGCTTCCCGCAGCCCCCATTGGCTTGGAGCAGTGAACCGTGGCCAGTGGAAGTTCCCCATGGTAGAGGTGAATATTCTCATCATGGAGGGCTCTCTCTTGTATCCAGGGAAGCTGCAACAGCAGCAATTAACTTGTATACATGGAGGATCCCCTGCAAACGGCTCTGGAGTCCAAATTTCTAAAAAGAGTACTTGAAATTAGTTCTTCCTTTGTATACCTTTTAAAATGTGAGTTCACATTTCTGTTGTGCCGCCCCCCCCCATGAGATTAGTGTCATCTCTGTTGAATGATGGCATTAAAAACAACTAAAGCTGTGTGTCACAATGCAAATCTCTGCAAATTTTAAGTTGGTTGAATCAAACTTACTCTGCATACACATATTATGCATCCATTGCTTTGACTACATAATTTGAAAAATATATATTATTCTCCTTCTTGCAATGTATCAGCCACCTGTATGAGTTAGAGATTTACATAGAGATTGAAGTTAGAACATGGTCCTTAAGTAGTAACTGAACTTCAATTAGTATATTTACTCTTGCATTCATTGTAGGGAAATATGCAAACAAACTTTTGGGGCCACTGTTATTATGGTCTTTTGTTTGGTTAATTACCTTCCTTAAGCGCATACACACACGCGTGCACACACAGTGATTGTGTGCAGACTGCACGCCTAAGTTATTTGAAAAGCTGTCCCATGAAGTATTATCGTTAGGCTTTAGAGCTTATATTAAATGAAGAGCAATGAGAACAGTTCATGCCTCCCTTAGAACTGTTATTACAGGCTAAAACAGCGTTACATCATTTCACACTGAAAACTTTAAAATCATAAATCTACAAGTTTAATTTTCGTTTTCTTAGTAGAACAAATAATAAGTCTGACACTGCAGTTGAGGTGTTAGAGGTGATGTTTACTGCTGAAGAAGGAACACAACCTTCTAAGTATATTTAAGGACCTTAGTAGCCAGTGGGCCAAATTAGGACCATTTCAGCATAAATGCACTGAGAGGAAAAAGGGTGGTAAGGAGAGGGTACCGTGAGCTCCATGCTGGTGTACATCAGCACATGAGGGAGTCTTAATTCATCTATGCTGGGGAGCTTGCCTAAGGAAAGGATGTAGTAATAAGAGAAGAGTAAGCAGCTTGTGGCATAGGTTTGTTGAGTGGTACTTGCAATCATGTACAGCCCATTGGTTTGCTAATTTTATTTTGGACATTACAACAAGATCTGTAAGTGTGTGTTGTTCCTGAGCCTCCCACCTCTGCAGTAGTATTACTGTCCTTTGCTCTCATCCCTTATGGTCTCAGTGAGGAGTTTTTTGTAATAGGAGGATGAGAGGAACAATGATCTGCTGGTTAGGGTGCTAGCTAGGGACTTGGAAGATGCCAGGTATAATTCCCTGATCTTCCAGAGATGTCCTTTGTGATTGTGGACAAGTCACTTAGTCTGTCTGTGTCTTGGTTTAGCATCTGTAAAGTGTGGATAATAGCACTTCCCTGCCATACAGTGGTGGTGTCGGGATAAATACATTAAAGCCTGTGAGACACTCAGATCCTATGGTAAAAGGAATCATATAAGTACCATTAGTACAGGTTAGAGACATCTTGGTTGGCTACCATATTTGTTTGCCTTTTGTTTTACAAGGGTGGAAGAGTCAGGAGATTGAGAATTGGTGTTGGGTGGGTTTGTTTTACCTGAGTGGGAATGGATGTACCTTTTACTTAGTTCTGGGGGCATCTACAGAAGCACCTTTTCATGCCAACCCATTAGAGGCAGGTAAGACAGTGCGGGTGCCATGTTGGCAGCTGAGTTTTTATCATGATGCATGGCAAGATCTAAATAATACAGTTTGTCCCACCCAAGAGCAGTGGTCTATTGAACATGTGCCATCCTGCTGTGCTTCCAAGAGGAACTTTTGTTTTAAGATTTTGTTGGTGTACAGACCTTTTGCATATGAATTGAGTCACCTAGGATGTTGGTTGCTGAATACTTCAAATACACAACATTTCGCTTCTGAGGGTATATCTACACTGCAATAAAAGACCTGTGGCACAGCTGTGGCTGACTTGGGTCAGTTGATTCAGGTTCGCGGGACTCTGGCTGTGGGGCTAAAAATTGGCATGTAGGCATTTACAAGGCGGTCCAGGCTCTGAAACCCCGTAAGGATGAAGGATCTCAGAGCCCAGGCTCCAGCCCAAGCCTAAATGTCTCCACTTCAGATTTTAGCCCCACAGTCTGAGTGAGTCAGACTCAGTTGACCCACGTCTGAGACTCCATGTCATGGTTTTGGACTACCATATAGACGTACCTAGAGATAATAGTCTATGGTCTTCATGAATCCCACTCAGGTGATTGCAGGGAATAGGCATAGAGATGGGACACACATTTGCTTGACTTCATTATACGATTTACTTTGAAATTCTTTTTGGTCACAGTGTATGCATGCAAGTATCAGGGCATCCAGTTTTCAGAAGAAAGTTTGTTTTTACTTTGTACAATCTGAGGTCATCGATCTCCTGCTACTTGGCTCTATGTATCATTTCTGATAGATCCATTATAGACTGTCATTTAACTGTTTTTATTTTTGAGACATTTAGTTTTGGATAAGGAATAAGTGGCTTAAATTCAATCTGGATAAGACTGAAGAAAGCATTTTGAGGAACATATGTATTTCTTATGAGAGCCTGTTTATTCGTGGGATGAGGCAACTGCCTGTGAGACAGGTTCATAATTTAGGAGTTATTTTGAGTCACCGTCGGCATATTACAGCAATTCTCTAGAATGGCTGTTATCACTTCCTGGTTGAATGTAATATCCATTTTTCTCCTCCTATACTGATCACTCTCATTGTTCATGATTTGGAGGAACATATTTCCTTAAATGTGAGATGTAATACTTAAGCTTGATCATTTCCATCCATTTTCTGAACAAATAGAAAAGAGGTCAAAATTAGTAGTGACCTGAGGGTGTCACTCCACTTGGCCATTAAAAATTTATTAGTTTATAGTCCAGTGGTTTAGAAGTAAATATCACAACTATCACTAGAAAATTTAATCAAAAGACCCCCAGATCCGATTTTATGCCACAGTCAGAATATTTGCAATAGTGTCAAATAGCAAGTTTAAGTTAACATTGTTTCAGCTGAGTAGGGGACAAAGAGTTTGGAGATCTTTTGCATTATAAATAGTATTAGCTGGCTAATATCTTGACCATCACATGTCATGTTTAAAATATTAGTTTTGATTACACAGTGCTTACACCTGTATTGTAAAAATGTGTTGATTAGTATAGCAACGTCTCGTGATTGATTATTGTTTGAAGACTGAAATTTTCACACATCTCATAAGATTGGCTCAAAATTCAATGTTGTTTTAACTACTAACAGAAGATCTACTTAGGCTGATAGCTGTGGTTGCAGTCTTCTCACCACATTACATAGATATCTTGGTAATATTGATATTATTCATAAGGACTCCCTCCAAAATACTCCCTCCAATGTACAGCCAATTTAAAACACCTCACAGTACAATAAAAACACTTAAAATTCCCCTTTTAACATTCATACATGGGGAAAATAAATGAGGACGTCCAGTATAAAAGAGAGAGAGAGGGGAAAAAAGGAATGAGGAAGAAAGGTAATAAAGATGGGCTAAGATAGACTTCACCTGGAGCAAGCTCCACCGCTTACAGCCAACCAAAGTACATTAATGATCACCGAAGGAATGAATATGGGATTCCTAAATGGTATGAGTACAAATAATTATCAGAGTCAGGTTCAAGGATGTCTCTAATACAGAAAAGGTCTATACCATTATGGGCTTTGTAAACCAACAATGCCAGCTTTATAGTAATTCCATTATTTTATAGGCAGATAGTATAAAGAAAACGGAAAGGCCAATATGTTCATAGTACTTCAAGTCTGTTCACAAATGTGCTGTTTCATTCTGAACAAGCTCAAGCAATTAGAAGACCATATGAAGTAGGAATTCACAATATTTTTCAAAATTTGAGCAAAATCCATTGACCTGTGGTTTTTAACCCATTAATAACTCAGAAACATTTGAAATAAGACATTCTAAACTTGGTTTGATTTTGGTACATCTCATTCAAACATAAATTGTTAAAACACCTTTCCTGCGGACCTCCTAAAAAGGCTAGGATTGCAGCACTGTTGTTTGACTGTGCAAGAAGATCCACAGATTCTTTCTTGCATCCGACGAAGTGGGTATTCACCCACGAAAGCTCATGCTGCAAAACATCTGTTAGTCTATAAGGTGCCACAGGATTCTTTGCTGCTTTTACAGATTCTTTCTAGTAGGTCTTCAGCTTGTTGCAAATCAGGGTCAGTATTAGACTTCTCAGTGGCTGGCAGACAGACTTTCATTCTACTTCTTCAGCTACATTCACTCTTTCCCCTATCTGCACCTACAAAAAACCAATGCTTTTATTATTTAGATTGATTCTAAGCTTTTTACTGGAATGGAACTTGCAACTTTTTCCAAGCAGAATAGATCTACATTTCTTTCTTTCCTTTTCATTTTTCCTGTTTTTAGTTTTGTAAAGCAAGAAAACTAATGATAATGTGACATTAAGGTTGAATTATCAGGCACTCGGAAGACAGGAAGTTCCAATTGCTTCTGCAGTATTAATTCAGCTGTGTTTATGTCCTGCATTTTTATGGTATACCTTTCACAGTAGAAACAAATTTACTTTAAATCAAGAGAAACTTGAAGATTTTGTGTCTATATATGTAACATAGCAGAGTTCATGCTGTAGGACAGGGATTCTCAAACTGGGGGTTGGGATCCCTCAGGGGGTTGCGTGGTTATTACATGGGGGTCGCGAGCTGTCAACCTCCACCCTAAACCCTGCTTTGTAGCCAGCATTTATAATGTTGTTAAATATACAAAAAAATGGGTCACACTCAGAGGCTTACTATGTGAAAGGGGTCACCAGTACAAAAGTTTGAGAACCACTGCTGTAGGAGCAATGGTGTGTGTGTATACACACATGCTTATATTAATATTAGTATTAGTATTAATTCATCTGTGTTTATGTCCTGCATTTTTATGGTATACCTTTCACAGTAGAAACAAATTTACTTTAAATCAAGAGAAACTTGAAGATTTTGTGTCTATATATGTAACATAGCAGAGTTCATGCTGTAGGACAGGGATTCTCAAACTGGGGGTTGGGATCCCTCAGGGGGTTGCGTGGTTATTACATGGGGGTCGCGAGCTGTCAACCTCCACCCTAAACCCTGCTTTGTAGCCAGCATTTATAATGTTGTTAAATAAACAAAAAAATGGGTCACACTCAGAGGCTTACTATGTGAAAGGGGTCACCAGTACAAAAGTTTGAGAACCACTGCTGTAGGAGCAATGGTGTGTGTGTATACACACATGCTTATATATATATATAATATATATGTATGTATATATATATATGTACTATTTAGGAGGGAGGTGTTCAGATACCATATTGATGGAGAACATTATAAAGTCCCCTAAGATAGACCATTTGTTTCTCTTGGTTTAATTGTCCTCTTTTCTACCTTTGAGTTCTTGATATTTCAGTCTTTAATATTAATTATTATTTCATTTTTGTCCTTGATTAAATGCTGAGTATTTTAAAGGAAACCAAGATTAAAACAAACTTTGTCTATCATAGCATAGTTAGCATTATGAGTGCCACTTTTATTTGGAATCTTAACTTTTTATCCAATGTAGAACTAACACATTTACATGTGCCCCACTGAGCCAGAGATGTGGTACCTCAAACATAAATTTCCAACCCAAATTTTCTCTTTGGGGGAGAATTAGATACTTAGTGGAGTTACCTCATAGTAACAAGGCCCCCAACTCCATCAGTAATTGCATCAACATTTGGCTTTCTCCAGTCGCTTCTTATTAATTCAGTGTCAGATTTTAGGGCGCTGACCTAACATGTTCATCTTCGTAAGACAAGGGAACCTGCTAACAAAATTATGATGATAAAAAATAAGCGATTCACTAAGATTCTCGTATAATGTCAAACAACCAGCCAAAGAGTCAGGGATAAAACACTTCTTATTAGCAGCCTGCGAGTTCCCCAACTAGTATATCCAAACTAAATGATACTCATACTGATGCACAGAGGACAGGGATTGGATGAATGTGGGAACAAGATCTGATTAATTTTCCTTGAGGAAAAAATTCCTTCTCAATCTCAAATGTGGCATTCAGTGATATATCATGTGCCGCTGAGCAAGGATTAAATTGACTAAACCTTAGCATGCAACATGCCTCTGAACCAGTCTCCCATTATGTATGCTAAGAGGGCGAGTATGGTACCAGCAGAAACCTGTGTAGAAGAATGTTCAAGGAGGAACTGGGGTGAAGGAAAGAGAGATTTTACTGCCGACATCAAGAAAGATTTGGTACACCGTACACTTAATGAAAACTCCATTTATCCTCCCCCATCCTGTCCCTTGGAGCAATTCGCCATTCTGTCCTGTGACAGACCGGTGGTCTCTGAATCCACTAATTGCAGGCTGGCGTACCATGTGTGAAATATTTCCTTTCTTATGGATTGTTATGTTGGGAGTTCTTTCTAGTGCCAATCCTGCCAGAGACCACATCAACTCATGCATTCAGCATAGGCAAGAACCTACATTTTATCATTTCATTAAGCTCCATAATATCACAATAGCTTATAGCCTCATATAGAAATGTTATACTTTTTCTCTTGCATATGATTGGACGTTAAGGTCTAGAGACAGAATCCAACTTCTGTTAAAATCTAGGGAAAGAATCCCATTGACTTGACTTCAGTGGGAGTTGGTCAGGTCATATAAAAGTAGATAGCCTAGACATATTTTTGTTAAAGAAGATAGAGGCAAATTTACACACTACTTGAAATAATAATTAGCACTTGATGTTTTTAAAGCCCTCTACAAATATTAATTAATCCTCGCAAAATTTGTGTGGAGCAGGTAAGAAAGCATCACCTTATTTATTTGATGGGTAACTGAATCTGATTAGTTGTGGTTTGCCCAAAGCTGCAGAGGGACTGCTTAACATGGCTGAGATTTATAGCTTAGGAGTTCCTGGCTCTCAGCCCTGTGTTTTCAACACTGTACCCAGGCCTTTATAGATATAGACTTTAAGGTCAGAAGGAACTGTCATGATCATCTTTCAGAAGATGTAGCATTTTATTTTTATTAGTATCTTACTGTAGTCTGCTTATGAGTAAAACTGAATCGATGTGTATGTATAGCTCAGGGGTTCTCAACCTTTTTCTTTCTGACCCCTCCCCCAACATGCTATAAAAAACTCCACAGCCCTCATGTGCCACAACAACTAGTTTTCTGCAGATAAAAGCCAGGACCAGCATTAGGGGGTAGCAAGCAGTGCAGTTGCCTGGGGCCCCAGGAAGCTAAGTTGCTCAGGCTTCGACTTCAGTCCCAGGTGGAAGGGCTCATGGCCCCAGGCTTCAGCAGTGGACTTTGGCTTTCTGCCCTGGGCCCCAGTGAGTCTAACACTGGCCCTGCTTGGAGAACACCTTGAAACCTGCTCGTGACCCCCCAGGGGGCCCCAGACCTCTGGTTGAGAACCACTGGTATAGCTGATTGTCTCCTTTTCATGAGTTTGTATTTAATCTAGTAAGAAGAACATGAAGGAAAGCCTTTTGGGGGTGGGGAATTGGACTAAAAGGAAATATCATGGTGCAGACTCAATAATGGCAAGTTTTATTAGTCAGAGAGATGATACAAAATGCTTTACTTTACCATTTTTATCTTTTTGGGAGCTGCTATTCCATTTCAGAATTCAGTAATTTCCATTTATCCTTTTAAAATACAAAATGCCATTATTTTCTTATATTTTTAGAACTTTTAATTTTCTGTAATAGTTTTGATTCCTCAAATGTGATGAGTAGAGACTTCTTATGGGGAACTGATCACCCTTTGGGTTGACAGCTGGCATCTACCTAGAGTAAGCACCTTTTCAAAATGCAAAAATGGGACATATGCGGGAGCCCCACCCCTTCCATGGCCCCATTCCCTGCTCTTCTCTTCCTCCTGAGGCCCCGCTCCCTGGCCAGGCTGGAAGCCAGAACCAGGCAGTGGTAAGAGCTTCCTAGGGAGTCTGGGCTGCTGAGAGAAGCCCCGAACCTTCCACCTGCCCTAGGCGGGGGCCTGGAGTACCCAAGAGCAGCCCCTGGCCTGTGTCCCCACCCCACCAGGGTGCACTGCCCAGGGCAGGTGGAGGGTCTGGGACTCCAGGGCTCCCCACAGCGGCCCGGGCTCCCTGAACCGCTCTTACTACACCAGCTTCTGGCTTGGCCAGGGGCAGTGCCTTGGCAGGGAAGAGGAAGTGCAGGGGGCAGGGCCTCATTGTGAGAGGGGGCTAAGGTCCACCTCAGTGTCTTCCCCACCCACCAGGAAGAGGCTAGCGCCACGCCGAGCATCAGACAGGTGCAGAGCAGCACCGCAGAGAATGTGGGACAACTGCTGTCTCAGTCATCCAGCCCACGCCCTTGAAATGTACATTTTGGGACTGTCCCACCCAGTTCAGGACAGGTAGTCACCCTACAACCAGTCCTCAGAAGTTCTGGAACCCACATTATTTATTGAATTAAATGATCAATGTCCTAGTCACCTTTCTTTCAAAACTAACAGTGTGCCTCTTTGGGCACCAGTTATGGAAGGACTATCACTAGGTGGTCACAGAGTTGCTTTTTATTTACCCTGGGACTCCTCAGGTCCAGAACCAGGACATCTGAGGACAAAACAGCTGCACATCTCCAGTTTTACATATTTCATTAACTAAACTAAAGCAAGCAAAAGCATAACATAAATACAAATCAGATAAAAACAAATCAAAATAAAAGAAAGTGGATTATTATAAAATCAACAAATTAACCTAATTTTCAATTTGATTCAACAATATCAAATAAACCTACAATATCTTATAAGCACTCTGTAATTTGGAAAAGTAACTGTGTCATTTAACTATCATCCCCAAAAGTAACAGAGCACTATCAATCTGAATGCCCATTGATTATATTTATTTTCCAGTCAAATAGGTGATGAAGGGTTGGTCAGATCACTTTGAGGTTGAAAGCTAATTTTGACACTACAGCTCTGATACCAATTAAGACATCATACCCAGATTATTGGTTGTTAAGAAATAGCCAATCTCCTTCCCCCAGCATAGGGTAACGTAATATTCCAATACAATTCAAGATGACATAGCTTATCACACTTAAAATTCAAATGACACATTTAGGTGAAAATAACATGGTCTCTCAGGATTAAATATAAAACTCCTAAATCATGAAATACATGCGTGTGTGATCTTTTAGGCAGCAAAGTTGTTTAACCTAAGGCTGTTTTAGGTAATTGAGGAACAATTCTATAAGAGCCTTTCTCAGATTCTGTGGGTTCTGTCCACACACAGTTCTAGACACACATGCATGCACACATGCTTACTAATAACAATTTGGTGGAGCTTTAAAAAAAAAAGTGTGAATGATAGAGTAGAGGTGTCCTTCTTCTAATAAAAATTGAAAAGAACACAAAACCAAAAAGGTTGATTCTTCGTGTGGTTATTACTTTTGTTTGTTTTGTTTCATTGAGCTTCAGAAAGATTAGTCAGTATGATTTTTATCAGCTCAGACTTTTTAATGCTGACAGACTTGCTGGCTGGCTAGAGGTTACTTGCTTGTAGATGTCGAATATTAGACTTGCATGTGATGGACTCCTACCTCTCTCTAGCTGTAAGGGAGGGTGGAGAAAGTAGCAGCCTCCTTGTCAGGCATGGTGGCACTGCATGGCCAACAACCAACTGTGGTAGCAGCATAACATAGGAAAGTAAGCAATGGCTTCTTTTTCATCAGTTTTTCAAGATGATTCCTTCACTGGTTCTTCCCCTCTCCAATTCTCTGGGTGAATCAGAATAGGGTAATTCACTTGGCAAATCAAAATGAGGCTCATTCCGTCTGAGGTTATTGGCAAACCCCAGTAGGGGTTTGATTAGATCACCTTTATGCAAACAAAGAACCTTCCCACTCCAATAATTTCAGGCTTAGAAAGTCAGTGGATCCAAAAATATATCAAGTCAGTCAGCAGATACATAGATATGTTGAGACTTTTGAAGTAATTGATTAGTCGACATCCTATAAAACTCTCAACTCAGAAATAATTATAACCTTGAAAGCTAGCCAGCAAAAACTATGACCAGTATTTTCCTATTATTTCAGTTATATGTTCACTCAGTCATGCACATAGAGGGTTAGGGTTAGGGTTCATGCAACTGTTCCTTTTTCTTTAACTATTCATGTTTTACAGACAGATGCCTATACTTCACAATATTATGATTCAACGGCTCTGTTTTGAACAGCATTTTTGACCCACAAAATTTGAGTGAAGGGTTAAATTTTAACTAGGACAGAGCAAATATTTTTTTCCTAAAATGGGGAAGTTCAATTTGTATATACAGACCTGTTGCCTCTCACAAATGAATACTTTTAGTTTAACTTAATAAGAAAATAGCGCTACAGTAGTGACACCAATTAATATTAGATCATATTTCCCTATTTAACTCTTTTTTCCATTGCTAATAAACAGTCTCAAAAAATACTGGTTATGACTAGAGTCACTAGTTGCCTCAATTTCTCATGCCTAATATCATCCCAAAAGTTATATTGTTAAAAGTATTATGACACTCTAGTAATGTGTTGGAGTTACTTAAAATTTATTAGCCTTTCATCTAAGAATTTGTAATTTATTTTTTTCATTCAGCAGCTGTAAGCACTTTGTTTTTAAAGCTTGACATGTAGGGAGATATGTTTAGGGTTTAACTCAAAGCCCACAGAAGTCAATTGGAGTTTTTATCATAGCTTCGGTGGAAAAAAGCTCAACAGGTTGCAGTATTTTAAATTTAAATATTTGCAGATATTTGAAAACCCACTCAAATCTGGTCTTCTCTTTTGTTCTCAGAGCTGAAAATGTTTTTGTTCACAAGGATTGAGGGGACTTTCATAGCTATCGTTCTGGAATTTTATAGACTTTCTAAATAATTTTTGATGGCAAGATCTTGTACAAAACACATTTTGATTAGCTAACTTTAACCAATTCTCATTGAATTTCTTGCTGCTTAAATTGCAAACTCTATTAATCAAAATAGAGTTTAAACAGGAAATGTACTAAGTAAAATATATTGGTTTTATGATAATATTTACAAAGTTTATGGTAATTGATGGTTTCATGATGTTTACAAAGATCAAATAAATACATTTAACATAGGAATGTTCACTTACAAGGAATCACTCAATTAAATCACAGTAAAGCAGTCTTCTTAATCATGGTAAATGTATAAAAAATTTATACTGTCACAGGGAGATGATTTTTGTGTTAATATGGAACACTGAATCTTTAATACACGTCTTTTAACAGTTTGTCAGTCAAGTGCTGTAGCGGTTAAAGTTATGGGACTGTCAGTGACAGTTCTACCAATAGTGATTACAAAGTTAGAAATTTTACAAATATAAACAGGGATTTATCTATTGAAATGTCAATTTAATTTTAAATTTCCTTCTCAGACAATAATACATAGCCATTTATTTTCCTTTCCAGCATATATGCACGTGCATAATATTGCTACCAAGGACACTATTAGTGCTTCAAACCAACTTTTCATTTCTTCTGTTGTACTGTTAAAGTAGTGTTATTCTGAACTACTGTGATGAAGCTTCTGGCCCACTTTCAACCCAGTTAAAAGTTTACTTCTCTCTTGTTCATATAAATTCTGTACTCATATTGACAGCTTGCAAAGGCTGATCTTTCAAAATAGGCAGAAACTTCAGTTCAGGGTGGTATTACAGTAGTAGGCTTTTTCTGATATCAACATGGTCTTCCCTTAGGGGACCTTCAGAAACAGTTCAAGGAGCTTATATGTGATAAGTCTTAGTTACCAGTAGGAGGAGTGCTTGTGTCTATCCAAAAAATCTAATTATTGATCTCTTGTTCTATTCTGATGTTTTCAGTTTGTCTGAAGTGATTTATTGCAGACTTCCAGCTTCTTTTGATTTAGTTTTGATGGGCAGTCCATGGACTGAGTGAACCATCACCATTTTTCAAAAAGACAGTGACAATTAAAATTGTGATTCATATCATGGCTTCAGTCCAGTTAAAAAGCAGATATCTCTTCTTGTGGTTTTATATTTGTAACTGCATGCCATTATGTGGGATTCAGTCTCAGAATTCAAGGTCTGAAATCTTCTTGTCCAAACCTAATTAGAACATCCCAGCTCTGCTTTGGAATTTCAGCAACTTTTAAATAGCTGATGAGCAATTGCTCTGTGCTTCTTCCTGGTGCCTTCTGTCCTGCCATAATCAGTTCTACAGTCTTTGCAAAGCTTCTGCTTTTCTTCTGATACTGTAATTTCTCTTCTTTCCAAAGTCCATTTTGAAGGTTTCTAGTGTTTATGTAAAGTATTTCCACATTCTTTGAAGTTTTTTTTAATAAATTTAATGAGTCCATTATGCAGCTATACAGTCACTTGAATCATCTGTGTTCCAACAGTCTTAGTTTGGTTCAACACCACTCGGATGAAACTGGTGTGAATCTTTGTTATAAGCATCTGTTTCTTCATTTTTCATGTATTCTTATTTGATTTATACGCTAGAATCATTTTTGTGTGATCAAATATCAAGCATTTAACCAGCCCGTGTGGCCATTCACTTCCGTATAAAATACTTTGGTGGGATTCATCTTAAAGATTTTCACTTTACATTGGTTTTACAACATATCAGTTAAATGTTTTCCCTAATGTTTGCTATAACCTTGGTACCTTTGATCGTTATCTTTTAGTTATAGTCTTTAATCAGCTTTCTTATCTGAAATAAAAATACATATTTATAATGACACTTTGTGGTTACAATTTCAAGAGTTGCATTGAAAGGATTGGTTTATAGCTCACCCTAAGGAGAATTGGAATGAAGTGGTGGAACACTGGGAGGGAGGACATGGGAGTAGAGCCCCTTTCCCATAGACTAGGCCCGGATTTGGAATAACATCTTTATCTCCATCCTTCTGTTCCTTCATGATGTTGGTGGGAGGGGAATGGGGATCTGAGCATTGAAGGAGAGTGTTAGAAAAGTGGGGTAAAAAGGAAGGGAGTCAGCTGTTCAGTGGGTGACACTTCAGCTCTCTTGCCCAAAAACCCCCACATCAGTCAATCAGTAATGGGGACTTATATGTCCCCTGTCACTGTAGTAGCTGAGTGCCTAACAGTCTCACAACACCCCTGTGAGGTAGGAAAGTACTATTGTCCCCATTTTACAGCTGGGGAACTGAGACACAGAGAGTAAAAATACTTCTACACTGCAGCTGCAGGTGTAATTTCTATCTTGGGTAGACGTACATGTGCTAGCTTTGATGAAGCTAGCGCACTAAAAATAGTGTAAGTGGGTGGTGGCTCAGGATCACCACCAGAATACTATCCTGTCTGAGATGCTAGATACGTATATGGGTGGCTAGCCTGGGCTGCTGCCCATGCTGTACCGCTGCTATTAGCGTGCTGTCTCAATCAGAGCTAGCACATGTAGATCTCCAAGGTGATGTGTAGACATATCCTAGTGACTTAACCAAGGTCATGCAAGAAATCTGTTCCAGAGCAGGGCCGTGAACCCAGATTTCCCCAGTCCTAACAACTAGGCCTTCCTTCCTATCATGCCCCAGTCCCAACGTCTGTCCCCATTCAAAAAATGTCCCAGTGACTCCAGGCTAGTCTCTGCAGTATTCCTACTTCCTGTTCCCAGCTCCTCAGCCTATGGGTCCCATGATGATGCCTGCCACTCTGTGGGAAGGACATTTCTGGGGAGAGAACCAGGCTGTGCTGGGCAGGCAGATTGAGAAGAGATGAGAGATGATGCAAAGGTTAGTGAAGGGACTAACGCTCAGCTAGTACAATCTATGGCCAATAGTAAACATTGTCAAGGAGCCAGAGGTAGTGGAGGGGGAGAGTTGGGCTTGTGGTAAATGGGGGTGCTGAGAATTTTATTTTTAAACCAGGAAAATGACATGCCTAAAAAATGTAATGCAGAGTTAAGATTGCCCATTGGTGCCTAGTGGCCTTCCAGAACGTGGAGAGTAGGAAATACAAAGCTAAGGTAGTGGCCAATGGCACATGCGGCTGGGGGTGCTAGCCAGAGTGAGGAGAGCACTGGACTAGTTGGGGCAGGGTCATGGCTGGGGAAGTCTGACTGGAGGGAGGGTAGGTCCCAGCTGGAGTGGGAGGAGGGACATAGTGAGGGCGTGGGACTTGGCTGAGTGTACAACTCGGCATACGTAATCAAAGAAGTACACGACCCTCTTGTAAGCTGTTGTCTGTGCTATGAGTATACAGCTTCAGAAGGTGCCAGACAACAAGGACTAACTTTTATGTCCTAACACCTTCTAAAGTGATAATGGCTTAACGGGACGGGAAGGAAGAAGGTTAGCTGGAAATGTTGGTTTGGAGGGAAGGGATGGAGGGAGACAGTGGGGGAGAGAAAGGGAGAGATACACCAGTCATGGAATAAAACTGTCATGGTTTTGGGACATAGACTACATCTGTGATTTCTCTCTCCATCCTGTCCACAACTCCACTTTCCAAACATTTAAAAGCACAAATGTTATCATAATTCCACTATAACAAAGTGTATAGAAGTGGGGAGGACCGATTTAAGAATCACATAGCATCTTTTATCTTTAGTCTGCCACTGTACCCCTTCAATCACAAACATAATCGGAACAGTTTAAATGATCACAAACTCCAAACAAACAAACCACCTTCTTTCTGTGGAAAAAAAATGAGAAGATTGACTAACAAAACTTATAGGGTTACGGTTGGGTGGTATTTTGTGCCCTGTCAGAATGTAAGATTCAGCAAAACTCCAACTTCTGAAAACCTGCAAATACAGAGTTAACCTTAACAACAATATAACCTTAACTCTGTCCTCTTAGAACAGTGTTTCCCAAACTTGGGACACTGCTTGTGTAGGGAAAGCCCCTGGCAGGCAGGGCTGGTTTGTTTACCTGCTACATCCACAGGTCTGGCTGATTGCGGCTCCCACTGGCCACAGTTCGCCGCTCCAGGCCAATGGGAGTTGCTGGAAGCGGCGGCCAGCATGTCCCTCAGCCCGCGCTGCTTCCTGTAGCTCCTATTGGCCTGGAGCCTATGCTTCCACTTATCCATCGTTAAACCCACAGACCACTCTCGCATCATGTCTGACTATTGATAATCCCCTTGGCAAGAAGATCCCTGTGTATCACTACTGCCACAACCTATAGAAGTCAGTGCTGAAATGAAATAATCCTTCCACCATTCAATACAGCTACACCGAAAACAGTGAACACAATTGGGTTCATGCAGATAATTGCCGGCTCCAGGAAGTGGGGCAGAGTTGAGATTGATTTGGCATGTATTTTTACTCTGGATTTCCTGGTTTTCAGAGGTTTGTTTTGCTGAGCTTATGTTCCAGAAGACACAAGACACAGGATACCATTGGGCAACCCTAGTTTTGTGTTAATGAAGTATCTGGTCAGTTAATATTGTTTCAATTGGTATGGTAACATTACTCATCAATGGCAAAGTGACATGAGAATTATACATGTTTGTTGATTCCTTATACCAAACCGTGCAATCATATGTTTCCCCTATGCCATGTATTTCACTGAAAAATTATTTTAGCAATGTTAGAGAGGATGAGGTTTTTTTGTGTACTGTTTTTCATATTCCTCAAATTTGAAAGCCATGCTTACATGGTATCAGCTGTACAAGGCTCACAGGACTCCTAGAAACTTCTAAAATGTACTTAAAATAGCTTTTCTCTAAATAATAAAATTGTAATTTTAAAGCCTAATATCTCAAATCATACTAGAGCTAGCAACGAGTGTTTCAATAATGTGAGCACTGTATGCTGGGTTGGTCCGCCTAACTACTGGAAAGGCCACAGGTGGGGCGTACATACATTTTTGCACACATACCACCTCTTAAGAGTGATCTTCAGTCACAATTGAGGATCAAGGCCTACATTTTTAATATTTTACACCAGGGACTGAACTACTATTATGCATTAATGGGGGGAGGGATAGCTCAGTGGTTTGCGCATTGGCCTTCTGAACTCAGGGCTGTGAGTTCAATCCTTGTGGGTGCCACTTTAGGGATCTGGGGCAAAATCAGTACTTGGTCCTGCTAGTGAAGGCAGCGGGCTGGACTTGCTTTACTTTCCAGTTCTATGAGATAGGTATACAAGTTAAGGTGGTTTTTTTAAGGGAGGGATAGCTCAGTGGTTTGAGCATTCCTCTGCTTAACCCAGGGTTGTGAGTTCAATCCTTCAGGGGGCCATTTAGGGATCTGGGGCTTGGTCCTGCTTTGAGCAGGGGGTTGGACTAGATGACCTCCTGAGGTCCCTTCCACCCCTGATATTCTATTATTATTATATGGGTAACTGCATACTCTTGTCTTGACTTATGAAGAAAAATTTAAAGAGCTAAGTGTACATTAGATAGTTTGGCTAAGAAACTGAAATGGGAAGACACAACAGCCTACACATATAAAAAATTGTAAACACTGAAGATAACAAATATTTAGGGTGGTACAGGGGATTATAGACAGAAATAAAGGGATGAAATTACATAAGATTAAGGCTGAATGTCAGGAAAAACACTACTAACTTTTTCCAACTTTGGTGCCTACAATTAATAAAGTAAATTAATATTTAGTTATATGAAGAAGTGGCCTGATATTTTAGGTGCTTAGATATGGATTTAAGTGCTTAATTCTATGCACTTAAGTTAGAAAATATTGTCCATACTGCTTAAATTCTGCTAAGCTTTACAGAGCGAATGGCAGTCACAATCTTTGTGCTTGAAGAGTTTACAATATATAGTTCTGATCCTGTAATCTGATCTGTGTTGTGCACATGTTGGATCCCATTGACTTCAGGGCATAAGGGTCTACCTGTCCGGATCAGCTCAGTTTTAGACATGATGCAATGAGTAAGAGCAATGAATATTTAAATTGAAGGTGAGGGGAAGAAAGGGAGGACAAGGATGAAGGTGCTAAAATGACCTTGTGGTTTTCTTGGTTTTCTTATATGCATGTCTTGACCATGCTAATGTTTAATTTACTGTAGGGAACAAACCTTCACCAGCAGGAAAATAATGTGGGTCTTTCCTATTTGTAACTTTTATGATTCTGTTAAGGTTGGGGTAATTTTAGAAAGGAAAGATTAATGGCAATAAACTGAGGATGTGCCTGTGGCCTGTTGAAGAAACAGTTGTCCACAGATAGCAGGCAATGACATAATACACTAGCAGAACTGTTAACACTCTCGATTTAAAGATAATATGTTTTAAACTGAACAGTTTATTTTTTTCAACAAAATATTTTTGACTGTAGCCCAATCTATGAGCCGTTAATTAATTTATTTTGATTACTTAAGAATTTCCAAATATCACTGTGAGGTTTGACAGGTTCTTGTCCCAAGATCAGGCCCAGTATTTTTTAAACTTATTGTTTAGTTGGGAAGCCTGATGTACACAATTGCAACACACACACTTTAGCAACCATTCTGTATTTGTAATAGTTTATTAATACATTTAGCAAAGTCAAAAACACTCTAACCCGGCAAGGTAAATAGAGATAATACAGACTGTACATCTGAACGTTCGTATACTCAGACCATGCCTTGCAGAACAACCTGAGATGTTAGCCATTATCTTCCACATCATCATAAGTGGCAATCATCCTGGCATCTCCCAAGGGCTACATCTCTTCTCCTGCCCACAGGCTGGGCTACAACTTTTATAATACGTTACGCTGATGCCACTATGTCTAATGCATATTCAGCAGGGATTTCTCCCCTGCTCCCTATTTGTATTTCCTCACCCTATTAATGTTGGGGTGCCCTTCTCCTGTAATTTAGTATACTAATGATCTCAGCTTATCATATACGTCAATTTGTTGCCATGGCACTCTTGTGGTCAAACATCTGCAGATGTTCCCATCCTAAGATAGCCAAAAGCTGATGTTAGCTCATGTTCCTGTGATTCGCTGGTGTTGTTTTGGTCAAACTTTCCCCTTAAACAGTTCCTCAAAATTAGGGGTGACCGTAAGGCCGTTTATCTGCACCAGAGTTCATAGGCCCCAAGCCTTATGCTAACTGCTGAAGTCAGTGTCTTACAAAATACAGGCCTGTGGGTGCCTGACATTACTGTTGAATAAAATAAATGCTAAAGCTAGCTCTGTGGGCTACAGGACACATAGATGCTTTTAGGTCTATAACTTTCACCGTCTGCATCTCTGTAATTTCTTTCTTTAAAAGTTGGTGATATCAGCATTTAGCTATATATCTCTACTGGCGTAAGATTATTTCAAATCAAGTTTGCTGTGGTGTTTAAACTTCGATTGTGAGCTAGAGTTACAAATGTTTGAAAAGATATTGTCCCTCTGAAAAGTTGCTCAGGGTTTAGCTGATGGCCATATTTGGGGTCAGGAAGGAATTTTCCTCCAGGGCAGATTGGCAGAAGCCCTGGGGTTTTTTCGCCTTCCTCTGCAGCGTGGGGCACGGGTCACTTGCTGAAAGGTTCTCTGCACCTTGAAGTCTTTAAACCATGATTTGAGGACTTCAGTGCCTCAGACACAGATTTGATACAGGAGTGGGTGGGTGAGATTCTTTGGCCTGCATTGTGCAGGTGGTCAGACTAGATGATCATAATGATCCCTTCTGACCTTAAAGTCTATGATTCTTTCAGCATTCAGTCTTGATCTATTGGCTATCTTGGTAGGATTTTTTTTGCCATACACCTCTTTTCTTCCCATCCCTGATCAGTAAATACTTATTAGAAATGCTGGCCAATAAATCTGAAAAGATTCATAATAAATTGAAAGATATATTTTAGGTGTTAATGATAAAGATGGACACTTGTATCTAAATTTAGTATTTTAGTTGATGAGTTGTTGTCAATGGTGCTCTGACTGACGTAAGTAAAGAAGAAGGTTCTCAGCTCAGATAAAATGTCATTAAATACTTTGTTCATTAAAAACAGAGAAGCAATGTTTAGTTGTAGATCATAGAATGGAGTACTGTGAAAACCATGCCAAAGCTTAGAAACATTTGGATCCTTTGGGTCCCTGTAAAAGGTAGCTTCTTGAGCTTGCAGATCTTGTTGAAAACAAAATTTCTTCTTGACAGGCCTTAAATACAAAACAGGGTCAAATGCTGTTATCAAATCCCAAAGAGGGAAGATGGACATCTTGGAGTAACAGCATAGGGATCACAATATTATCCTAGAGAATCTAAGTAGCAGCTAGTAAAAAAGAGAGAGATGATATTTGGTGCTTGTTTCATGGATTACAATTTTAAAGAGCTGTATAAACATTAACTAAATTAGTGGATGGATATCAATGCTGTTTACTATTTCTCAGCCCAGTGAGTCTTCAGAATATATTTTTAATAATCACAGAGTGTAAACAAACTGTTTTTTCCATTTCCCCACCCCTCAAAAAAACCCTTATATTTGGATAGAGATGAACGTTAAAAATCATACTTAATTGTAGCATATATTAATACTGTATTTAATATAGTTGTTAATATATTTTCTGCAATATATTATAAATAGCATTTTAGAATTTCAGTTTTCATAACTTAATAGTGGAATTCACAGTATTTAACTTTTTCAGTTCTCTGAATTTGGTCAGTATGCCAATTAGTTTAACTTTTAATTTATAGTCATTGTCTAGTTAATTTAATTCTAGAGTCTCCTGTACTAGTAGCTGGGTATAATTGTGCAGGGTAAGTGATGTAACTTTTGGTGATAATACACTGCATTTTTCCTACTTAAAAAAGGTTGAATCTGCTTTAAGTGCAAAATTCAATTTAACCTTAACTATGGACCTCCAGCTAAATCCTCTATCACGTCTTTTGGTGGTCTGCTGTATTACAGACATTCAGTCCAACTCTTCCCTAAAGAATGGTGCAGATACATTTCTTTGTGCAATCAGTACATCACAAATTTGTACATATTTGAACATTCTGTGGCTTTGTGCATATCTCCTGAAAATGTTTATACTTGAATTTCAAAATTTTGAATTTTTTCAAACACTTATCATTCTCACCCAACACCATGCCTTTTTTTTTTTTTTACTTTTCAAAAAGGTAACATTGGAAGAGTAGTCATGGTTTTATATTTAATTTTTTATCTGGTTGAAAGCATTTTTTTTTCACTTTTTGATACAGTGGTTATCATTTAAATGCTAAAATTTACTGTTTGAAAATAATTAGTATTAGTGTGCTTTCAAACAATAAATGTCAGCACTAAAATGGTAATCACTCTCTCTCTCAAAATCAACCAAAATTAAAACTCCTGCCCAAATGGTAACTTTAAAAAAAAGTTTAAATGCCTGAAAATGGAGGATGAAGTTGAAAATAGCCGCTCAGCAGCTAACGTATTCATTACCACAACTGTATTAAACAGTCTTTAATTTGATCTCCAACGGAGTGAAGGGGGACATTATTATTAAAAGAACTGATGTCAGAGTTGTTATAGGCAGAGGCTGCCTTGGAGCTATAAAATGCTGTTCAGATGATATCAACTAACACAAGTCAGAGGTGAATGTACTTGAAACCTTCTAAACAGTGAAAAAGAGCATCATATATATCTAGAGAGAGACATATTATGTTGTAGATCACATGACACTTGTATAATTTGAAAGTAATTTCCTGCATCTTGCTTGTTCCTAAAAGTAAAAACTAGCTAATTTCTCTCACCCTTCCAGTTGTTTCTTTGTTTATCTGTGTGCCAATTTTCAGAGGAGCATCCCAAATTATCAGAGTGTTTGGGTTGGTGGTTGAATCATAAAGTTGGGAGACAGAAGTTCTAGTGTTTTTTCCCAAGTCTGCCACTTGGTCACTGTATGAGATTAAGTGAGTCATTTAACAGCTCTGCCTCAGTTTTCCTTCCCTAAAATAAGTACAATATCAGTCTCACATGATTATTGTGAAAATTAAATATCTAATGTATTTCAGATTACTCAGAGATCCTTGGGGAAAAAAGGTGAGATAGATTGCCCAGGTTTTTATTTTACAGATGAAGATTCTATGGGAGAAAGTAACATCTCTTTGGAGTAGTAGTTTAGAGTGTTGGTGTGTCCTCTTCAGGAAATGGTGTCAGTGCTACACCATAGATTTTTGTTGTTGTTTTTGCACCCACCATTAAGAAATACCTAAAAATTATTAAAATGGCTCATTGTTTTATCCTGTGGTCATTTCCTTAAAGTCAACGTGGTAGGACACTTTTGTAATAAACCTTCCACACTTTCTATGATTCCCGCAGCAATGGAAAATTTGGTCAAATTGGATTTCTGTCAGAATGTTGTTGGAACAGGAATGTCAGATTCATAACTCTGAAGCCTCTTTTGAATTCTTAGAACAAAGATTCACCAGTGAAGGACCTTGTAGAGTCTCATTTACTTCATTAGATAGTACATAGGAGCTTGGAGGTTGTCCAGATGGATCCTTATGGAGAATCTGGACATAATTCTCTACCAAAAAAATTACTGAAGGACTAGGTCTGCTCTCTGAAAGATTTTTTGATTTTAAACTTACTTTGAAAATATTTAGCCAATTGATTAATTTAAATTCAACAACCCTAATATCCTCTTCTGATAATGAGGATTATTTTAAATGTAAGTATTGCAGTTGTATTCTTCTGGTAAATCTATAGATTAAATAGATCATGTTTATGCATAAAAATATCAGTATTCAGTATGTGTATTGTATACTGTGTTAGCTAGTAGAATGCATGCTGCATATTTGTATTTTTTATAAGAGAAGATTTAGAGGTTCCATTCTTAATTTAGCAACTGCCCTCAGATTTAAGTTTGGGACAAATTGCAGATGCTTCAGCATTGTCTTCGTATTCATTATTGGGATGTGTGTTTAAAAGTCTGAGTAATGTTTTTGAATATTTAGAAGTGGAATCTCTAAAATTAACCTTTTTAGCTTTGTTAAAAATAACCCTTTAGAAACTTTAACCTCTCTTCAAATCGCATTAACCTTTCTACATTTTGTAACCTTTTTCCCCTTAGAAAAATGTGAAAATGGAGACATAGTTGTTGGTGTCTTGATACTCTATTGGTCTTTTTGCAACACTGTGCACTGGTACAGTGATGTCACGATACTCACACTGCCCATGAAAGCTAGTCTGCACTCTTTTCCTTCAGGCTCCTTAAACGTAATACAGTTTGATACCATTTAACAGTCTGTCTTGTGAAAGCTATAGACAAAAAGGGTGAGGCTTTTAGATTGATTGGCTAGTAGCAACCCAATTTGGACTCATATTGCTTATTGAAAGAAATATATCTCAGTATTAGTTTCTGTTTTACATTTTTATTGAAACGTAGGCAAACTAAGACAAAATCAAGAAAACGCAATACCAGAGTTAAACTGTTTTTAATTATTATAACTAAACTAAACAAAAAAACCTCACTATTGAACAAGGTCAAATCAAACAATTCCATCTCAGTATTGGATTGAAGTTAAATCATCATATTGGTTCCAAAATTCCTCATTCATTTTAAGGGGGTGTCTGTCTGTCTGGTTATAAATCCTAACTAAAGAGTTTTGCCAAAGGCAATCAAATCTGTAATCTGAATCTGGCTAAATAACACCTAATAATAAAACCAAATTATTATCTAATGTCTAAACTACAACCTCAGAGCCACTTATAAACATTCCTTCTTAGATTTCAGTTCTTATGTGGTGACTAACCCTCTCCTACACCAGCAGATATTATAATACAAACTTTAACAGAACATTCCTGATAGACAGAAGTTAACAGCTCTTCTTTACCAGAATTTAACAGGTGACAATCTCAAGTCTCTCTCAAGACTTTTAAATGCAAAACACGCTTTAGTGAGTGTTTGAGACAATATTTAGGGATATTTAAACCTTGAGAACTTTTTTCTGTCTGGCATCTTCTTGTGGTCCTTGTATGCACATAGTCACATTATCACTTTCGCACCCCAAAATAAAGAAAATAAAAAGGAGACATCTACCAGCTTATAAAAATTAAGACAAAAATAGAAAAAGTAAAAGCAAGATTTTTAAAATGGTAGGTTCACATACACTTCTGCACAATCAGTCTTTCAGACTCTTCGGCAGTTGGAGCTGGCACGGCAGACAAGAGTCAGGTAGTGGTGTTTGGGACTTTGGCTTTGTCTTTACCCCAGCTTACTCCAGGTTTTCTTGAACAAGCTATGAGTCTCTCCAGCTCTCTCAGCTTCCTGAATTGTAGACTACCCTCAGCAAGACAAGATTATTTCTTTCACTCCCATAACAACTCTTGGTCCCCAGCCATCTTATTTCCATTTTGCTTACATACACAATGATCCTCCTAAGCTTTCCTTCAAGACCCTCAAAATCACCTGTTCTCTCCCTCTTCCCCCCAGAATCCCATATTTGATCTTCCTCTATCCCCAAAATTCTGTATCTTCCAATTGCCCCTTAAGTTCAGATTGTCATTGGACAACCTGGTACAGAAAATGTCTGGAGAGAGAAGTAGTCTGTCTGGTACCAAATCTGATTGGCATGATCTCATGGATTGAGTAATAGCTTCTGTTCTCCATCTTATTGCAGAATATTAATATCAGCCACTCTGAACCTGTTGCTCTCCTATCTAGGCAAGCCTAGGAATAGCTAATAGATAGTCACATACCATAAAGCTGAGTGCAATACACACATTTTTATATCTTGATTACATAGAATCGCATGTCACTGGATGTTGTTGGGCTAAAATATATATGTAAAATAAACACTGATGTGTATGTTTGTTTGAACATTTTTTGGATGCTGTGGACTCAGTGGTTTTTGTGGGGTCAGAGGTGTTGATGGTTGGGATTTTTTTTTAAAGCTCATGTTTGACCTTGTAGATGGCATGATTATGTGTGTTGGGTTTTTAATGTCTAAATTTTGGGGCCTAAAGCACTGTGTCACTCTAAGAACCATTTTGATTTTAGACAATATGACGTGCTTAGATTGGCAACCCAAAGTGCTAGGCTTTGTGTTTTGAACAGATGAGATAGACTTATTGGGACAGAAATGGGTAAAGTCAGGTTTTTCTCAAAGATAATGACTGATAGCTTCTTTAAAATTTAAAAATATTCATCTTTGAAAACATTTTTAGACTGAAAACAATTCAACTGCTAGTTAAGAGACTTTTGTTAAAGTTGACCTGCAAAGAAGAGATACATGTTTGTCTTTTGGGTTAAGGGGGATAAAGGGGAGTTAGACTCATTATGATGCAGCTGTATTTTGTCTCTGATTTGTGATCTTGTATTCTCTACGAAAGAATTGTTTGTTGGTTTTTTTCATGTAGAGCTATCAGGAATACTAAGGTTCTGTCTACATTTAAGAAAATTGACACCAATGTGACTACATAGAGGTACAAACCGCCTAATGTAGATAAATTGCACCAGTGGCACAGTGGCTTTACATCAGTGCAGCTTAATCTGGCAACATATTAAAGTAAGATGCACCATTGTAAACCCTGTTTTGTACAGCACGATACAGGTGTGAATTGCCTTAATATACACTGGTCCCACATAATGCTTGTTCTTTCTGGAGGTTTCTTAGAAGAACCGCAGTGGGAGCTTTCTAAGCCCTCGAATGAAAAAGTTGGGGTCTTTAATCTTTAATAAAGAGCTGTGTATTTCCCACATGTTCATCAGACGATTGAATTAAATAGATGTTAATACCAAGAATAAAATAAGTTAAAAATAGGAAGGGATTTTTAGTTAAACTCTCTCGATTGCTGAGGTTTCATTCCCTTATCTATTTTCGTGTCATTATCTCACTAGTTCTCCAGTTTCATATAGCATTCTCCACCAAAAATATGTTAGACAAGACCTGATACTTTATATCCACTCATTTAAAATTAACTGTTCGTTTAAAACAGTGGTCTCCAACCTTTTTTTACACCCAAGATCACTTTTTTGAATCTAAGGGCAACCCAGGATCTACCCCGCCCCTTCTCTGAGGCCCCACCCCTTCCCCCAAAGCCCTGCATCCATCTCCCCCCCTCCCCATTGCTCGCTCTCCCCCACCCTCACTCACTTTCACCAGGCTGGGGTTGCGGTTCAGGAGGGGGTATAGGCTCTAGGCTGGGGCCAAGGGGTTTGCAGTGTGGGAGGGGGCTCTGGGCTGAGGTTGGGTTGCAAGAGGGGATGAGGGGTGCAAGCTCTAAGAGGGAGTTTGGGTGCAGGAGGGGGCTCCGGGCTGGGGTAGAGTGTTGGGGTGCAGGAGGGGGTACAGGGGCTCTGGGAGGGGGGTTATGGCTGGGGTTTGGGGTGCAGGAGAGGGTTCAAGGTGCAGAAGGGGGTCTGGGGTGCTGGCTCCAGGACGGGGTTGGGGTGAGGCCTCCCGCCAGGCAGCACTTACCTCTGGCGGCTCCCAGTTGGCAGTGGGCGCAGTGAGGCTAAGGCAGGCTCCCTGCTTACTCCAGCCCCACACCGCTCCCAGAAGGGGCCAATGCGCCCCTGCGGGGGGGGGGGGGGGCACGTGGCTCTGCGCACTGCCCCACTCCAGAAGCACTGCCCCTGCAGCTCTCCTGGCCAATAGGAGCTGCGGGGGCAGTGCTTTCAGGCAGAAGCAGTGCGCAGAGGGAGTCCCCTGCCCCTGGGGCCGTGGGCCATGCTTGCCGCTTCCGAGAACGGCGTAGGGCCGGGGTAGGGAGTCTGCCTTAGCGACAACTACACTGCACCACCAGAGATTGCAATCGACTGGGAGATCCTTAGTTGACCAGGTGGAGACCACTAGTTTAAAAAATGTATGCTGCTGCCTTTATACATCTAATGAAACCAAAAGAAGGCACATCATTTCCTGCTATATAATATTTAGGACTTTGATGGCATATGTCTTGTTAACTCTTATTAGAATAGCTGAAATTGAATGGTGTGATAATTCTAAAATATAAAATAACCCCGAAATTTAACAGCATTGTAGTTATCAATAAATATTTAATTAATGCTTTCAATTTTTTTTCTAGTGTACATTATCAAATTATATTTTAAGTCAGATATTCCCAGGGTGGGATGGATATATATAATAATATTCAGTCTACAGACTTCATTCTTTTTAATGAATATCTCACTTCATATATATCTGGTCCAAATTATATTTTAACTATTTTGAAAAGATCTAATGTTTTGCAAAAATTTCACTTTCATGCTTTTATATCTCTGTACAGATTTTCTAACTGTTCTTTATAATAAAATTTCTATGCAATAAAATGGCTTCAGAGATCAGAAAAATTTCTCTGTTACAGATTTTAGCATGATGCAATTCCTCATCAAACTAATGTTTAATTTCTTTTCATGCAAGTAAAAGAAACCTCTCTTTCAGTGGAAATTCATTGTTGGATACCAAAATCTATTTTTTTGGTTCTCAAATGGCTTCTTTCCCAAATATTCCGGTAACTGGAGAAAGTGATCTGAATTCTGTACCTGTTGGTCCTGGTCCAAATCCACCTATGAACTCAATGTGAATCTTTTCATTTCCTTAGTGGGCTATAGACCAGGCTTATTTACAATAGTGTAACACAATTAACTTGGTTGGAATTACTGGATTTATATCAGTATAGAATTTGGCCCTCTCAGGAAGAAAACGCTGAAGCAACTGTGAATTTGTAGCTGCTATACTTACAGACTTCATATAGGAATTCTTTTCTCTCTCTCTCTCTCTCTCTCTCTCTCTCTCTCTCACACACACACACACACACACACACACACACACACACACACACACACACACACACACACACACACACACACACACACACACGAGTTTCTTGTGGTTTGGCATGAACAGACCCCTACCCCCATTAGGAGCCTCATTAAAACTAATAGGATTCCATACGGGCACAAGGACCCTAGCTGGACAGATCCAATTGCAGGATTTCAGACCTAGATTGTAACTTCTTCCAGTATGTGACTGTTTCCTCTTATATTTGGACAAAATGTGTTCACAATATCAACTAGTGACAAAAAATACTAAGCTAGACCAGATAATGTAAAAAGAAAACAGCACCTCAAGAAAATAGAACTGCTTTGTAAGGACATTTTGTCAGCTTGAAAAACACATGAGATCTTCATTTCCATTCACCCTTTTCATAAAACATTTGTGCAGTTTTAAGAGACTCACTTTTTGGTGTCAGGCAATGTCCAGGGCTCTGGTGGCAACCTCAATGTTATGTTTATCTTGGCATCAACATGCAAACATAATGTTTCATGTTTACCCATATTCATACACATATTGACATTATTTTTTCGTATTTGAAAAGCAATTGGATTCAGGAACAAATAAATAATATATGACCTATCTGTTCATGAATCTAACTTAATGTTGCTGTTTGTTATTTGTAATATCGTAGCATCTAGGAGCCCTAGTCATTGACCAGAGCCCCGTTCTGCTCGGCGTGTACACAAACAGAACAAAAAGATGGTTCCTACCCTGAGGAGCTCATAGTCTAAGCATAAGATGTGACAACTGGTAGATGGGGGAGTACAAGTGAACAATGAGAAATATTAGTCATCGTGACAGGCAGTGATCGGGGCACACGAACAGCCTAGCTGTTGTCAAGTGTTTTGTAGGCATCATGGCAAAGGAGAGTTTTGAAAGTGGGTAATGAGGTAGCTTTGCTGATGTTTACATTGGAGCACATTCCAAGATTGATGAACAGCACAGGAGAAAGCATGAAAGCATGCTTGTTATGACCATTTTAACAAGTGGACAGTGGAGGATGACATAATGGGCCAACTGAAGGCAAATATCAACATGTTTGGCTATTTGTTACATTTTAAGATTATTTTTTAAATTCAGTTTAGAAAGTGTATCCTGTTTTTATTTTGATTAGAAATGGCTCTTACTTTATACTGCAGCAATGGATAATCTGTGGATAGGTCCATCAGTGGCTATAAGCCAAGATGGTCAGGGACTCAATCCCATGCTCTGGGTATCCCTACATCTCTGACTGCTAGAAACTGGGACTGAATGACAGAGGATGATCACTCAATAATAGCTCTGGTCTGTTCAATCCCTCTGAAGTATCTAGCACTGTCCACTGTTGGACGACAGGATACTGGGCTAGATGGACAATTGGTCTGACCTACCATGGCCATTCCTATGTTCTTATGTGCCCACATTCCAGCAACATGTAATTTTTTTTATTTTTTTAAGGAATAGTAAAATATCACTAATTGGGTTTCTTTTTCTTATAGTAAGAGTGAATGATTTTTTTTCCAGCTGTGTTTGTAAATTTTTATGATTTCAAAAGGCTTACAATAGTCATGTACTGTACAGTAGACTTCAAGAACAATAGTAACTGAAAATCGTTTTGATTAATTTTTATTGATTTTTCTACAGAAACAGACAGTGAAAAGTACAAAACAGTAAATGATATGTTTCCAAATACTGTACTCCTCAGGGGATCGCCAATAGAATTATCCAATTATGCAGTTTTACATGTCAAAGCTGCAAAACCAGACAATCCTACCATAGCCATTAAATGTTAATGTGGGGGTAATAGAAATAAAATAGCAAAAGACGTACATGAATAATGAGAGGAGGGAACGAAGGGTTTGGCGGCGGGGGAGGAGTTAAAAAGAAAAAGGGTCAGGAATGTCATTCTTTCTAGAAACGTAGTCCAAATTGAGCTAGCTGCTCTCTGTGGTGATAAGCACAGCTTCAGCAGCCAGACCTCTGCCGAAAATTATGTCCTAGATTTTTAATTGCTAATCTAAGTTTAACTCTGCCGCAAAGACTTTGGTTCTTAAGAACTCCAGTGATCATTTTTACAAAAATGGAAGAGTAGGTTTCTGCTCAGAATAGAGCAGTGGTATTCAGACCAGTCTGAGTAACCTAGAATTTTTTTTAAGAATTAAATCTATTTAATCGGAAACCATCAGTAATCAAATTTTTATACCTCTGTCAAGTGAATTATATATCCACATACCATTGATAAACATAACTTTTGTTTATTTGTGGGGCTGTCTCATGATAAAAAGTATAAATATATGTAATGTACTATGAGGGAACAGAGGATTTGTTTTTAAACTACAACTATGACAAATCTCATTTTTACTATTTTTGTTGTATTTTTTCATGTAGTCTAGAAAGAATTGTCACTAAAATGCACTTTAAAAAAATAGCTTAATTTGGTGCTTCTTTTTCTACAAACATTAGAAATGCAGGCATACAGTAATTAAAATATATGTAACATATATAAAAAATAGTTTTCCTTTGATACTTTGTGGGCAGATACTCTATTTGAAAAGTTCATCTTCGGAAACTGATGGAACCAGTTTGGTTTAGGAGCCCTTCAGAAGAAAGTTATTTACCACCTAGTCTTGCATCACTGAAGTTACTGGGCACTTTACCAGCAGCGTCAGTGGATACAGCATAAAGCCCTCATTTACTGACTTTTATTGAAGTTAAAAAAAAAATTGACTGTATAGATCAAATGTTGGCAGTACAGATAAAGCCATACAGCAAAACTGAGATAGTATAGCTTCTCAATTATAGCAGGCATGCTACACAGATTTAGAATTTTTGACAAAAAACAGATGCCTTTAAATGTACTTAATCACTGTGGCCCTGATCCTGCCTTGGGTATCATGAGGGTAGGCAACAGTGTTCATGTGGAGTCTATTAATATGATTAATGGAGCCTTACACCGGTGCAGCTGTCCACCCACAAGCTACACATTGCAATAATAGGCTCCAATCCTGCAAAAACAAATAATGTCTGTAGAAATATGGTTGACCACAATAAAAGAATTAAAGATAAATGAAACTACTTACTTCATGTGTTAGACTGATAGCTGAACTGTTGACCCTTGGCAGTCAGTGGAGTGTCTTTCCACTGGCATTTTAACATATAAATTAAATTCTAGATGAATCAATATGTCATGTCCCACCACAGTTTGAAAATTTAATTTGATTTCTGACATGTAAATGTATGTAGGTCCAGAAAATTCTATCCATTGTAATAAATTAATTCATATTTTATTTATTTTTGAGAACACAGATACTAACAAATGGCATTTTATGATTAGATTTGTTCTTGAACAAAGTTGTCTGTGAAAACTGCAACTTTAAATTTCAGGGTTTCTCTTCTGAAAGTTCTCGCTAAACAATTTTAATTCTCCAGAGTTGTACTGGATATAGTTTAATTTTCTATGCTTCTTTAACTTCCAGTCTGTATGTTCAGTATTGCTTTTATGTGTTCTTTAACATATTAGGTGGTAATTTTAATGGTGTTATTGCTTTGGGAACCATAACTATGGATTTCTTGAATTTGGTGCATTTAAAATCTTAATCATAATATTTTATTAATATAGTTAAAGAATTAAAATAAAAGCGAATGTATTGTAAGCTAACAGCATTATTCATGTTTGTACTTGTATTTTGTTTCTAAGAGCCCAATTAAGCTAAAATCAGTCTGACTTGTGTACTGTTTGTGTTTTTAGGTCGTGCTGGAGAATGTTGGTTTTTGGATATATAAGTGTTGAAGAACATAGTGTTTACAGACAAAATCCTTAAAATCTGGGTTTTTAGACATCAAAGGTAGGTAAAAGTTTGTCTATATTTAAATACGTGTATACAAACTAATACGTTTTGGTTTTTTATCTCAAATATGTCCTATAAAGAACAGCACAAAAAGTTAGGAAACCCAACTCAATTCTTCAGAAGTGTGAATGTCTATTATAAGGGTAATCATCATAGTATTAATAAGAAAGCATAGCTTCCTTTTTACTTAGGTTATAAAAATAGGAAACTTTATTCAACTAGTCTTCCTTCTGTTTAGTTTTCTATAGCCCCCCCATAACTGCACTATCTATGTGTAGTGCCTGTGATGCCTAGAATGTCATGTTTTGGAATATAAAGAGCAGGTAGATAATCTGTTTGGAGGAATAGAGTTTATATATGGAAAAGAAATTGTAAACAACGTATAATGTAAAATATAGTGACACATTTTCTTAGATTTTTGTGTAGGATTTTGTGTATGACTCTCATTGATTTTAATTGAAGTTGTGCCGCTAAAACCCAGCATGCGCTTTGCTTTTAATATTTATCTTTATTCTGAAGTGTATGGACTCTGGCCACCAAAACACATGCCAGACATTCAGGAGACTTCTCACATGTGTTTTTCTATCCATTATACTTATTGGTAAATTGAATAAGTAATTAAAACGTTAGATACTGTTATAACATGAAGAATTAATCTATTTATAGTTAATAAATGGAGATTTGAAATTTTATTGCCCTCCCCCAACTCCCTTTCCGTTTTTGTTAAATTTAATCTGAGACGTGGAATTTATATTGTAAACATTTGATTACCAGTACAGCTGATCAATAAGCAAAGCAATCAAGAAATAATTTTGTAATATAGTAAACTCCTGTCAGGCCAGTTTAATTCGTGTGCAATTTAGTTAGATGGGTCTAAGAATGGCTTGGGGTGCCAGTTTTTCAGGGGGCGGCAAATTGGATGGGGCACCTGGGCACAGGCCCTCTGGGCCTTTGCATTAATCCACCACTGGTTGGGACTAGCAGCTAGGAGCCCCTGGCTGGGGTGCTCCCAGCAGCACCAGGGAGATTGGACCTACTTCCACCTCTGAGAACCTCCTGCTGGCCAGTCACGGAACTTCATGCAGCCAGGGAAGATCCCTGGAGGTGGGGCTGATCTTCCCTGAGAGAGGCTGTGCAGAGGAAGAATAAGTCCTGTCCCTACCCAGCCGGTCTGGACTAGCAGCTAGGAACCCCTGGCTGGCATGCTCCCAGCAGCATGCGGGGGGAATCAGACTCTCAGCCACCTCAAGGAGACTCCTCCAGCTGCAGGAAGCTCTGCAGCGGCTGCTTTCAGTGCCCAGCTCTGAAGACAGCATAAAAGTGAAGGCGGCAATTCCATGACCCCCCTACAACAGCATTGCAACCCCCCACAACTCCCTTCTGAAAATGTGAAACTGACTAATTTTCAAATCCTGTGGCTGTGAAATTGACCAGAATGGACCATGAATTTGGTAGGGTCCTAATGGTTGCTTATAAACTGAGGTTATATCTATGTTACAGACCGTACAGCAGCACAGCTATGCCACTGTAAGGTCTACTGGGTAGATGCTTTTTACCAGCAGGAGAGTTCTCTCCTGCTGATATAATTAAACCACCCCCAATGAGTCCCCGTTAGCTATGTCAGCAGGAGAACCTCTCCTGCCAGCATAGCTCTGCCCACACCAGCACTTTTGCCAGTAAAATTTATGTCAGTCAGGGTGTGTATTTTTCATACCCCTGAACAACAAAAGTAGTAGTGTAGACAAAGCTTGAGAAAATTGATATGGAAGTCATTGAGAATATGTGTACACACACACACATGTATTTTTACGTCAGTTTTCAGAGTGGAGCTGCATGTTAAAGAGTGGGGGGTCAGTTGCGTACAGTTCAAAAATATGATTTGCCCAGGAGGCCTTCCAATATCAAATTAAATGTTCTACACATCCCCTTAAAATACTTCAGGTATGGACTGACATTTTCCTCCCATTCATTCTCCCTACTTTTCTCAGAAGTCCAATACCTCTCTTCATCAGAAAGGTTGCAATATGAGGCAGTCCCTGCCTACTACAGGAGTTTATTTGGCTGGCTCTCCATTGCTTCCAACCTCTGCTTGCCTACGGAGCAAGGGACCAAGTGAACAGCCATTATTCTTATAGTTATTGTGCTATCGGAAGATTCCTTAGCCTGGATTCTCTATTGTTTTAGCATGTCTTTGCGAATGTTAGTTACATGTTTCAGAGCTTTTTGTTTTTATTTTAAGTTTTGTGATAGAGATTATATAATATATATCAGTTTGGGGTCTTTCCCATGCATACTCTGTGCATATATAGGACGGAGGATATATTTTTTAAAAGTGCAGATTATTAGGATGCACAACATGTGCTACAATACCAAAATTCTAAAAAGTAATTTAGTCCTTGGACTCACTCTCTACATGGTGGAATAAAAGTATCATAACTGACCGGTCTATTGTGTGGTTGTTTCTTTCAGGTTGTGCATTTCAGACTACAAATAGGTGTGTGGTATTGCACCAAAACTTATTTCCTGTTTTGCAACTTGGGAGAGCTACCACCCTTGTAAAAATTTCTTGGCTATACTGTAATTTCTGGTTTTGTTCATTTATTTTCTTTGAAAAAGTTTATTGAAAAAATAGATGTAGCTTAAAAAATAAAACTAGTTTAAATGGCATTTCTGATTAATTTACATATACTCTATAGATCACATTTCTTAGTCTTCTATAGACTTTAAGATTAAATTAGGATTTAATTACATAATGTCTTTTTGTTTAATTGAATGTATAATGAAACCTTGAAACTACACGCTTGCTACTTTAATTCCTCTTATCAGTCTTCAGGTATCTGTCTGACATTTAATACATGTTCCATCAGTTCAGTAAATATTTGTACAGATTGTTAAAGCTTGTTAATAGTTCCTGTTAGTAGGGCAGTATTTTATGCTCTTTTAAACCAGGTTACATTACAGGAGCCATCTCTGCTTCTGAAATCATTGTGCATTTGGGTAAATACTTCAGATTTCCATTTGATAGCCATATGTTTCAGGATCAGAAATTATACCCTCCCGTACAATAAATGGGACTAAATTGTTTCCATCTTTGAAACTTTCATAATTTTTATTTTGTTTTCCTGTTTTCTAAGTAAAGCATGAATCTACTTCAGTTAACACACAACACATTTCAGGGGGCATTTTGTTTGTTACATATTTTATTATCAGTACATATCAAATTTTAGAATAATTTCTATACCTACCACAATAAGGAGGGCATTCTGTGGTTTCCATGTTGAAACTCTGGGTCAAATTCATGTCTAGTATAACTTTGTACCTGATAAAACGCCACTGAAATTCAGTCCCTCCTAAAACATACCTATACAGTGATATTTACAAATCAGTACTCTCTGGCATTTGTTAGGCAAGTGGCAAGTTGAAATTTCTGTTTTTATGCAATACTGTTTTTTGTTTGCTTTTTAAAAAATTTTTATCTCATCCTCCCAGCCTCACGTTTGTCTCATCTACCTCTTCTGTCCTATCTGATGCCTAGATGGCAAGTACTCTAGCCAAGACTTTCAGCTTGGTTGTTTGTTTGTACAGTATTTAGCACAGTTGGGGTCCTGATCGTTGACTGAGATTCATAGGCACTACTATAGTAGAAATAGTAATAATAATAATACTAATACATGTTGCCATGTGAATTTAGCTCATTAACTAATTAATGTCCACCTCTGTGTGAGAGAGAATCATATTATCTCCAGTTTATAGAAGGGTTTATCAAAGAGTTTGTAACTTGTCTAAGGCTATTTAGTATGTCTGTTTGAGAACAGAAATTATGCCTTTGGAGTTCCTGCTCAAAGAAAACCTCTCCTCTTTTGTGGCAGGCAAGCTGATCATGTTTTATTTTATACTTAATTTGCATTTGTTTAAAATGTGAATACACACATGCTCTTGTACCTAATATTCATTGAGTTGTAAGCAACCATTATTTTTAGCTTGCACATCTGCATTTTTTAAATTATAGGTAAAAATTTAATAATGTTAATACTGTAAGCTTTTCCTTGTTTTCTAAAACTTGTTTTGTGGTAGGATACTGCTAATTCTGGTGTGCTCTTTTAATCAGCAATGCAAGACCATTCAGTGCAACCCATTGAAAACCGATCTATTTAGTAGAAAGTTTGTCCAGCCTGTAGAACTAATTTTCTTCTTCTTCTTACACATTTGGGCAGCAGTGATGTGACAGGGAAGAGCTCATTCCGCAGATCTTTATGCCTGATTCGAGCAGAGTAAAATTGTGAATTTTGGATTTTAGTAGTGGGCCAGACCAAGGCTGATAGAGCATCAGGACTAGACTCAAATAGGGGCACGGCTCAGTGGCCCAAATATGGATTACTATCTAGTTAGTACTGTTGGAAGAGTGTGGAGTATGTTTGTGTCTTCAGTTCTTTTAAATATCTGTCCTGGTTAAGTAACATTTTTCTTATTATAAGTTTTTCAGCTTCTTGGCTCTTGGGCCAAGTTTAACTGTAAAGGTGCTATCTGCCACCTAATATCATTCACCTCTCTTCTCCCTATGTTAAGGGGTGTAATATGCATCTGAGCCAAATAGGCCTCTCATTTATTAGGTCCTGGATCCACTTGGGCAACCTCAGTTCAATACTTTGTTTCCCTGTCAACTCTGCTAGATGAAAGCAGACAAGAAATAATTAAAGGGTTTGGAATACACACAGCTGAACGTCATGACTAGGGCCCTACTAAATTCATGGTCCATTTTGTTCAATTTCACAGACATAGGATTTTAAAAATTCTAAATGTCATGATTTCATCTATTTAAATCTGAAATTTCACTGTGTTGTATTTGTAGGGTCCTGACCCAAAAAGGAGTTGTGGGGGGCGTTGCAAGGTTATTGTAGGGGAGGTTGCGGTACTGTTACCCTTACTTCTGCGCTGTTGCTGGGGGTGGAACTGCCTTCAGAGCTGAGCAGCTGGAGAGCGGCAGCTGCTGGCCGAGAGCCCAGCTCTGAAGGCAGAGCCGCCGCCAGCAGCAGCGCAGAAGTAAGGATGGCATGATATGGTATTGCCACCCTTACTTCTGTGCTGATGCCTGAAGAGTTGAGTCCTCAGTCAGCAGCCACTACTCTCTGGCCGCCCAGCTCTGAAGGTAGCAGTGCAGAAGTAAGGGTGGCATGATATGGACTGCTGCTGGCGGGGTACTGCCTTCAGAGCTGGGCGCCCAGCCAACAGCCGCCGTTCTCCGGCTGTCCAGCTCTAAAGGCAGCGCACAAATAAGGGTGGCAATACCGTGACGCCCTTAAAATAACTTTGTGACCCCCTTGCATCTCCCTTTTGGGTCAGGACCCCCAATTTGAGAAATGCTTGTCTCCCTTGTGAAATCTGCATAGTAGATGGTAAGACCAGATTTCACGGTGGGAGACCAGATTTCATGGTCCATGATGCATTTTTCATGGCTGTGATTTTGGTAGGGCCCTATTCATGACCTATCATGAATCCCAAATATAAAAGAAGGAAACAAACAATGGCAATCTTGTTGGAGAGAGACCAAGCTAAAGAAGGAGAGAAGGTAATTTTCTGTTTGAACCCTGTGGTGGAGAACTTTTTTATTTAAAAGATGTTGGCTTAATCCTTGAGAGGGACGCATATTTGTATGAACTGTTCTTGTACCATTGTGGCAAGGGAAAAGACATTTTTTGACCCATTTATTTTTGGCAAGGGAAGCCTTTGAATGCGTTTTGTTTGCTTGGGTGTAGACTACTCACACTGTTGGGGAGAGAGAACCCATCCTGTGATATCATATTTTGCATTTGGGTTAAGAAAAAAACTGATCTGAAAGTCTGGGGGAGGAAAGGCACTTCTTTTTATAGTGTTAACATTTTACCAGTTATTTATTTCCTTTAACTTATAACGTATGAATGGTCATGTATCACTAAATGTTTCAGCCTAAAGCTGGATAGAATTTTGCTCTTATTTTCCTTGTCCGTATATTACTTTTGTGAATCCAATATCTACAAATACCGAAGTGATGAACACCCTTAAAATGTGTAATGAACATATGTAATACTTTGGATGATGGTACAATGGTGGTATCTAGGAGGTGGCATTTCTGAAAGGCTTCCCAATTAGAGAGTTTGCTTGGGAAGGTTGGTAGAGAAACCAGTTCTCCTTTCTGCTTTGGATATCTGTAGGTTACTAATCTTATTTTTATAAAATGAGCTCTCTGATACTCCATATTTTTATCACCTGTTGGCATAAGTATAAATACAGTACCAAGACTTTATCAAGAGGGCAGTTTTCCTCCAGCTATGTTACTGTTCTGTTCAACAAGCATATGAAATAGAAAGCTTTCTCTACATAATATAGGTGGATTCTTCCAGTGTTGTCTGTTTTGTTGGCACGCAGAAAAGCTTTTGAGTTTTTTAAGACAGTCTGTGTACACATTATGACACAGACTCACAGTGAACAGATTATTTGCTTTTGGATAAGCACAGCCTTTAAAATATGCTCTAATTTACCTTTCCTGTTTCATTTAGTTGAATTGCTTGTTGCTTATATTAACTTAAAAATCAACAAACATAAATGAAGTTTACTAAGGCCTTGTCTACACTGGCAAGTTTATGCACAGTAAAGCAGCTTTCTGCGTTGTAACTCCCGAGATGTACACACTGCCAAGCCATTTAGTGCGCAGAAATTGCGCAGTTGCAGCTCTGTTTAAAAAAAAAAAAAAAAAACACCCCGATGAGAGGCATACAGCTTTCTGTGCCGGGGGTGCAGCGCCGCAGTGCCACTATAGACACCCTGGTTGATTACAATGCTGCGATTGGCCACTGAGAGGTGTCCCACAATGCCTGTTCTCGCTTCTCTGGTCAATCCTTTGAACTCTACTGCCCTGGCCTCAGGTGACCAACCATCATCCCCGCCCCTTAAATTCCTTGGGAATGCTGAAAGTCCCTTTCCTGTTTGCTCAGTGACACGTGCAGTGGTCTCAGTGCATCTTCCAGGTGACCATGTCTGCTTCACGCACCAGGCGATCCTCCGCTTGGAACAATTCCAAGCTGCTAGACCTAATCAGCACTTGGGGAGAGGAGGCTGTCCAGTCCCAGCTACGCTCCAGCTGTACGGACAGATTTCATGATGCATGACAGAAAGGGGCCATCACCAGGACACTCTGCAATGCAGGGTCAAAGTGAAGGAGCTGTGGAACGCCTACCACAAGGTGCAGGAAGCAAACTGCTGCTCCAGTGCTGTGCCCACGACATGCCAGTTCTACAAAGAGCTGGATGCGATATTCGGTGGCGACCCCACCTCCACTGCGAAGTCCACTGTGGATACCTGGATGGCTTGCGTGCCAGTCGAGAGTGGACCGAGCCAGGAGGAAGAAATCTTGGATGAGGATGTGGAGGGGCAGGAGGACCCAGAGGCAGAGGACAGCTCAGAGGACAGAGATGCATGCAGCCAGGAGCTCTTCTCTACCCTGGAGGAGGCTAGCCAGTCCCAGCTGTCAGATCTTGGCAAAGCGCAAAAAGGAGAGGAGGCCCCTGGTAAGTGGCTTTGATTTTGGGATTCACTGAAGCAAGTTGTTGGGGGCAGAGGGTTGCAGAAAGCAGGCTTGTGTCTGTATGATGCGTGTACCAGCCTAGTCTGAGCAGCGGAACAGGGTGTTGATTGACTCCCTCACTTCATGGGAATCTGCTTAGAGATCTTCAGGAAACTCTCATGGAGATACTGGGCAATCCGCTGCCACAGGTTCTTCGGCAGAGCTGCTGTTTCTTGCTCCATTAAGGGTAACTTTTCCATGCCACTCTGTCATCACTAGGGTGGTGGGGGGGACCATTATTGCACAAACACAAGCCGCATAAGGACCAGAGTGGAAGCCGCAGTATTGGAGAAGACCCTCCCTGGATTTCCTGCGCACCCTTAGCAGCAAGATATCTTCCATTATGAACACAGCCTGTGGAAAATGTGGGAACAGGAACAGGATGGATTTGATTTAAATCATGATTTAAATCACTAGTCAGGAAGACTTGATGTAATCATGGATTTCTACATAGAAGTGCATTCTTGTTGGTTGTTATAACCTTAATACATATTCTTCACAACTCAGAGATAGATGTAGGTTACATTTTTAGAAGATACACACTATACATTTTAAACAGTGATTTATTTTTTAAACTTTTCAGATTAGTTTTACAGCTATATCAGAGAATGAATGATTGGTTATTTCATTTACGAAAGGTAATTGAAGCAGATATTTATGAAGTCATTGGGAGGTGAACTGTCTCCAATTGAACAGGTTAATCATTAATATTTGGAGAATTTTCTTGGCATGCTGTATCAGGAGGAGAACATCACCAGATAGACAGTTAAATAAAATAATTTAAATGTCTAAAACAACAATGTTAAGTATTCTGGATTTTTTTTCCAACAGCAAACACATAATATTTTAACAAAAAATCATATGTCCCTCCCTTCTCACATTTATCTCCAGACTTCTTCTCCTTGTCCCGATCTATTCCACCCCCAACAATGTTCTATTCATTGAACTTTTTGAAACTTTGCTCTTTTAGAAAGAGGTAAGGGATTGACTCTGTATATACAAATTCGCAGAGGGACAATACTGTTGAGGTCTGTTATTTCTCACCTCTCTATATTATTTATTTATTTAAAACATTTTTGCTGTTAACAAGCATGTTACCTCTAGAGACGCAAATCCAGTTTAAGAACTGCAAAATTAAGCATCTCTGATGGTATCTTCTAGAGTGACTGAGCACTGAGTCCCTTGGGTAGATAGAAAGATTAACCTAAATAATCTATACAGAAGCCTATGGAACCCCATAAGATTGGGTCCCTAATCTGTGAACTATTGGAACTCATTTACAAAACTTTTCCTAAACATTATTATATTGTCTCATACTATAGAATTAGAATTTCTAATCCATATTCCATGCTGAGATACATTATAGCTCAAAGATATCTTAATTATAACTATCTTTAGATAGGTTTTTTTCATTTTATCAAAAAAATCTGATTTAAATAAAAAAAAACTCCATTTTTTTTTTTTTACATAATTGATTTTCATCCACCCTAGACAGGACTGATAAGGCCACCTACAGTGCTGGCTCTCCCCAAGAGCCACATGCCCAGTGTACAGTACAGTCGTGGAACACTGATTTCCCCTGCCCCTGTGGTTACTCACCATTTAGGGGGGGTCTCATGGCTCATGTGTGCTTGCCTGGGGTCAGCCACATGTGAATAGTGGCTGTTTTTCAAAGCACTGAATCAGTGGTCCGTGTTGCAAACAATACTGCTTCTGCATTTTGACTTCAGATATGACCTTGGGAGCCCAGCCTCCCTCTGTGTTATCACAGCTGAACGGCTGTGCAGAATTAGAAAGCAGCCGCAAAGAACTAAGGAGGACTTTCTGCATGAGGTCATGATGCAACTCTTAGCGGCAGAAGAGGAAGAAATGCTCTCTGGGATAGCAGCCCAGAGTGCACCGCTCCAAATACCTCTGCAAATGCCACAAATGTGAACAAGCTTTTGCGCAGGCAGCTGACAGTGTGGACACACAACAGCGGTTTCCCTTCAGCGCTCTCTGAGCGGCGCTGTAACTCTGCCAGTGTAGACATACCCTAAGTAAAATCAAATAAAGTGAAACTTTGGGGGCAAGTCATTCACCAAAATTTTTTTAATCTTTTCTACAAAAAATTTCTGAAGAATGTGTATTAGTAAGAGAGTGTGGGTTTGGTTTGGTTTTCAGTGTACATACAGCACTGTTAAGGTGAGCATCCTGGGTTGTTATTTATGTACAGTGAGATGGAACGTTTTGTTTTCTTATGTTCTCTGTTAGATCTGGTTTATTTAAAGAGTCCAGAGCCTTAATTAACATCATGAGTGCTTTAACAGGTTTTAGAACTCAGATAGAAGAGGGGGAATAGTTGTAGAAATGAAGGCTGTTTTGTACAGAGTAGAGTACTATGTGACATGCCATGTCTAGTTTGGGGATTTTATTTCTTAGCCATCAGTGTTACTACTACTTTATTGACCAGTAAAGGTCTCCCAGGAAGCCTTAAGATACTTTTTTGCTAAGCTAATGCAAATAAATTAATCAAAGCTAACAATCCACCTGATCCATTTATCAACAAACATTTTGACACTGTATTTTTACTACTGTATTATAAATGCATGACTCGCACATAGGCTGGATTTCAGGGGACCATGATCAAGGATTGTGCAAAATGGAAATAAGTGTCCCAGGCACTCTGATTCTTTAATAGATCTATTCTCTCCTTGATCCATGCGTGGTCGCTTTTTTTGTTTTGTTTTGATTTAACAGCTTTCTGTAGTGGACAGTATATAACCCTAAATAAGGACTCAATCATGCACCCGTTTGGTAAATGCCATGATCAGGTTCTGTGTATGTAAATATAGGATTGATGGACAGCATATATTGTTAAACTTTGTATTGGATTTTACCTTTCTAAAATTGTACATGGAAGATTGAAATACACCTCTACCCTGATATAACGTGACCCGATATAACACGGGTTCGCATATAGTGCGGTAACCCCAGGGCTCGGGCAGCAGGTCTCAGGCAGCTATTTAAAGGGCCCGGGGCTCCGGCTGCTGCGGGGAGCCCTGGGCGCTATAAATCACCACTGGAGCCCTGCTGCTGCTACCCCGGGGCTGCGGCAGCGGAGCTTGGCCAGCGGTTTAAAGGGCCCGGGCTCCCCGCAGCAGCCGGAGCCTGAGGCTCTTTAAATCATTGCTGGAACCCTGCCACCGCTACCATGATATAACCGTGTTTCATCTATAACGTGGTAGGGATTTTTGGCTCCTAAGGACCGTGTTATATCGGGGTAGAGGTGTAGTACATTTTTATATTATCTATAATGATGATAAAGCATAGAATCAAGAAAAGCAGGTTGTCTAACCAAACTGTAACCTGAGGGAAGAACACAACTTTTACTTGCTCAAATTTCCACAGCAGGTGAATGCCCTCTCCAGCTTGCAAGACATATGCAGTCTAGGGTTGCCAGGCATCCGGTTTTCACCAGAACACCCGGTTGAAAAGGGACCGGGCCACTAAAAGTCTGGTGAGCGGTACAGCAGGGCTAAGGCAGGCTCCCTGCCTGGCCTGGCTCTGCACAGCTCCCGGAAGCAGCCGGCATATCCGGCTCCTAGGTGCAAGAGTGGCCTGGGGGCTCTGTGCGCTGCTCCCACCCGCTAGCGCCACCCCCACGCTGCCTGCCCCAGCACTGAATCCCTTCCCGCACCCCAACTCCCTCTGGAGCCCGCACCTGAACCGCCTGCCCCAGCCCTGAACCTCTTCCCACACCCACACTCTGTCCCAGAGTCTGCGCTCCAAACCCCTCGGCCCCAGCTCGGAGCCCCCCCTTTGCAACTCTAATCTCTTATCTCTGGCCCCACTCGAGAGCCCACATCCCCAGCACTGTACACTTTGTACACTTTGTATTCTGTGTTGTAACTGAAATCAATTTATTTGAAAATGTTGAAAACATCCAAAAATATTTAAATAAATGGTATTCTGTTATTGTTTTAACAGTACAATTAATCACACAATTAATCCCATTAATTTTTGTAATCACTTGACAGCCCTAGTTTCTAGGTCTGTCTCCAGTCTAAATTAATAGGTAGCTTCTTCTGATCTGTCGTTAAACCCTTGGTGGCCATTTGCCATTTTTTATATGTTTTATGTCCTTATAGCAGCGACCCCTTTGTGTGTGGCTATCTGTGTGTCTAATCTTTTCCTGTCTTTTGAGAAAGTAGTTGTTTCTCCACCCATAGATTAGATCGTATGGTGGGATTTTCAAAAATATTTAAATTTGTTAGGAACTCAAGACCCGTTGACCCTGAATGTTACTTTACTTGTGATTACCAGAAAACAATTAAAAAATAATAAACAGTAGTGAATGTACCCCTTCTGTAGTGTCACTGACTTCAGCCAAATCTTTTAAATAATGTTTGATTTGAAATCTTGGATTAAGTAAAGAAGCTAAAGACTGCCCAAACAGAATTCTCTTACCATTTTCACCAAGTTGAAAATCCTTTTCCATAGGAATAAGATTAAAACCCAAAACTAAACACACACAATTCCTGTTTAAATTTAATGATCCCCAGTTATTCTACAGTTGCATCATGCTGAGGAAGATCTTTATCAAGACTGTAGTGAAGATTTCAACTCTCTCTTGAAGCAGTTATTGTAAATAAATTGCAAATTAAAGTGGCTTCCAAGATTCAAAATGAGAAGTTGGTGCAAAAAAAGCATATTTTTCAAGGGAAAATAATTCCCATACCATTTTTTTTCTGTTACCTAATTGATCAAATTATGTTGAAAATTGTCTGATTGTTATTTTTGTTGCTAACTGGCAAAATATTGCAAAATTCTGTGGTACTAAAGTGAATTAGTTTTCTATCTCTAAAATTGACATTTCTGTGGCAGAAACTGGTAAATCCATGAGTTCTTTTAGTATCAACTATTTCCTAAAGACCTTGTGGGATAAGCAGTGGAAGCTTTTGTATGCAAAGCTTTAGCTTTATTTGCATGTCATCCACATGTTTCAATCCACACAAACTCAGCAGTTTGGATAACTCTAGAACAAGTACTGTTTTTCTAATTCTAATATTCTAATTCTGCCAGGAAGTGTTTGTGAAATCTTGTCTTATAGTTTCACATATTTTGGATGTAGCACATCAGAAGAATTCTATAATTAGGACCTTACCAAATTCATGGTCCATTTTAGTTAATTTCACGGTCATATGAAATTTACAATTTTTAAAATCCTGATTTCAGCTACTTAAATCTGAAATTTCATGGTGTTATAATTGTAGGGGTCCTGACCCAAAAAGGAATTGGGGGAGAAGGGTTTGCAAGGTTATTGTGTGTGTGTGGGGGGGGGGGGGGTTGCAGTACTACTACCCTTACTTCTGCACTGCTGTTGGCAGTGGCACACCCCCCACCCCTCCCGCAACACCCTTTTGGGTCAGGACCCCCATTTTGAGAAATGCTGGTCTTTCCGTGAAATCTGTATAGTATAGGGTAAAAGCACACAAAAGACCAGATTTCACGTTTGGGAGACAAGATTTCACAGTCCGTGATGCATTTCTCATGCTGTGAATTTGGTAGGGCCCTATCTATAATCCTTCAGTTGGTTGCATATCAGCTTTTGTTTTTCTTAGAAGAGCACTCTGGCTAAAATAATGGAGCAGGATCTACCTTCATTATTTAGCTTAATTGCACAAACTTTTTAAAGGGAAAAATGTATTTAGAGAAATATGGGAAACACTGTGGAAAGTAAAAGAAAATGATTCATCTCTGCCACATGAACAAGCCAAATTAAAATATTTTAGTTTGTCTCCAACTTAAGTATATAGAACAATTCATAATGAAAAATTCAAAGGTGGTTACTCTGTTAAACCTAGCAGATTTTCTTCTAAGTTTTAATTTTAAAAGTGACTAGCAAAGAAAGAAAAGTAAGTTGTTGGTTTTTTTCATGATACGTAAAGAAGGCCTAAAAAGTTATGGGTTTTGCTATTATTTTTAAATTTTGCTTGTTGGTTTCCTCTTTAGAAACTTGGGACCTGTTTTGGCTTGAAGAGTCTCTGTCATAATGCAGAATTAGAGAAATGGTGACATCACAAGAGATGAGAGTGAAAGTTAAACATCAGAGAAAAGAGGGATTTTTTACTCGGTGTTTAAAATTCTTTGGCTGGGATATTCAAAAGCACTTATCATTGGCCTAACTTGTCGCACTTTGCAGCCATAAGTGGGTTTGTTTTGACTAGGAATTAACTGTGTGATTTTAAAAAGTAGTAACAAATACATTAAAAACTGCAGTGTAGACAAGACATTGTAGACTTCAGCTCATCCAGTATAGCATGGTTTTTGTACACTAGTTTTTTATAACATGCTAGTTTGCACACGTTACTTAATATCTTCTAACGTGTTTATATCAGAGGTGGGCAAACTAAGGCCTGCAGGACCATCCTGCCCAGCCTCTGAGCTCCTGGCCCAGGAGGCGCCATCAGCCACTGGTGCTCCAGGCAGTGTGGTAAGGGGGCAGGGAGCGGGGCGGAGGGAGGGTAGATAGCAGGCAGGGGAGTTTGGGGTGGTGGTCAGAGGGTGGGGTGGTCAGGGATAACGGGTTGAATGGGGTCTTGGGGGCAGTTAGGAAGGAGGGGGGTTGGATGGGGCGGCAGGGGACAGTCAGGGGACAGGGTGGCTGGATGGGGCAGGGGTCCTGGGGAGGGTGGTGGTGTCAGGAATGAGAGGAGGGGTTGGATGGGGTGGCAGGAGTCCAGAGGCAGTCAGGGGTCAGGGAGCGGAGGGGGATGGGGCAGGGGTCCCAGAGAGGCCATCAGGGAACAGAGGGGTTGGATGGGGCAGGAGTCTGGGGGGGGGCAGATAGGAGGTGGGGGCCAGGCCATGACCCCCTCCCCTAACCGTCCCTCCATACAATTTACGAAACCCAATGCGGCCCTCAGGCCAAAAAGTTTGCCTGCCCCTGGTTTATATTGAAATTTTAAAAAAAGTATAAATGGGAGTTCTGAAAATCACCTGTAATTTCAATGACTGATTAATACTTTGAATCAAGGAACCTGTTGAAAATGCAACACCTTCTCTTCAATTAAGCATTAGAGCTCACAATAAATATTCTTTAGACCTCTCAGGGTAGTGTGCTCAAGCTAGCACACTAAAAATAGCAGTACAGGCTGGTGTGGCACAGGCTAGCTTCCCAAGTACAGAAGCAGGGGGTTGGGTAGGCTTGTACTTGGGCAGGCAGCCCATGCCATAACCTCCACATTGGTATTTTTAGTGCGCTACTTGAGCAGAGCTAGCGTGTGTCTGTCTACCGAGCTGGGAGGCATGATGCTGGCTGCAGTGTAGACATTTTCTCCGGGGTCCTAGCAAGAACACACACACTCTCTCACACTCATGCTGCAAGAAGGAAGGTGGCTCATTAGCAGGACCTGGGTGATGAGCAAGAGGAAAGGTCTCTTTACTGCTTCATTCTGCTTTGATCAAGGGATAGCTTGATCAAAGCTATCTGTTTTGGTGTTACTATATACATTTTTGGTTGGAGAATAAACTGCCTTGAAGGAAGGGCTTGAACAGTCTCTTTTTTGGCAGGCATTTAATCCTGCCTGGTCTGGGGAAACAGGCCAGCAGGTCTACGGTCAACTTGAAAACACACTTTTAACACAGGGCATATTTAACAAAACTAAAGTCATTCAGAACAGTTCATTTCTGTGTCCAAGATAGGGGCTGACTGTCTTTATTCTGGGAGCAATTACTCAAGAATTTCTACAACAATTATGCTGTATTTTAAGAGCTAGTCCAGAAATGGAAGAAAAGAAAAGCAGCTGCAGCAGTACAATAAAAAAAATGGATGTTCAGATTTATGGTTTTAAAAATGGCTGCTAACTGAAATTTCCTAGCTACCTCTTGTTTTTATCGCATGGCAAGCACAATATAACTGCAACTTCTCTTCCCTATGATGAACAATGGAAGTGCTGAAATTACAGTTTTTGACATTTTTCTTAAAATAAGTTGGAATTGATCAGATCCTTCATCTGGTCTAACTTGGCATAGCTCCATTGATTATAATAGAACTACACCAATGTACACCAGTTGATCTGGCCCAATTGACAGAGATGATGCTTTTAAATTCAATCCCATGTAAATATTTCTGAAGATGACATACAGACCAAAGAATTGGTATGATATTCCCTAATTGTTGTCCTGTGTTGGAGGAATAGCTCAGCGGTTTGACCATTGGCCTGCTCAACCCAGGGTTGTGAGTTCAGCCCTTGAGGGAGCTATTTAGGGAACTAGAGTAAAAATCTGTCTGGGGATTGGTCCTACTTTGAGCAGGGGGTTGGTCTAGATGACCTCTTGAGGTCCCTTCCAACCCTGGTATTCTATGAGAGGTGCAGCATTCTGCTTTCTTTGCTGGATAATGTGCTACCACATTCCTGGAACTATAGGGATGATTTTATAAATATTGGCAATTGCAATTGGTAAAATCCAAGTGAATAAAAAGGCTTTCACCATGGCTAGCCACCCCAAGTATGTACCTATTCAAGACCCTAGGCTGGGGTGGCTAACCTGAGCCTGAGAAGGAACCAGAATTTACTAATGTACATTGCCAAAGAGCCACAGTAATACATCAGCAGCCCCCATCAGCTCTTCCTCCCGCCACCGCCAGCACCTCCTGTTTGCCGGCAGCCCTGCCGATCAGCACCTCCCCCTCCCTCCCTGTGCCTCCTGCCTGCCGTGATCAGCTGTTTTGCAGTGTACAGGAGGCTCTGGGATGAAGGGGGGAGGAGCAAGGGTGCAGCAGGCTCAGAGAGAGGGCGGGAAGGGGCAGGGGCCTTGGGGTAAGGGGTGGAGTGGGGGAAGGGCCTGGGGTTCAGCAGGGGAAAGTTGGCAACTGTAGTTCCAGCCCCAGAGTCAGCACCTATGCAAGGAGCCGCATATTAACTACTGAAGAGCCGCAAGCAGCTCCGGAGCCACAGGTTGGCCACCCCTGCCCTAGGCAGTACTCGGGGAGCTAGATCATCCTGCTGCTCGTGCTGCACGGCCACATTCTGTTTTTCGCATGTTAGCTCAACGAGTGCTAGTATCTCTCCTTGAGCTGGGAATCATGGTCCCAGCTCAAAGTTTGGACATAGCCTTACAGGCATGAAAAATAAAAGATATGGCATTAGCTGACCTCATAAAAATTATAGAGAAATTATACTTTCCATTTAGAGTGTGTCATGAAAACAACAATAATGAAAATTGGCTTTTATCAATTTTGTTCAGTATTTGGACACGTTGTTCATTTATGCAAGAATTTCTGAAGTCAGCCTGAAAGAACTACTACTATTTAGGACACAGCCCAGTATGAAATTATAAAAGTAACTGAGAATGCAATTAACATAAGAACATAAGAAAGGCCGTACCGGGTCAGTCCAAAGGTCCATCTAGCCCAGTATCTGTCTACCGACAGTGGCCAATGCCAGGTGCCCCAGAGGGAGTGAACCTAACAGGCAATGATCAAGTGATCTCTCTCCTGCCATCCATCTCCATCCTCTGACGAACAGAGGCTAGGGACACCATTCTTACCCATCCTGGCTAATAGCCATTTATGGACTTAGCCACCATGAATTTATCCAGTCCCCTTTTAAACATTGTTATAGTCCTAGCCTTCACAACCTCCTCAGGTAAGGAGTTCCACAAGTTCACTGTGCGCTGCGTGAAGAACTTCCTTTTATTTGTTTTAAACCTGCTGCCTATTAATTTCATTTGGTGACCCCTAGTTCTTGTATTATGGGAATAAGTAAATAACTTTTCCTTATCCACTTTCTCAACATCACTCATGATTTTATATACCTCTATCATGTCCCCCCTTAGTCTTCTCTTTTCCAAGCTGAAGAGTCCTAGCCTCTTTAATCTTTCCTCGTATGGGACCCTCTCTAAACCCCTAATCATTTTAGTTGCCCTTTTCTGAACCTTTTCTAGTGCTAGAATATCTTTTTTGAGGTGAGGAGACCACATCTGTACACAGTATTCGAGATGTGGGCGTACCATGGATTTATATAAGGGCAATAATATATTCTCAGTCTTATTCTCTATCCCCTTTTTAATGATTCCTAACATCCTGTTTGCTTTTTGACCGCCTCTGCACACTGCGTGGACATCTTCAGAGAACTATTTACGATGACGCCAAGATCTTTTTCCTGACTCGTTGTAGCTAAATTAGCCCCCATCATATTGTATGTATAGTTGGGGTTATTTTTTCCAATGTGCATTACTTTACATTTATCCACATTTAAATTTCATTTGCCATTTTGTTGCCTTAGTTTTGTGAGATCTTTTTGAAGTTCTTCACAATCTGCTTTGGTCTTAACTATCTTCAGTAGTTTAGTATCATCTGCAAACTTTGCCACCTCACTGTTTACCCCTTTCTCCAGATCATTTATGAATAAATTGAATAGGATTGGTCCGAGGACTGACCCTTGGGGAACACCACTAGTTACCCCTCTCCATTCTGAGAATTTACCATTAATTCCTACCCTTTGTTCCCTGTCCTTTAACCAGTTCTCAATCCATGAAAGGACCTTCCCTTTTATCCCATGACAGCTTAATTTACGTAAGAGCCTTTGGTGAGGGACCTTGTCAAAGGCTTTCTGGAAATTCATATATGTATTCCAACATCGTGAAACAGGCTGTGAGTTTTGTCATCTTGATATGTAAATTATGACTGGAAGATGAAAGAAAACTAACAAAATAAAGGAAGGTATAGTATAGTATAATGAATTAATTGCTATTCTCACAAATGCGAACTGGAAATGAAAAACAAAGCTGGCTACAGTTATAATTATGAGACACCAGTGGAAGGTCAGGACATGACAGAGTCTCTCTAGGTGAACCTCACAAATTCTGTGTCCACTGCAGTATGCATTCACTTAACAATCTTACTAACTCCTGTTGATAAAGTCTGATGATTCTTAATATCGAGTGTGATAAGTTTTACTTTTTTCATACATTCTTCCTAGAAAAGCAGAGATGATACTCCATGTACCTAAACCACAGATATTTTAAGGATTTGAGTGAAATAAATAGACATTTGTAGAGCATAGATTCAATAGGCAACTAAACAAGCAACAGTGGCAAGTCCGGCTAATCCGATACATATGTACGTATGGCGACTGAAAGACATTTCCAGTGTTAAATGGATTGAGCATCAACCCCTGTGGCCAGGAAAATTGATACTGAACATTTTTCAATCTCCAGATCTTGTGTGCTTGATCTTTGTGGTACTTTATGCCATTGTATCCCTAAGATAAGAAGTAGTGACAGTGTATGCAGAAAGGATATCCAACAGATACTAGGATCAAGCTGCAGTAGTCACGGTCCTAGGTTTTTGGCTTCCACAGGTATGAAGAAAAGTGATGTTCTCTACAATAAAAGACATTCCTACTACACAGATCTATGATACGTAAAGAAATTTGAAAATACATTTATTTTTTGTTGTGGTTGATCTTGTGATCTCAAGTACTGACCATTGATTTAAAGGCCTATAACTCATGATCAAGAGATTTGGCTACAGTTTCTGAATTTTCTGTATATGTCAGATGATACAAGTGAAGAACATGAGTGAAATCCTGGCTCTATTGAAATCAACGGCAAAAACTCCATTGACTTGAATAGGTCCAGGATTTCACTCGGTTTGTCCATTGGCTGAAAGATATGGTACATTTGATGTTAACTCAGGTAATACAGGTGAACAATTTCAGTTATGTGGAAGACTGATCAATATGTCATTTTGCTCAAATCTCGCCACTCTTGTCTGCTGCAAGTCCCTTTAAGTGTAAGGATATTAGTACATGATGTTACTGCTTTGGCTCTAGTTGTTGCATCAGCTGAAATAGATGCATGTGAGTTCATCAGGTTTAATATTTATTAAAAGCCGGCTGTGATCCATGATGAAAGTAAAATGTGATGTTCTTCCCAGTTTGCATATTAATACACTCAGATCATTCAAATGAGAAAACCTGAAACATCTTGCTGTGTAGCAAGTCTGACAGCAAATCACCAACTATAGAAGGAAAATATTCTAGTAATCTGTTATATTTTCTTAAAATGCCATATTACTAATGTTTGGTGTGAAATACAGTATGTCACATACAATTTCACTAATATGGGATTATTTCTGATATAATGTCTGTAGTGCCTGTAATACTGGCAAAACAATTATTTTTCCAATTTTTTTAAAAGTTTGTTTTCTGTTCAGTAGTTGAAGGATTGAGAAAAATAAAATTCTTCTGAGCCTTGTCAGGCATCTTCTTTGGTATGACAGTGTAAAATTCAATTCTCCTTTACCAAATGGCTTTCTGTAGCATAATCGTCTTTATATTTAAAAAGCTTCTTTCTGATGCCTTTTTCCCCCCGAAAGACTTTAAGAATAAGTAGTACATGCCTGTAAACATAACCTCTCAGAAGTTTTAATTTATAAATACTATTTTTTAAATTATTTTGTTCTAAAATGTTTAAAAATTTGCTGTTTATAGCTAAAAATGCATGTGACTTAGAGACCCCATAGCTTGATTGGTTTTAACCTCCCAGTTTTAAACTTCTCGGGTGCCAATTTTAATACCCCAGTTTTTGTTTGCTCCCGTTTTAGAAAATAAAATAGTGCCATGTTCAGTGTGTGAGGAAAATATTGATATTTCATCTTGACTGTACAAAAAGACTTTTGTAAAATGGTTCCTCTTTGTCCTGTAGGAAGGACATAAGAAAGAGTTTTAAAGCTTCTAGTTTTCTTATCAGAATGGGTCTATGCTTTTATGTATTGTTTTTGAAAAGTGCAATTCTGATACATTTTATGGACTTTGTCATTTCCGCTTTGAAAAAAGAAAAATAAATATCTAGCATGACTGAGTGAGGCAATGTGTCTTTTTAAGATATATTGTCTGATATCTAGAAAGTAACTCTGCATTATAGAACAAGTTATTGGGCTTGAAATTTTATGGACTGTTTTAGGCAGGTCAGACAAATGATCATGATTGTCCCTTTTGGGTTTACATTATGAATTTTTAGTGAATGGCTTTGTTTTGGGGCACAGGACTTGAAAGCTAAATATCTTTTGAGAGACTGATGCTTTGTAATTAAAAACTAGGGCTGTCATGCGATTAATCACACTGTTAAACAATAATAGAATATCATTTATTTAAAATTTTTTGATGTTTTCAAATATATTAATTTCAGTTACAACACAGAATACAAAGTGTACAGTGCTCACTTTATATTTATTTTTATTACAAATATTTGCACTGTAAAAAAAAAAAGAAATAGTATACTTCAATTCACCTAATACAAGTACTGTAGTGCAATCTCATTATAACGAAAGTTGAACTTACAAATGTAGAATTATGTACAAAATACAACTGCATTCAAAAATAAAACAATGTAAAATTTTAGAATCTGCAAGTCCACTCAGTCCTACTTCAGCCAATTGCTCAGACAAACAAGTCTGGTTACAATTTGCAGGCGATAATGCTGCCCACATCTTGTTTACAATGGCACCTGAAAGTGAGAACAGGCGTTTGCATGGCACTGTGGTAGCTGGCATCGCAAGATATTTACATGCCAGATGCGCTAAAGATTCATATGTCCCTTTATGCTTCAACCACCATTCCAGAAGACATGCATCTCTGCTGATGATGGGTTCTGCTTGATAACGATCCAAAGCAGAGCGGACCGATGCACGTTCATTTTCATCATCTGAGTCAGATGCTACCAGCTGAAGGTTGATTTTCTTTTTTGGTGGTTCAGGTTCTGTAGTTTCCACATCGGAGTATTACTCTTTTAAGACTTCTGAAAGCATGCTCCATGTGCTGGGTCATCATCCGAGACAGCAATAACATGAAATATATGGCACAATGTGGGTAAAACAGAACAGGAGATATACAATTCTCCTCCAAAGAGTTCAGTCACAAATTTAATTGATCCATTATTTTTTTTAACAACCATCATCAGCATGGAAGCATGTCCTCTGGAATGGTGGCCGAAGCATGAAGCATGAAGGGACATATGAATGTTGGGCATATCTGGCACATAAATACCTTGCAACGCCGGCTACAAAAGTGCCATGCGAACACCCGTTCTCACTTTCAGGTGACAGTGTAAATAAGAAGCAGTCAGCAGTATCTCCCATAAATGTAAACAGACTTGTTTGTCTTAGCAATTGGCTGAACAAGAAGTAGGACTGAGTGGACTTGTAGGCTCTAAAGTTTTACATTGGTTTTTTTGAAGTTTTTTTGAGTGCAGCGAAGTAACAAAAAAAATCTACATTTGTAAGTTACAGTTTCATGATAAAGAGATTGCACTACAGTACTTGTTATGAGGTTAATTGAAAAATACTATTTATCATTTTTACAGTACAAATATTTGTAATAAAAAATATGAAGTGACACTGTATACTTTGTATTCTGTGTTGTAATAGAAATCAATATATTTGAAAATGTAGAAAAACATCCAAAAATATTTAATAAATTTCAATTATATTCTATTGTTTAACGGTGTGATTAATTGCGATTGTTTTTTTAATCACAGTTAATTTTTTTGAGTTAATCATGTGAGTTAACTGTGATGAATCAACAGCCCTATTAAAAACATATATTCTTGATGTGTCTGGAATCAGGACCTGCTACCAAGCCAATCTTCAGGCAACTAAAGAGCACGTTGGTTTGGTTACACCACCTGGTTGTTTGTAAGAGTCAGCCACCCAGCTCTTAAGCCCAGCAGCAGTTCAATGGCAGCTTAAAGCATTTGCCCACAGCTGCAACAGATTCTGCACCGGCTCTTTCCCAGACTCGCTCCTGCCTTGTTCAGCCCTGCTCCTGCCTTAGCCCCAACCTTACCTTACTTCAGATAGTCTGGTCCTGACCCTCTGCTGTGATTCCTGATTTCATCTCTGACCCTTAGCTCTGGCCTCTGATTTCAGCTCTGACTGGGCTTCAACTCCTGACTTCTGAATTCAGCTCTGTCACCTAGCTGCTGGCTCTGACCTCGGCTCCAAATCCTAACTATGACTCCTGCTATAACCACTCAGCCTGATCACACACACTGGTCACTGACAAGATGCCCCACATTATATTTCAGGGATTTAAAGAAGAAAGAAACAAAAAACCAAGCATGCAGTCACACACACAAATACAACTAAATGATTTTTTTTTCAAATTAAATTTATAGTGAGAAAACATTCCTAAAGCATGTTTTTGGTGATAAATAGCAATAGCCACATCTTACTCACATAGCTTCTTAGATATAATTTAAAGGGAGAATCAATTTACTTTCCTGACTAACACAAGTTTTTACCACGGTCGACAGTGCACAGCCCACATAGTTTTGGAAGAGCAAGCTGGATTCTGCTCTCCATATATGCAACCTTAAATCTACACCCTTGTGTATATATTTTAAAATACAACTTGTAATGGTATTGTTGCATATTATTTCTGTTATAGTACAATTATACATGTGTCATCTCCCTTATGCACATGAGAGACAAGGCGTTTGAGGTGATATCTTTTACTGGACCAACTTCTATTGGTGAAAGGAACAAGCTTTCGAGCCCTTGTATCTTGCAATACTGTTTAAAATCGTGTTCTTTATATGCCAGTTGGTAGAATACATGAAAGTCACTTATTTGTAAATTATATTGTAAACTGTGTTTATTAAACATAATACAGTACTTATTAAATGTACAACAGAATAATGTGTACTAACTTATATAGGCCACCCACATTTGCAGCTATATTACTTTCATGCTTAACTATCTTATCCCCCTAACTTGCAGCTAAGAAATAATGTGCTACTTGTTAACTAGAAAATAGAGTATATAGATGCTGAAAAAATTATTAAATACATTCCTCAAAAGAACAGCAATATAAAAAACCAATAAAGATGTACTGAATGAATATGACGATAACATTAGTTTATGTAGAAAGGAATGGTAACAACGTTACAAGATGCTAAACATGTATCAAGGGATGTAGGCAGGCATCACAGGGTGCTATGGACAGGTATCCCAGGATACCTACCACTGCTTATAGACTCGATGCATTCTGGGTAAATTTTGCAGTGCAGTATGAGATACCACCTAGAAGCTGAAGGAACCACGGTAGTCTGACTCAAACTCCCATGATCTCTCCCATATTATCCTAGGATTCATCTGTTGCTCTATTGCCTGTGCTGTTTTGAAAACTACTCACTTCCAGCATGAAGGACTCCCAGGTGAGTGCTGTGGTCCTGTCTGTTGAAATTAATAGGATGATCCTGTTGCACTGGAAAGCTTAAAGTGAGGCATCAGTGAAGCACATTGCAGATTATCATAGCCAGTTTATTTTGTGTGCTTGCTGGAGGAAGCAGAGAGGCATTTCAGCCACTCTTCCGTATGATCTATTGCTTGATCATCTTTGATCAATGGAGCACTGGTCCAAGGCAATCTAGTGGGTTAGGATAGTGATGCAGACTTATAATGACCAAAAGTGGCTTCAGAACTTCAGGGCATAAAAGGACAACTTGTTTGGAAATCTATGCTGAGCTCACTTAAACTAGGGTGACCAGATGTTAAGGGGAAAATATCGGGACCACCACAGGGGCTGGGGGTGGTGGGTTGTTTGTTTTTTTACACTCACCTGTCCGGGAGTTCAGCAGCAATTCGGCGGAGAGCCCTTCAGTCGCGGACGGTCTTCGGCGGTATTTCGGCGGAAGGTAATAAACCTTGCCGCCAAAGACACAAGCACCCACAGCCAAAATACTGCTGAAAACTGTCCGTGACTGAAGGACTCTCCCCCAAATTGCCACCAAAGACCAGGAAACTAAATATCGGGACAAATGGCATCCCAACCGTATTCTGGTCGGGACGCAGAACAAACTCCTCAAAATCGGGACAGTCCCGATTTTATCAGGATGTCTTGTCACCCTAATTTAAACTCTCCAGTGCCAAACCAACTCTGAGATTTCCCCTCTCTTCTCCCCCGTCCCACCTGCGCTTGGAACAGTGCATGAGGATTGCCATTTGGAAGTTTGCCACCCTAGATTCCTGCCAGTAATGAGCTTATTTCTGTTATATCACAAGTTGAGGCTGTCGTTGTGGAGGTGTGCATCACTATTTAGTGAGTGATGCTTCCTTGGATGACATAGTTAGGCAATGTGCAGATACTTACTAATGGCTTGAATGCTTAGCATTCTCAGATTATGTTAATGCTGTGTTGGCACATGGGTTCTGTCTACTATTTTCTCCTATCCCACCAAGCTTCAGAGTTGAACAACTGAAAGAGCTATTCCTCCATAGTTCTGCAAGGCTTAGTGGCTCACTGAGGCAGATTCACCAGTAAGTCATGATTCTCAGATCTGTAGAAATTAACCAATTGTCAGCAATGAACAATGGATTTTTTTCTACCAACTGTATCATGGACATTAATTGGCTGCAAGTGCCAACTAGGATTCTCATGACTCAGGATATGTTTACACTGCAATAAAAAACCCACAGCACCAAGTTTCAGAGCCATAGTCAATTGATTCAGGCTTGTGGGGCTCAGACTATGGAACTAAAAATGACAGTGTAGACATTCAGACTTGGGCTGAAGGCTGGACTCTGAGACCCTCCCACCCATGGGGTTTCAAACCCCATGCTCCAGCCTGAACCCAAATATCTACACTGCAAGTTTTAGCCCCATGAGCCCAGGTCAGCTGATCTTGATGTGTAGATTTACCCTTTGCTTAATCTCTGCTTCTTTGGCTCCTGAATTTATATTAGAAATCTGGATAGGAGAAAAGAACTATAATATTTAACTTCACTCTGAGTACCTGTAGGATATCTGTGGGGTGTGCATTTGGAACGCTGAAAGGCCTGTGGAGATCTCATGACTGGACTTCAGAGTGATGTCTGCTGTGTATTATCAGGGCAGGCTGCATGTTGCACACTTATGAGACCACAAGTGAGGTGCAAAACTAGATTATCTGTGCCAGTGCTTTCTATAATCATGCCAACTGATGTGAGAAGATTACACCTGAAAATAAATAGGCTGTTTAAGTCTGTGATACATATGTTTAAGTACCTTTAGCTTATAAATCACGGAATGACTTTTCATTTGAGGTACTGTTATGTATTGCAGTGCCTTTACAATAACATGAAATACTTGAAATCCTGAATTTCTTGTAATGGCCACAATTCTGTATCTGCTCAGATACAACATGATGTGATGTACTGTCATTCAGTTTAACCAAAGATGTGGTTTCAGTAATGTGAAATGATTTAATCCTGAAATGCTATGGCAACTCAGAATTCAAACAAAAAATGATTAAGTGCTGTGGCCATGGCTCCATCTTATTATTTATTAATAAATTTGTATTGCAGTAGCACCAAGGATCCCCAGTTACAGACTCTGCACCCCACTGTGCTAGATGCTGTACTGACATTTAACAAAAGACTGTTCATGTCCCAAAGAGTTTACGGTCTAAGTATCATACTTTCTCAGTCACCTTCGTGTCAGACAGTCTTCACAGTGGGCTTTCCCCATCTCCATGGCAGCAGGGGGACAGATCACATCTTTTTTCTTTGAGCCCGGACTCAAGGTTGCCTCTCAGGATGAATTCCCCAGAATTCTATGCCACGTAGCAGATTCCAGGTTTCCCTTTGGAGCAGAGCTTGCACTGGATTTTTAGAAGATTTAGTTATCTAAATGTCTTTAGTTTCTTCTTTGGCTTTAGCAATTCTGAGGAGAAAAACCACATTCTAAAAAAAAAAAAAAAAGTGGCTTACTGAGGATTGTTTGACAGACAGCACCTCCTCTCTCATCCCCACTCAGAAAAGGTAGATAGAAAGCTCCTAGCCAAGGTGGTTGAGCAGACCACAGTGAAACTAGCTCCCAGCTGACATGTGTGTAAGGTCTAAGCTGAGACAATTGAGCAGGCTGCATGGAGCGCCCTTCACATAGACCAGGCCAGAACCAGTGGCATGGAAATGGGGGGGTAAGTTTTTCAGAACCCCCTTGCATCTCCCCTATTCTCACAGCTTGCAGAAGCAGAAAAGAGCAGCACAAAATTTTAAAATCTCTGATAAATCTTGTCTAGACTTTCTAAGGAGCAGGAAAAATTTGTAAATTTTGGACTTTGAGCAAACTTTCAACTAAGCGTCCCAAAATTAGCATGAGTGGGAGTCTAACTTTACAGGTGCTTATGTTTTTAGAAAATAAAATGCAAACAAAAAAATGCAGAAAATCTGTATAATTCTTCCTCATTTGCTTGATGAGGGTGTGATTGAGGTGGAGTGGGATTTCCCTATCAAGAACTGGTTGTACCTAAGGGACTGAAAGGTTTTCATTACTCTGCCTAAGCCTACCTGCTGCAGCCACTGCATGCTTAGTGAAGAGCATAGTCATATCAACTGATGGAATATTCCTGGCAAACACAGAGAGAGGAAAATAAGTTCATCATTTAGACTAAACTTGGTTTCAGTAGCCTCAGTTCTGAACATACTGGCTGTAGTCTCTCATTGTGGAGGACTATTCTCAACTGGGAGTCCTTTGTGAGCATGCAACAAACACTCCCTCTCCTTCCCTAAAATCTACTTTAAACTAGATTTTCCTAACAACTTTTTCAGGACTGACACTTCACGGAACTGTGATCTGCTGTACATTCAGAACTTCCAAAGACATGTTCCAGGGGTAACTAAGGCTTGACCAAATTGGCATTGCAGGCTAACATCTGATGGTATTCCAAACATTTTGTTGGTAAACTCTTTGGGAAACATACACACAAAGCAGTCCCTGAGGCTTTAGACAAGGAAATAAATCCTCCTCCCAGAATCTTCAAACTATCTTATCTCAGCAGGTGTAGAAATTACACATTAGGAGGCCATTGTTGTCTTAACTGTTGAAAGACCAAGGCTGGGATTGTCTCGAAGACCATCCAACTCCTAAAGTGTCTATTGATTTTCAAAGCCTGGGTATATTTCTCTCTTTCACACACACATGCTATAAGGGGCACTTAAGTCTGGAACCTCATTTGACACTGAACCAATGCAGAAAATGAGTGCTTGAGATAATCAGGTAAGTATAGAAGTCACTCGTTCCAGGGACAAGTTTCTTTTCCCCAGAGTAAAGTAAAATACACCAGCACTGTCAGCAAGACTCTTCATAGCATCAGAAGATGAATGGTGCAATAGGTCATCTACACATTGGAATGACAGAATCAGGTCTGGAAGGGGAGATTTTGGAAAGGGCACCAGGTTCTTTGTCATGTAAAGAAGAGTCATGGCATGCAGCCCATTTTAAACCTCAGATCTCTGAGGTTCCATATGTGGATCAATATTCGAGACAGAAATAATGAAATCCGTCATTACAGCATTGTTTTCCTAAACTTTGGAATATAAAAATAAAACTCATGGAAAGCCATTGAAAATGTGATCAGGGAAAGTCACTCTGAGATCCTTTAGTTACTGGTGCAGAAAGAAGCATTTTCAATACAGAATATTCCCCTTTTGGACTCAGACATCTACATGCCTTCAGAAAAAAGCTTTGAGCAAGGAAGTGGAAGGATCAGTTACAGCCCTCACAAAACTCCAATATCTAAGTTACCATCCACAACAATCTTTACTTCAGAAGAGAGAGAAGAATGAGATGGTGTCAGATTTTCAAAATGTAACCACACTTCTCCTAAGATAAAATCTGACACCTCTCTTGGGCTAGTGAGTCTCATGTGAAAACCCAGCGTAATTCTTGCTTTGCTTCTAGCCAGCAATGGCAGGAAATGTATAAAGATCTTGGTTCAGATCCAGAATTAGCATCTCTTAATTAACTGAATCTTAATATTATTTAACAGCTATCTGATTTCAGATCCAGAAAAGCTGGTCATCAGTACAGATGCCAAGCCCCATGTAGGAGGAACACATCTGGACTCCTGTGTGACTTGGGATGAGGGTATGGCCCAAAGAGACGACATGGATTGTAACCTATCTAATTCAAAAAATCATCCAGTTCACTCCTCTGTCTCCAGCAGATGATTCTTTAGAACCATGGTGTTTATATATCTTTCAGCTTTGCTTAGAGAAGTAGCCTTATTCAGGTCTTGGGCAGAATCTCTCGCTGCTCCTCAGGGGTCTGCACCAAAAAGGAAAGTCAGGGTCAGCTGGCTGAGTAGTACACACTTAAAGTCAATAGGATTCAGTCTAGACCATCTATCCTTTCAGCCCATCAAAGATCTGGTTGGAAGCCTATTGAGGCATCTATTTGTATCAAAATGCAGCTGGAAAACCAAAAGAGGTACTACATGAGGCAGAAGCACTTGGTAAAGAAGATTGTGAAGGGCCTGGCCACTGTGATTATAATCACCTTCTCATTAACCTTCAGGTCTTGGTTCTCAGACCTGATTTACATGTTAATGGAACCTCATCTCTAACTCCCAAAACGCACAAACCCAAAATATGGTGCAACAGGAGCTGAACTTATATCCAATGTTCCCTAACTTATCAGCTGGGAAATTAAGAGGAAGGAACTACAGTCACTTATTCTAAGACTGTTACAAACACCCTTCTAGCATCTTGGAGGAATTTTTGCAAATGATACCTATGAGGTTTAGATGTTGGTATTGCAAGGAACACAGACAAGGGCCAAGTCAGCTGAAGAAAAGAGCAGACTGGTGTTTTTACAAGATGGCCTGGCCACGGGGCCCAAGGCCAACCCTTATTGGAACGTAAATCAGTGACTGCAGATGTGAGAATCACCCATTGCTGTCACATAAGATTCCTGAGGACCACTAATATTATCAATAGGCAATTTGTAGTTTCCTGTCATGATCTTTGGGCTACAAGTCCTAATAAAACCACCTGTTACTTCACAGGTGGTAGTTCCCTTCTGTTTCTTACTGCAAATATCTTGCTTACTGGCTGCCACTTTTGCCAAGGGGGTTTTGGAGCTTGGTGTGCTCTCAGTGAAACCACATTTATACATTCTGTGAACTAAGTAGGCCTCCATCCCCAAACTCATCAGTCTTCCTCATACAATTGGAATATAATTGTCCTTCTGGTTTAATCCAGACACCTTAAGGTATTAGATATGCTTAAGTTAGGTATGAACAGAGACATCAGGGGAATGAAGTTGTATGTAGCAGAGGCATTCAAAGCCACAGGTACAACTTGTCTTTGTATCCCACATTCCTGGAAAAGAAGCAGCAATTGCGGAGTGGACAGATAACACATAGTACAAGGAAGTCTGAAAGGTCTCCCATTTTCTCAAACACTGGACATCTTCACCCCTGCGATTACTTCATTTGATAGAATGGTGTTACAGAACAGGGTGCCCCTGTTCTGTAACACCATTAACACCTTAAATTCCTTTTCATCCCTCCACGGGTAGATTTTTTTTATATTCCTTCCACTTTAGGAATGATTTACTGCTCTCTAAATTGCACTGTGAAGACTGTCTGCAGGACAGAAAGGGATTGAGAATGGGAAAATTCTATCATACCTGTGAATTTTTATTCTGGAACCCTCCATGTCCAACAGTCTGATCCTCCTTCAGAGGATTGCTTTGTGACCAGAGTTTTCTTGCTGTTATTTCTCACTTTTAATTGATTTGAAAGGGAGCATAGTGTTCCTCCAGGAAGTCCCTAAATTTAACATGCAGGCTTTACTGCAAATGGTTTGAATTGAATGCCAGATCTAAACTTTTATATAGTTGGTATTTTTCAGCTTTGGAAGCTATAATTCTGGAGAGTTCTTCCTGAGGGACAGTCCTAAATGCAGGCTCAGTACAAGTATCTGGTCGGTCTCCAGTTGCCATGGAGACAGAGAAAGCCCCACTTGTAGGCTGATGTAGTGAGTCCTAAAATGAAAATTCACAGGTAAGACAGAATTTTCCCTTTTCCCACATGTAAACATGTTTCTTATTTTATTCGGTGGCTGTTTTTACCTTTTTTTGCCTCTCTCATGCCATTTGGACATAATTTTGTGACTTACCACCCAGTTGAGGGTGGTGGGGTAAACAGGAGAGAGAGAAGGAAGGGAAAGGGAGAAAGCAAGGATGTATGAAGCCCAACTGGTGTGAGGAAGGGAAAGGCAGCTTGGGTGTGGTGGGTAATGGTTACAGAGAGTTGGCAGGGAAAGGAAATGGAGGTTCAGAAGAACTGCAGTTTGGTACTCGAGGGCAGACACTTCAGTGTTTTCCTGTAGCTAAATCCGCTGAATGTAAACTGTCACAGCAACGCAGTCAGACAGAGTTCTCTTGTGCTTTATCTGTGACCACCCAGATTTCTAGATAGCTTGGCATTTCGAAGAGATCCTGGCTGTCTGCTGGGAACATTTCTGGACTCTCCTAAGGCTTGTCTACACTTGAAACGCTGCAGTGGCACAGTGGTAGTGCTGTAGCTGTACCATTGTAGCGTGTCAAGTGCAGACACTGCCTATTCCAACAGGAGGGGATTGCCTTTTTGGGTGTAGGTAATCCACCCAAAAAGGCAATAGCTAGGTCAATGGATGAATTCTTCCATCAGCCTAGGACTGTCTATGCAGGTGGCTAGGTAAGCTTAAGTACATTGCTCAGAGGTGTGGATTTTTCACACCTCTGAGCGAAGTAGCTGGATCAACCTAACTTTTTTGTGTAGACCAGCTCCAGCCCCAGCTCCTCTCCACCCCCTGTCTAGCTTTGCCCTTATTCCTTTTCCATCCCCAGGCCAGCTCCGCCTCTAGCCCCAGCTCCACCGTCAGCCCCATTTCTAGCCCCAGCTCCACCTGCAGCCCAAGCGCCTCTGCTGAGCCAAATGTGCAATAATGCAGGAGGGGGGCGCAGACAGATTCCATTACTGGGGGGAGGGGGGACACATGACAGGAAACGTTTGGGCACCACTGCATTAGAAACAAGAGAAAGTTGAAGGAAAGCGCAGGTCCTCTACTTAGCGAGGGACAAGCACTAATAACGGATGACATCAAGAAGGCTCAGGTGTTTAATGCTTATTTTTCTTAAGTCTTTACTAAAAAAGGTGTCCAAATACTTAATACACTTAATAGTAACAAGGGGAAAGGAACATAAGCCAGAATAGGGAAAGAATAAGTTCAAGAATATTTAGGTGAGTTAGATGTTTTCAAGTCAGCAGGGCCTGATGAAATTCGTCCTACAGTACTTAAGGAAGTAGCTGAAACAATCTTGGAACTGTTAGCAGTTATCTTCAAGAACTCAATGAGGTCCCAGAGGATTGAGGAATGAAAAACATAGTACCTATCTTTTTAAAGGGGAACAAAAAGGCCCCAGAGAATTGTAGACCAGTCAATACCTGGAAAGATACTGAAACAAATTATTAAACAATCATTTTCTAAACACCTAGAGGATAAATTGGTAGTAAATATTAGCAAACATGGATTTGTCAAGAAGAAATCAGGCCAAACCAACTTAATTTCCTTCTGTGACAGGGTTACTGGTCTAGAAGATAGACCAGTAAAGCTATAGACTTAATTTATCTTGATTTTAGTAAGGCTGTTGACACAGTCCCACATGACATTCTCATATGCAAACTTGGGAAATGTGGTTTTGATTATATTACTATAAGTTGGGTGCACAACTTGTTGAAAGACCATATGCAAAGAGTACTTATTAATGGTTGACTATCAAACTGGGAGGATGTGTATCTAGTGCAGGATCTATCCTGAGTCCGGTAATATTCAATATTTCATTGATAGTTTGAGTAATGGAGTAGAGAGTATGCTTATAGAATTTATGAATGACACCAGGCTGGGAGGGGTTGCAGCATTTTGGAGGACAGGATTAGAATTCAAAATGATCTTGACAAATTGGAGAATTGATCTGAAATCAACCAGATGAAATTCAGTGAAGACAATTACAAAGTAGTACAAAGTATGAAGGAAAAATCAAATGCACAAATACAAAATGGGAATAACTAAATAGGCAGTAGTACTGCAGAAAAGGATTTGCTGGACCACAAACTGAATATAAGCCAACACTATAATCTAGTTTTGAAAAAGGCTGATATCATTGTGGGGTCCATTAACAAGAGTGTCATATATAAGACGCAGGAAGTAATTGTCCTGCTGTGACTCAGCACTGGCGAGGCCTCGCCTGGAGTATTGTGTTCAGTTTTGGGAGCCACACTTTTTTAAGAAAGATGTGATTAAATCGGAGAGAGTCCAGAGGAGAGCAACAAAAACCTTATGTATCCAAACAAACAAACAAACAAAAAACCCACAGGAAAAACTGATCTACAAAGAAAAGTTATAAACAAAAACAAACCTCTGTATGTTTAGTCTTGAGAAGAGATGATGGATTGGGGACCTGATAACAGTCATCAAATATATTAAAGGCTATTATAAACAGGATGGTGATCAATTGTTCTCTGTGCCCACTGATGGTAGGAGAAGTAATAATCTGCAACAAGGGAGATTTAGGTTAGATATTAGGAAAAGCTTTCTAACTATAAGGATAATTAAACAGTGGAGTAGGTTACCTAGGGAAGTTGTGGAATGTCCATCACTGGAATCTTTTAAGACTAGGTTAGACAAACACGCATCAGGGATGGTCCTGCCTCAGTGCCGGGAGTTAAATGAGATGAACTCAAGGTCCCTTCTAGTCCACCTTTTCTATGATTCATGCCAGCTAAAAAAGAAACATATCTATCATGTAAACATTTTGATATAGTTTCTAATCTCATGCATATTAGAAAAAGAAAAGCAAATCAGCGGTGTCTGAGATTTAAAATCTGGGTTTTTAAATTGACTTTATTTTTATCTAGACTTAAACAAATAAGACCAATAATGTTGCAGATAGAAGTAAAATTATCGATGTTAAGACATGCTTTATTTTTTTCCTTATCTAATATTTAGTATGCTATCTTTCATATGAAGTCATCAGCTGTAAAGCTTTTGTTCTAGAATTCGATGGGCCAAATGCAGCTCTGTCAAAAGTTAATGCAGTGACATTTCCTGCATTAACTTTTAAGTTATTAGTCTGTGTGTAATTATGGTTTTGCTTCCTCAAAAAAAATATCTAAATATTCTTGTTTGAAATAAAATGGATAACTGTATTCCAGTGGGACTTGGAATTTCCCAAAGTTTCAAAACACCGATGAAAATGAATTATTGCAATTATATGGATATCCATTCTAACTGTTTTGTAAAGAGCTTTTTAAAATCTCAAGGTAAAAAGGTGTGCCACACTATATATCTTTTAAAATTGTTCATCACCAATGTCTGTGTAAATTTAGTAACTGATATTCCAAGGTACTCAAGCACATTAATGGGCAAAGCTAAGCCCTAAAGCAGTCAATTTTTTTTTCTTAAATTTGATACCTCAATGGTTTGTTTTAGAAAGCTGAGTTCATAATGTTGGGTTTTTTAATTGACTTTTAACAAGGAAACTCATAAACCAAATGCCAATCAAAAGGAATCATAAGAGGGATTTTTACGTGTTGTCACATCATGTGTGTCGAAGTACAGTTAGTTTAGTACCTCACCCTTCTTTCACTGCTATCCAATGAAAATATGTACCTCTGTTCTTTTACAGGAAAGTTAATTAGATGATATTTGTAAATAGTGCCCTTTATGTGCATCATTTTTAGTCCTAAGAAGTATTAAATTAACAGATATTTTAATAAATGTTAACAAACTTAGGCCCCAATCTGGCAAATATACACGTGCTTAATTTTAAGCACAAGTAGTCTAAATGGGCTGTTCATCTACTTAAAGTTAAGCATGTGCCAAGGGTTTGCAGGATTGGGACTTCAGCAGTTTGAACTTACAAATATTGAAATGCAAAGGAGACACTCCCAGACCCGCCAGTGGCCACAGATTTCATAAAGGAAGGAAGAAAGGAAAGTCCTGTATTTAATATCCTTTGGCCTAAGAGAAATTGCACTATGGTTCTGGTCTTCTACTGACTGCCATTAATATATTTGTGCAGTTCACAGCCCTAATTCCTGGCCAAGGCCTTGTGTTTCTACTTTAAAGTCAAGCAACTATCATTCCACCCATTTTACAAAGGATAACTGAGAGATTACACAAGGCCACTTCACGCAGAACTGGGAATAGAACCCAGATCTCTAATTATCACAGAACCAAACATCATCTGCTTTTGACATATTTCCTTTGAGTGAATGTACTAAATCTTTGTGCTTGGTTATGCTCTCTGTAATGACTACTCTAACCACTAGACCAGTGGTTCTTAACCAGTGGTACGTGTACCCCTGGTAGTGCACAGAGGTCTTCCAGGAGATACATCAACTTGTTTAGATATTTGCCTAGTTTTACAACAAGCCACATAAAAAGCACTAGCAAACTCAGTACAAATTAAAATTTCATACAGACAATTACTTGTTTATACTGTTCTATGTACTATACACTGAAATGTAAGCACAATATTTATATTCCAATTGATTTATAATATATGGTAAAAATGAACAAGTAAGCAATTTTTCAGTAATAGTGTGCTGTGACACTTTTATATTTTTAGGTCTGATTTTGTAAACAAGTAATTTTTAAGTGAGATGAAACTGTGAGGGGTACGCAAGACAAATCATACTCCTGAAAGTCTGGAAAGGTTGAGAGCCACTGCACTAGACAACATTCTCATCCCAGAGCCAGGTCCAGAACCAAGGAATTCTAATATCCAGTGTTGTGCGACTTTTTCACAATTATTTTTTATTTCCCTGGCAAAGAGTGTTGTCACCTGTCTAGGCAATAGCAGCCTACTTCTGCAAGTAGTATTCCTTCATCTCAAGGTCTGTGCTTTGGATCTGAAGGTTCTGGGCTCATACCCTGCTGTCAGCCGATGCAGAAAAAAAATACATGAGCATGTAATTAAAGGCTTGATCATAATGCACATAGGGGCAAAATTAAAACTGTACAGCTAACCTTAATTTTGATACTTCCTGGGTTTTTGAGTGCTGGATGTTGAGACCTTTTGACATTTTTATTAATCTTTTTTTTTCTTATATTTTTATATGTAGATATAGACATCTCCTCTTACCCACCAAGTTAGCCCTTATTAGGGGAAATGAATGCTTTGTGACATTGGTAATGAATTACAGAGCCTTTTACCTCTGAGTAACTAGTTTGAACCCAGCCCAGCTCGTCAGGGATTTAGAAGTTGTTCCTATCTAGTGGATGTTTTGTGGCTGCCATGTGAGATTAGTTTGGCATATCTCCGCTCCAACTGGCACCCATCACTGTGTTCTTGCACTAGCTGGCAGACTCAGCAGAGAACACAAGAAGTGTATGAGCCATGGAGTCTTAACCTAGCCCTACTACATCTCTAGATAAAGTCTCCCCCAACACCACATCAGTGTTGAGGTATGCTGACAGGGCAACATGAATGAGAAGTATTGTTTGTAGATAAACAGAGGATTTCATTGACCAGAACTGACAATCTGATGATTAAGGCTACAATTTAGTCATGGTTATTTTTAATAAAAGTCACGGACAGGTCACTGGCACTAAAAAAAAAAATTCATGGCCCTGTGACCTGTCCATGACTTGTACTATAAATACCCTGACTAAATCTTAGCTGGTGGGTTCCAGGGAGGAGCTGCTGCTCTGGAGGGCCTCCTGCTGAGGGGGGGGGTGGGAGGAGCCAATGCTCAAGGGAGGGCTCCAGGGGGCCGCTGCTCAGAGGGAGAGCAGGGGGCCAGAGGCACTAGCTGCTGGGGGCCTCAGAGCAGCGTCTGCTCCGGCCACCCCCACCCCCCCACTGCTCCGGCCATCCCCAGGACTGCTACTCAAGTGGTCCCCAGGGCCAGCTGCATCAGCCGCTGCTCAGGCGGTCCCCGGGGCTGTCCAATCAGATGCCAGTGTCACTGGCCCCAGAGTAGCTCCACCGGCGGCCAGTGCGGCTGGGTGCAGGGCTGCTCCAGCAGAGACTAGTGTGGCTGGCCCTGGGGCCACCTGAGCAGCTGGCCCTGGGGCAAGCTGCTTGGACAGCCCTGAGGTCAGCCAAACTGGCTACTGGAGAGGTCATGGAAAGTCATGGAATCTCTGATTTCCGCGACCTCCATAACAGACATGGAGCCCTACTGATGATGCATTTCACCAGCACAGTATTATATCCACACAGTTTTTAAAATGATATATTATATCTGTGTGTATATTATTATTTATTTATTATTCATCATAACTTTGCAAATGCAAAGAAAGTTTGTTTTTTGCTTTTGTTGATGAGAAAAAGCAGCTCCCAAGGATTGCATTGCTTGTTTCTTAGGTCTTGGTGGTTATATCTTAGTAATTGTTTTGGTTATTTGTGGGTGATGGACAGAGAGTTTGCATCGATCCACAAAGTCAAAACCAAACATAGATCCAACTTATTCAACTGTCTTTGTTGCTAGAAATTAGTATTCTGGGAGCAATTTTCTTTGGACTCTACGTTGATGTGAACAGAAGTTCAGGACACGACACTCTAGCTAAACTGGATTAAACTGGTAAAATACATTTGTTTGACTTACTGTATGTCATACATTAAATTCACATCTGTCTTGATATCACTCTGTCAGCCTATTTAACAATACAGCATTGCCTTGTATTACTTTTGTGAAAGATTCTTCACATGCAGAAAATCTTGACATTTTGTGTTTTAAATTTATTTTGTAGGTTCTTGGGAATATAGCAAACTCTGCAGGAGGATGCTAAATCTGTGGTTTTGGTGGATTTCTTTTCCTTCAGCTTATCTATCTTTAAGTCTTGCATCTTTGTTTGTATATTTTCCTTTAGAAATTTCTGGTTTTACCATATGACTTCTATTATTGTGATGTTACTACTAAATAAGTTGACAGCCTTAAATCAGCCTCTTTAATTCTCGTCTTTTTGTCCTCTAATAATGCTCGAAGAGTAGATGTGGGTAGAAAATCACATTCAGGTTTTCCAATAGAAGGCTTTTTTCTTTGCCAAAGCATTTTTCTCTAGTTTTAACTTTATTCCCTTCCCGCAATAATTATGCAGTTTATTTAGTGCCCATTCACTTCGGTGAATTTTCTTTTGGATCACATGATCTGGCTTTCTAAAATGTAAATGGCATCTTTTTTTTTTTTTTGTAATAGACATTTTTGGTTTTGCTTTCACCTCTAGTAGGAATAGCTGACACTTGATATATTAGCTCCTTTAATTACTGACTTAAGATCCAGTGCTGTTCTTTCTTGTGTAGATTTGTTGATGCTATTTATACTTGCTTGGTGAGTTACTTGTAGAGCGAAAACTACAAACATGGATCTTTATTTGATGAAAAACCATCATTGCTCTTCTACATAACAAAATGTATAAATCAGACTAATCAGTTTGTGACATTTCCACCCTCCCTCACTCATTTCTTATTGCTTATGCAGCATAGACATAAAATCACAAAATACTGCATTTAAACAAGGAATTAGAAGGATCACGTTTTTTTATCATACAAATTCAGACAGTGCTGTGGAAGTTCAGTTACATTTAGAGTAGCTGGACTGGCAAGCTTTTGTAAATGCAACTCTTGCTATGGTTTTGCTTGTAAAAATGAGTTCTCAATGAGATTTGCATGAAGAATGATTAATTAGCAATATTTTATGTAGCATTTATATTTGATAGTTAACTGCTTAGAACAGCAGCTTAAAGCATTGTTGCTGAAAGTGTAACGAAACAAACCTGGTAATAGGTAAATTACTGGGGATGTGGGAGAGTCTAGTTCCCATTACTGAAGCAAACTGAATAATGCTTTATGAATATTCAGGTTTAGTTCCAGCTGGGAGTATCTTTTCTTTTGTGCTACTTCAGTGGCCCGTGGAGGTACCATATAGGAGTACCTAGAGGATGGAGAAAGGCCCCGTGTTACATACATGGGCAAGTGTGTCATGACTGTATGAATGCAAGAATAGAAACAATGCCTGGAAGCCTTCAGGAAGGGGCAGAAGGGGAGGCTAGTCTGACTGATCAGGCACAAGTCCAAGCAGAGCTAAAAGCAAGATGCCATTTATGTAACTAGCTTACCCAAACTGCTGAGGTTTGCTCTGAAATAGAGGGTTGCCTTCCCGTGGTAGCCCTGGTGGTGTTGTTTTTCTAGTTACTGAGAACTTTGTTGCAAATATTCCCTTGACCTCTCCATCAATATCATTGTGCCCAGGAATTGGAGATCAAGAATTGTCAGTTAAAGATGTGGCATATCCCATAGGATTTTGAAGCTATGCAGGAAGAAACAGGAAGAGTCCCACTTCTACCAGTGTTACCTATAGACAATCCTTTTGACTGATCGATTATTGTCAAAGTACCTTATTGTACTGTAAGGTACTTTATTGTGTTAAATTTTAATTGATTTTCATAAAGAAACAGACAATAAAATGCACAAGGAGGTAAATGACTTACAGCTTGTATATGTTTCCAAACCTTGCACACTTCACAAAATCTCCAGTAGAGTTATGCAGTTTTACAACTTGTCAAAGCTGGAAGACCAGACAGTACCAAACCAGACAATACTATATAGACATAACATGTTAGAGTGACATGAATATAAAAGAGGAGAAGATACACATGAGTGGAGGGGAGGGAGGGGAAAAGAGGAGGAATAAAGTGGACTAGAAGTCTCATATTCTTTGAGCAGTATCAATGTTTTGCAATGATAACAAGGTTGAAATTGGTACCTTTTAGCTAGGATAGCCCAGACAGTCACCTTCACACAGTCACCTCACCACCTTAGACACCTTATTTTTCTCTGTTGGTCATAAAGAGGAACCAAGGATGACAACAAGTTCTGTTGGATGCATTAATGCACACTCAGTTTCCACCCTCATGAGTATAAAGGTTTTAGCATGCTGAAATTCATTTGACATCTGTGACCTGAGAAAAGCATAATAGTAATTGTAGATGTGGTAGCCCAGTGGTCTGTCGCCCCCGCCCCCAGGGAGTTAGAGGTTTTTAAATTATAGTCGTGAACATTGACATGGGCGCCATAGGAAGGCAATAATAATGCTATTAAATTTTCTGAAGTAAAACAGAGGGACATATATAGGTAGGCAGCTTAAAATATAGAGGAGTCTAGGTGGAATATTCATTGTTATTGTGTAAAAACTTCCCCACAGGCTCAAGGAAAGAGAATACCTCTCATTTGTATCACCATTTGAGAGTGTACAGGATCTAAATTTGTCTTCACTAGTTTAATATTTCTAAGTACCTAGGTACTTTTATACCTAGGTACTTAGTTCCATCCATTTACTTATGGAAATTCCATTGAGAGAGACCCCCCACTAGATGACAACTGGGAGATTTCTAATAATTCCAATTTTCCCAGTTTATTTTGTAACCAGGTATTTATTGAAATATTTGAATTAGTGATAAGAGGGCTGGAATTGTGCTTTCTAGCCTGGCTATATGCAAAAGAGCATTGTCTGCATATAACATCAATTTATACTCCATGAAACTGAGTTGTATGCCTCAGATATCTGGATGAGCCTGTATAGCTATTCCCAGGGGCTCGGAAGCTAAATCTAAAAGTAATGGAGACAGTGGGCATCCTTGTGTGATATCTTTGAAGAGGCTAAAGGTATTTGAGATCATGACGTTGGTTGGAATGCAAGAGAAATGTAACTATTTAATCCAGGAATGAAAAACAGCTCCAAATCTGAATTTTTATTGCATATAAAACATATATCTCCAGTCTACCCTATCAAAAGCCTTTTCTGCATCTAAGACTAAAATGGCTTGTTGTTCAGGTTCATTGTATTTCATTGCTTATAATATCAATAAGTTGTCAAAGGTTACCAGAGTCATGATGGTCTCTGACAAACCCAATGTGATTTGGGTGTATGATAGATGCAGAAATTTCTCCAGACTCATTGCCAGAACTTTTGTCAATATCAAAAGTACAAGAAGGTAAAATATTATCATATAGTCCAAAATGTTTAATGTGCAATTACAGGTCCATTTGCCAGGAGCACAGCAAGCACCTAGCATGGTTGCTAGGCAACCCAGCAAGCTCAGCTGGGCCCAATGAGCTCCCTCCCAACAGTTGTGCTTTCGGATTAGGCAGAGTTTGCTACTTGAGCCTTGCAGCTGAAGCAGGCCAGTGGCTGCTCAATGCATACCATGCCTGCAACTCTCCTTGACCAAGCTGCAGATCAAATGTCAAATTTGGTAGCATAGTTTTGCACCCATTGTTTAGCTAGTGGCGTTCAGGACTCCTCAGTCCCACCTTCCAGTAGGAGTTTCTTCATTAACTTCAATAGAGTTTGAATTGGGCCAAGTGTTTGGATCTCTATCCCAACACTACTTACTAAAAAGTCTCCCCTGGGTATTCTTAGGATCAAGGTTATAAGTCTCTTTTAAAATTTAGTCTGTGGATAAACTGCAAATTTATTCTACTTTTATTGTTTTGTTTTTTGTTTTTTTGTATTTTGCTGATTTTGTGTTATTGATTGTACTGTAAGGTACTTTATAGTGTTAAATGCTAAAGCATAATCTAAACCAGGGATGAGTAACTTTAAGATAGTGGAGGATCACAAAATCCCCTAAAACCTTTTGGTGGGCCATACAAATTAAAAAAAAAAAAAAAGATTGAGCTGGGTCACTGAGGGGCTCAGTCTTTTAGTAAAGCAGCTGATGCCTCATACCATTTATCTTGGGTCTGCTTCCCCATTCACACTGGCTCTGACTACCCTCTCACCATCCAGCTTCATGGTGAGGGGGTAGTCAGAGAGAGAGAGAGAAGAAAATCAGATTTTTAAATACTTAAGTTTTAAAAATCTAACTATTTCTAAAGAACAAAACAACTAAACTAAATAACCCCACCTCAGAACTGGGGAGAGTTGTGATAATTGGGCCTACAGACTTACCCTAATTATAAGCACAACTATTTAAAAAAAAAGTGAATGGAATTTCATAAATTGCCACAATGACATGTTATACAAAATTATTATTAAAATGTAAAATAAAAGACAAAGACTGAATTAATTTAATTTAAACTAAAAGGGTTTTATGCCAGTCAAGGACTCTGTTAAGGTTGTCATAGAATCCTAGGACTAGAAGGGACTGCAAGCATCATCTAGTCTAACCCCAATTAAAAGCCAGCCACCCAGACAGGGGTTCGAATCCTGGACCCTCAGATTAAGAGTTTGATGCTCTTCCGTCTGAGCTATCCCAGGCTGGTTAAAATAAAGGAGTAGAGGAGTGGAAATCAATTAACCAAAATCAGTGTTGAAAATTATGTCTATTGATGGACAATATAATGAGAGGATGGACTATTGTGCCCAACACTCCATTTTGAGATTCTTTAAAAAAAATAAAATTAAAATAAAAAAGCTTCACCATCGTGGGTGCCATCCCCACTGTCTGTTGGGACCCCAGGCCTTCATCATCCTGAGAGATGTCCTGACCACAGCAGGCCAGAGAGAGAGACCCAGATGACATCGCCATCTCCACCAGCTTTGTATAAATCCCGAACAACACCTGAGATGTGAGACTTCAAATTCCCTCTGCTCTCCCCATGTGGCCTTTACCTTCCAGGCCTTATTTCTTTTCATTTGTATCTTTCTCCTTTTTCCTTCAGTCTAATAAGAGACTGAGTTAGCCAGCCAAGACTATGTTTTGCAACACTGCTGTAAGCCTGTGACCAGTAAAAGGCAGCTACATGCAGTGCCCTAAACAACCCTATGCTAGTACAAGTTTGCCAAGTCTTTGAGTAGTTGATAAAACCATGTGCTGGGCCTGTGTTTTCTAGCAAAGAGGTTTCAAATGAAAGTCAACACTGCTGACAAAGGCTGCATTTTCTATCTTTGCTGTTCTTTTCTCTCTGTCCCCACCCTTTTGTGTATTTGTCTTGTTTTGTCATCTTAGGAAGCAGGATCAGACTTCAACAACAACAGCAATAAGAACTCCAGCCCATCTCAACTCACTTTCTCTCTTTTCCCCAAAAAGGACAGTTATTACCATCTTTAATTCCATCTAAAAGACTGTCAGAGAAGAGTTTTTTTCCAGATGAAAAGAGAGGGGGGAAAGGGAAGTTGTTAAAATAAAAGCCTTACATAATACTTTACTTTAACTGTTTTTTGTTGGTTGGTTGGTTATTTTGGTATCTTTTTATTTAAAAGATTTACAATTATTTTTAATGGTGTGTTTGCCATGGTACTGAGGAGGCTGAGGTTTCTGTATACTAAACCCCGAACCTTGTTTAACCCAGTCACTGTCCAACATTAAACAGTGTTATGTAAACACTGTTGGCCCATATATTGTATCTAAATTAATACAACAGAGGCAAGAACACTGAGTGTCCTGGCTTTCTGCCTTTCCAGCCCCAGAGCTTGCAGTGATTTAGCGAGTGAGTGCTCAGCCTCGGAGCATTCCTTGGGTTTTGTAATTTTACAGTTGACTCTAGCCTTTCAGACACACATCTGGGAGGGGTGGGGGAGGGATCACTTGGATTTTCCTAGTGGTAAATTTAAAATTTTCAGCCAGATTGAAATTTTACTGTGGGAAATTTTGATTTTTGCAAAATTCTAATATTTCTATTAGAAAATCATTCTGACAAAAAACTCCTGACCATCACATATACAATGAGAAAGTACTATGAACAAAAAAGGAAACTGTTAATGTGCTCTTTTGATTGATTTACCTCACAGAGTCTTTGGATAAAAGATTCACCCTAGAATCCAGTTTGCTCTACTACTTAAATAAACTACTTTTGTAATACATTTCTATTAGGGCTTGTCTACATTACCGTGCAGGGTCAATCTAAGATACGCAACTTCAGCTACGTGAATACCGTAGCTGAAGTCGACGTACTTAGATCTGCTTACCACAGTGTCTTCTCTGCGGTAAGTTGACAGCTGACAGCTCCCATCGACTTTGCTTGCAATGCTCGTTCTGGTGGAGTACCGGAGTCGACAGGAGAGCGCTCAGCAGTCCATTTATCGCATCTATACTAGACACGATAAATCGACCCCCGCTGGATCGATTGCTGCCCGCCGATCCAGCGAGTAGTGTAGACAAGCCCTTAGAATAGCTTTTTGGAATCCCACTCAAGCATCAACACCCCATTGTGCCAGGCACTATTCAGACAAATGAAGAAAACAGTTCCTGCCTATGACAGAGTGCAGGGAGTTAATAGATGAGCCTGCACTCTGATCACTCTGATACTAATTAGTTCCCCTGCAGAAAACTGATTTGGCATAATTAAAGGTAGTTAGCTAATCAAGCTGGTGGCCTGGGTGAGATAACAAGCCAGTTAGTCAACCAGCTCAGGGCTGATGAAGTCTAGGAAGGAAGTGCTGAGGAGAGAGGAACTGCTGATCCGAGTCTTGCAGACCCCTCAGGGAATGGAGACCTCTGCTCCTCTCAGCTCCTGAGGAAAGAGCCTAAAGCAATGATACTCAATAGGCAATACTCAATGTGTCGCACATCAGCTTCATATTGGTGCACATAACAAAATTCTTTCCGCACATGTTTGGGAAAAATTAGAGGGAACACGGATCACTGGCCTAAAGTGTAGGTGATATTGTAGATAGTACTGTTTCATAGAATTGTAAGGGTGTTGGTGGAGGGAATTCAAATAAATAGCACGGTGGATACACTACCAGTAGAGTCTCAGCCAGTTTCTGTGGTGCAAAGAGGCAGGAGCATACCGTCCCCTGCGACATGCCCCATAGAGTTTAATCCAGAAAAAAAATCCGACAAGATAGACAAGAGGCAGTAGGGTTGTGAGAATGAGGTTGTAAAATGAAAAAAACTAGGAACCTCAGCTCACCACTTGCCTAACTGATTTTCAGGGGTGGGGTTGTCTTCAAAGGAGTTACATCAAGCATGAATTTGGTCCAGTGTTTGAATATGGGAAGAACTGTTCCTCATTATTATTTTAGGCAAGGAAATCATTCTGTATTTTTTGAAGAATATTATTTAAAAAATACAAAATACCTCTTGAAATGTCTGTGCAATGACAAAAATATTGAACCTGTTTCAGAGTTAGAATAAAAATATTAGTGTGCTCATATTTTCTCAGACATGAAACTTTTTTATTCTACAGTATGCTGCTCCTGAATTATAAAGCTGTATGATGGAAATGTATACAAAAAATATCAATGTAATCCAGTTTAGAATACAGTGAAGGATGAAGTAGCCAGTATCAGGTTTCTGGGAACATAATTCTGATGGGAGAGCTTTTGCCTTGGTCTAGCTGTGAAGAGAAGATTTTTACTCTGTCTGAAGACACATCTGAGAACCATGGTTAGTAGGGAAGCTAGAAAGGAAATAAAACTATACTCTCTACAGTATTAAAGCGCCCTGTATCCCATTTATGCTAAGTCATTCAAGAATTATGTATGGTTATATATAGGGCTTTACCAAAATCACGGTCCATTTTGGGCAATTTTATGGTCCTAGGAATTGAAAAATAGTAAATTTCATGATTTCAGTTATTTAAATCTGAATGTCATGGTTTTGTAATTGTAGGGGTCCTGACCCAAAAAGGAGTTGTGGGTGGGTATTGCGGTACTGCTACCCTTACTTGTGTGCTGCTGCTGGCAGCTGCACTGCTTTCAGAACTGGGCAGCTGGAGAGCGGCGACTGCTGGCTGGGATCCCAGCTCTGAAGTCAGAGCCACCGCCAGCAGCAGTGCAGAAGTAAGGGTGGCACGGTATGGTATTACCACCCTTAGTTCTGCACTGCTGTTGGTGAGGCGCTGCCTTCAGATCTGGGCACCCAGCTCTGAAGGCAGCACAGAAGTAAGGGTGGCAACTCCCTTTTGAGTCAGGACCCCAATTTGAGAAATGCTGGTCTCCCCTGTGAAATCTGTATAATATAGGGTAAAAGAACACAAAAGACCAGATTTCACAGGGGGAGACCAAATTTCACGGTCTCTGATGCGTTTTTTTTAATGGCTGTGAATTTGGCAGGGCTCTAGTTATATGAACAGGTTGCCCATATAGCGTAATATTATTCTTTACAAAATTTATAAAGCCCCCTTTGAGACTTGATTTTTGCAAGCTCAAATAAATGTCAAATCCAGGAGAAAAACCGGCGATAATCCAGGACTGCTGACCCTGATGCAAAATTCCCTTTAATTTTGTTAGCGTCTGGATGGTAAGCAATAACAGAAATGAAAGCTACAATTTAGGGGTTGTACAGTTCCTTTAATAGTACATGTGGGCAGGGTGGATTGATTTAAATCAAGGTGACTTAAATCATGATTTAAATCACTGACTGGAAAGCCTCAATTTAAGTAATCAATTTTAATCAACTTTTCCATTTGTACTTCAGTCAGTTTCTAAAAAAAAAAGTATGTTCTCATTGGTTGATAAACCTATTAAAACATGTTGATTTACAACTAAATAGAGCCTTTACATTAGATTTGGTACTTTTTTGCTACCTATAAGGGTACATTATAACTAGATATATTTATTTAAGCAATTATGTAGCTTACTATTTTCAGATTCTTATTAATTTATGTTTTAGTATATTAATAAATGGTGACTGATATATTGCTTATTTACTAGATAATTAACTTTTTGCTCATGATTTGTGCCAAGCTGCATTAGAATGGTAACTGGAATTTAATTAAACACACACAACAGCATATAAAATTTATTCTTATTAAACATAACAGCCTTAAATATTTTGGATACATAAACTTATCAAAACATGTTTCACATTAACCACTAAATGATTTATTAAACAGAGGCATTAACTGTAGTCAGTAAATTGAACTGATTATTTCAGGTATGCCTAGGAAAATTTTCAAATATGCCTAAGTGAAAGTGACTGGAGCCTCATCCTCACCTAAGTCTCTTGAAAATCAGTCAGTCTCCTAAGGGCTCATCCACACTACAAGGCTAGGTTGGCTTAATTACATCATTCAAGGCTGTGAAAATTTTCATGCATTCTGTGACATAGTGTCAGTGTAGACACCACTAGGCTGACAGAAGAATTATTGTCTTGGCCTAGTTACCTCTTCTTGGAGAGGTGGGTTTGCTACAGTGATGGAAGCAGTGCAGCTCAACTGTGCCACTGTAGCATTTCTAGTGTAGGCATACCCTAAGTTAGGCTGACTTACTGTGCCATATTTATAGGGTTGCCTATTTAATGGCTGGTAACCAGACCACTGAGGCTCTGCCCCCTGTCTCTTCCCCCAAGGCCCCACCTCCTTCACCACCTCTTCACCACAACCAGCTGCTCTGCCTCATCCCCCCAGATTAAAAAACAAAAAACCCTGGACACCAGGGCTTGTCAATGACACCTGGACACACAAGGCGAAATCCGGACTGGTCAGGTGAAAACCAGACAAGTAGCAACCCTACATATTTGTAAGGCTTAGCCTCAAAAGTTATATGTTTTCCCCCGATTCATTATATTGAAAAGCAGCTATTAACTCTAACTCAAAGTTTTTATAGAGGCTCATGGATTCAACATATTTATTTTGTATTTAAAGATTTTAAGAAATTATAGTAAATTTAGACCTTATATTTTGTATTAAATTCAGATTTCATTTTAAAAAGAATAACATTATAATTTAAATAATAGAATGAAAAAAATCTGATTTTTATCCACCTTTCAAGCGGGAAAGGTATCACTTCCTGATATTAAAAATTCAACCTTCAGTGCATAGAAAAAGCTCCCTTTGCCTAAAATATTAAGACAAATGTCTTTGACTACCTGGAAGCTGTGTCTGGAATTGTTCTGTCAGTTGTTGATATCTGGGCTATAATGTCGCCTGATGTGGTCTCTTGGTTTGGGAAGTGGATTGAACTATTTGTTCTTCCTTTAAGGTATTAATCATGCCAACTGTATTTGCTTCTGCATATTTATATTTAGTACATCGTGGTTTTGTTATAAGGTGTATGGAGCAGGCATTGGATTAACATCATTCTGTGCTCATTAGAATGATTCCTGTATATACTGGTGATTAACCATAATACCTTTCTAAAACATCAATATAATTTTAAATGGAAAAACATGGAAACAAATTAGGATAGTCAGTTGTATTTGCTTATAGTTGTAACAATTAAACACAATATATTAAGGTTAATTGTATTTATGGTACTTTTCATATGTAAATAAGTGTTCTAAAAAATAAGACAACTCAGTATGATGGAGAAACTAAATTTCTTTGTTGATCATATTGGCTTTCATCAATCCTAGAGTTATCTCCATATTAAATTAAAGCTCAGTGAAGTAGAAAAGTAGATTTCATTTCCATTGTTTTTATTTTGGCCTAGGAAATGGAGAGATGTACCATCACAGATATGCAAAGCAGCTGGTAGAAATACATCACTGGTTTCAAATATGCTTTACTTCAAAATTTTTACTTGTGAGTAGAGGTGGGGTTTTTTGGTTTGTTTTTGTTTTTTCAAATAGTTGCAAAACCCGTCCACAAAACTGAAATAAATTGAAATTTATTTCATGGTTACTTCAGAAAGCCTTTAATTTCCATAAGAATCCAATTTCGGTCATTGACGTCTTCAAAAGATAAAGAACAAACTCCCTAAGCACAGAGTTAGGAGAATGTCTTGTTAATATATAGGCAGATGCTTGCTATGACAACTAACAGTTAGAGATGAGTGCTACAGTACCTGGAGTTTCAATATTCTTTTCTCTTTACTACAATAGGTTTCACATGTGTATAGTTTTCTTCCTTATTGTTTGGAGCTGAGTTATTTGTCGATATCCTGTTTTCATTCTGTTTTTAAACTGTTGAGTAAAGGATGTGCGTATGTCATTTCTGATCTGTAACGTACTTGTCAAAACCAGGATTTTTTATAAATTGAGTCTGTTCACATTCATAAAAGGTATTATTTGAGCTTGTCATTTCCTTTATGAAAAGACCAGATTGGTATTTTACTAGTACTCAGTTTATTGACTAAATTGATGTTTCTGACTCTCTCTATTTGTGAATCTATAATCCTTTCCTTTCTATTTTTATAATTGTGTAGAGAAGCAGATGCAAAGAGAAATACTTTATTGCTGTCTCTTTAGCGCAGAACTTGACACCTACACAAAGGACATCTTTGCCAAATTTGATAAGAATGGTTGGTTACCATTATAGTATTATAACTAGTTTTTAAGCTCTCTTATGTTTTGATTTTGATTTTCAATTCCTTTTGATTCTTAACTTGTATTATTGCCTCATATTATGGTGTTCATCGGCCCACAAAACACACGGCATAAAAGATGTAATCCTCAAAATGTTAAGGAAGACAAGAATGATAGTAAACTTACCAAAGACCACAAATCCACTCCAACATGGGGTTTGTTTTAGATATATCTTTGCATATGCTTTCTCAGTGTGGTGTTCTGCCTCATTGTCTGAGGATAAAATCTTTTGTAGGTGAATTCTTGTTAATGTATGTCTATTGTCAAGATGCAATGCAGTAGAAGAGTGTATTCCCAACATCCTGATGACAATGTTAGTCAGTTACTCAAAGCTGATTTTAAGAAGTGCGCTGGTACCCCTGAATGGTATAATAGCTAAAATTAGAAGTAGGACTACAAGTTTTCAATATGCAAATAGCTGATTATTCTTTCTATTAGGAAATGGAATAGTATGCTAGAGTCTTTTTCCTTAATGTTTTAAAAGCAAGGTTAAAATGGCTTTTATATTGTAAAATTTAGTGTGCAAAGTGAGTGACTTGCAGTCCAAGAACTGTCCAAGTTCCATGAAATGCAACAGGAATGTGTTTTAATTATCTTAACTTCTAGTTAGAAGTAAATGTAATTATATATCTTTATAATAAAGTCTTAATCTGTTCACAATTATTTTATTCTTTATCTTCTCTGGTACTGACAATAATTATTTGGATCGACAGGATCTACTTTCTTCAAGAATAGTACAACTACTGCCTTTAGCCAGTCATCTGGTACCCTCTTGCTCTCATGCCTGCTTTTATAATTTTTTATAGCACTTGTCATGCCAGCTTTTAGCAGCTCCACTGTTATATTGTCAATACCTGCAGCTTTTCGTTTTTAAACTATTTCACTGCTCTTTCTATTTCTTCTTTTGGTGGTGGTTCATTGCATATCCATTCTGCATTGCAAGCTGCCCCATTCATCTAGCAGGCAAGTAGTAGTAGGCAAAAAACAGGGAAGCTTTAGACCAGGCCAAAGTTGTATCGATCACATATTCACACACCAACTGTTGATGGAGAATGGGGATTAAAGATGCCTGCTGTTTTCATTGACTTTACAAAGGCATTTGATTCTGTTTGGAGGGAAGCATTATGGAAAGTAGCAGTTATATGGCGTTCCAGATAAGATTATTACAATTATAATAGCTATGTAGGAAGACTCTTGCCATGCTGTAAGAATTAGTGGAAAATTAAGCAACTGGTTCAAGTCAAAGTTTGATGTAAGACAAGGGGGCATGGAATCACCATAATCTTTCATCCTGTTCTTAAAATGGATGTTAAGAATATTAGACAAATTGGAGGGTGTGACATTGGATGATCTAGAGTTAAGCTCCTTAGTTTGTGCATCATACAACTGGCAGACACGTTGGAATTAGTTATGATAATATTACTACCTTGGAAAACTGGTGAGTTGGCTTGGACTAACAGTCAATGCCAAGAAGTCAAGTGATTGTATCTTGGAAAAGTGAAACTAGATAAAGCATTGAAAGGCAGCAGCAATGAAGTTTTAGAACAAATAGAATCTTGTGTGTATCTAAGAAGCTTGATCATAGAATCATAGAAGATTATGGTTGGATGAGACCTCAGGAGGTCATCTAGTCCAACCCCCTGCTCAAAGCATGACCAATACCAACTAAATCATCCCAGCCAGGGCTTTGTCAAGCCAGGCCTTAAAAACCTCTAAGGATGGAGATTCCACCACTTCCCTAGGTAACCCATTCCAGTGCTTCACCACCCTCCCAGTGAAATAGTGTTTTCTAATATCCAGCCTAGTCCTCCCCCACTACAACTTGAGGCCATTGCTCCTTGTTCTGTCATCTGCCACCACTGAGAACAGCTGAGCTCCATCCTCTTTGGAACCCACCTTCAGGTAGTTGAAGGCTGCTATCAAATCCCCCCTCACTCTTCTCTTCTGCAGACTAAAGAAGCCCAGTTCCTTCAGCCTCTCCTTGTAAGTCATGTGCCCCAGCCCCCTGATCATTTTCATTGCCCTCCGCTAGACAGACTCTCTCCAATTTGTCTACATCCTATCAGTGTTGATAGCTCCATTAAGGATGAATTTAAAAGGAAATGTGTGTTAGCCGTGGGTGCTGCACAGAAATTGACAAAATTATGGACTGATGAAAAACATTACATTTGGTCCTAAAGTGAAAATTTATCAAACCAGTGTACTAACAGTATTACTTTGGGGTCTGGAAGCAGTGCGTTAAACAAAATAGCCATCAGGAAGCTGGAGGCAATAGCGATGAGAGTTCTTTGAAAAATGGTAGGTGTAAAGTGGAATGATTTTAAGACAAATGAAGTTAGAAAGAGAGTAGACTAAGTAATCAAGGGAACAGGATTGGCAATAGTAAAAAAGATTACAATAGTGGGGACACAGCAAAAGACAGATAAGATGTCAAAGAACACTGCAAACACAACTAAGGTCAGTCCTACTGAGCTGACCATTGACTAGATGATGGAACATAATACTCAGAGACGTGATCAGGCTGGGCTTAATGGAGGCACAAGCCATGGACAGGAATGAATATGGAAGTTGTACTGCTCCGTGTGCTTCCAAAGATGCTATGGAATGAAAGAAGAGAAGAGGTGGTAATGTCCAAAATATTCACGCTGAATATTTTACTATTCAAGTAGTCTCACTGATTCCCATTAGAATACTCACACAGTAAGGTAACACTCAACATGAGTAAAGGTATTAAAGTAGGGCCCACAACAATACATAACATTTATGTAGTATTTATACATTAAGGGCCAGGTTCTGATCTATTATACTTTATTGACTTTTGTACCTTATTTTTCAAATAGTCCCACTGAAGGTAATGGGATTACTTGTAGAGTAGAGCACTACTCAGTGAGAGTAAGAGTATCATTGTCTGGCCCTCACTAATTAGTCTCCTGACAGCTGTGTGGTATGGGGAAACTCCAGATATAGAGAGGTCTCTTTGCTTGTCTGAGACCACATGGTAAGCCATTAACTAAGTGAGGAATAGGAGCCCTGGCTCCCACTCCTACAGACATAGAACTAACTGTGCCTCTTCCATGGAAGGAAATTAGCCAGACTGCTTTTGTTTTTTATTTTACCAAAATATTTGTGTAGTTTAAATGTAATGCATTTGCAAGAGAATAATATTTTGTTTTACAGATTTAAAAGTCTATATTGCTCCTTTTTCTTTGTAGGCATGAGAATAGCTTCATTTCATTTGATGTCTGCTGTCTAATTCTGTTCTCTTTTGTCATAATCCTGTTGCAAATGCCCCCAGAATACTTAAAAGAACTATATATGCCCAATTGTACCACCCCTTATTTCAGGGGTGGGCAAACTTTTTGGCCTGAGGGCCACATCGGGGAATAGAAATTGTATAGCAGACCATGAATGCTTACAAAATTGGGGTTGGAGTGTGGTAGGGGGTGCAGGTTCTGGGATGGGGCTGGGGATGAGGAGTTTGGGGTGTAGGAGGGTGCTTTGGGCTGGACCGAGGGGTTCGGCGGACAGGAAGGGTATCTGGTAGGGCAGGGGTGTGGGAAGGGGTGCAGGTTCCAGCTGGGGATGCAGGCTCTGGGCTGGGGATGAGAGGTTTGGGGTACAGGAGGGTGCTCCAGGCTGGGATTGAGGGGTTTGGAGAGCGGGAGGGGAATCAGGGCTAGGGCAGGGGCTCAGGGGTGCAGGCTCCGAGCGGCACTTACCTCAAGCGGCTCCCAGAGCTACTGACATGTCCTTTCTCTGTCTCCTACACAGAGGCGCGGCCAGGCGGCTCTGCACACTGTGCCATCCTCAAGCACCACTCCTGCAGCTCCCATTGGAGCACCGGAGGGGGACATTGGAGCACGTAGGAGCCAGAGTGTGGTCATGCCGTGGCTTCCAGGAGCCGCGTGGTGCAGCCCCCATCTCACGATCCTGGCCAGAGTGGGGCTGAGCTGCGTGCTGCAGCCCCCATCCTAGCGCCCCGGCCAAAGCGCCAGAGCGGGGCCAAGCCACGTGATACGACCCCCCCGACCCAGAGCACCCCGACCCAGCACCCCGGCCAGAACGGGGCCAAGCTGTGTGGTGCAGCCCCTGACCCAGTGTCCCAGCCGGAGCGGGGCGAGCCCCAGTCCTCGCTCCCCAGCGGGAACTCTCTGGCCTGCCTTATTCCATATAACGTACTTCTCAAAAAATTACTTTCGTTTCATTCCATACCTTTGAATAACTGTGTGTTTGACAAGTTAAATCTACTTCATGAAAAAGTCTATGCCTCTAAATAATGGTAATTGTTAGTGCGCATGTATTCTGTAAACCTGGAAAGCACTTGTATACAGGGTTTATTATAATCACTTGAAAAACAAATGCTTCCAGCATAACACTCAATATAAGTCTGTCATATAACAGCTATGAAATCTTTCATGTAATAAATTAGAATACAGTAGCCTGAATAGTTTCTTCATGTCATCTTTTTTGAACATTGTGTGTTCAAACATAAGAGACATATTTTTTTAAGGTGCTTGGCAACTGACAATAATTATAAACCTCGCTAAAATGAATCAGTGAGTTCTAGTATGTCAGTTATTTTATTGAAATACAACACACAAACTTGCAGTGACAGATTGCTTTACGTACACCCAAAGCCTTGAAACCATGGAACTAAGTTAAAAGGGAGAAGTTTCCTGCATTCTTTATGGACAGCTCAGAAATGTTAAGGTATAGTAATTTCCCAAAAACATGGAATGTGTGACTGGCAGATCTGCCAATCTGTGGGTTGAGGCAACAGCATATGAGGATGTTGTTAAGCTTTTGCATTGGAGTGTAGGCTTGACGAAGCAGGTTACATGTTGGTTTTTTGCACCTGTTGGAGATAGAAGGGAAAGCATTATGGAATATATGTTGTTGACAACTTTGTAGATAGTATGAAGGAGGCAAAGAATGCAGGAAACTTTTCCCTTGATTTCTTATTTAATCTTTTTAAGGTTTTTAGGTGGTGAGGTGTTTCCTGATGCAAAATTGTCACTAAAAGTTTTTGTTTGTGTTAATTCCCTAGTGTTTTCATACTGGATTGGTGTACCTCAGTGGGTAGCTCACAGGGTCAGGGAGAGGAGAGCAGGGAGATGCATCTGGCTTGGAGTCAGAGGAGTAAACTGCAACACTAAATCCACTTCTGTCAGCGATGTTCCTCCTAAAATATGTGGTATGTCTCAGGAAGATCTTTGTCTCTATTTTGGCACTATTTAAAAGTTACTCAAAGTAAATATGCTAAAAGCAAACACCCGCATATATCAGTAATGACATAACCTGTCAGCTGGAGGCAACCTCCATGAAGGAGTCTGTATCATCACTCACTCCCCAAAACATGCCATAACTTCTCAGCTTCTATAAATTGGACACAGCAAGGAGCAGCTGTAACCACAAGGTACATGGTGGTACTCAAGCAGCAGGTCTACCTACTGTGCAACCTCTCATTCTGGGTCCCCTATCCCTGCCATTGGGAAGCATATCTCTTAACTTTCAAACTTTCTGATGTGTGACACCTGTAAACAAAACTCTGAAAAATAGTTGAAATGTGAAAAACCTGTATTTTGTTATCATGCCATAATTTATAGATTATAATGGTTTTTAAGTTTAAAAAATAACTGCTTTTAAAGGATGTTTTCTGACTGTGTGAATTAAATAAACTAGTTTTTCAAAAATAAGTTATATTGCATGCATTCATAACATCCTGTGATCTTGGTTGGCAGCAGGATTTGATCCCTGTCCCTGTAGATCCTCAGCTCAAACCTCTACCACTTCAGCAATGGGAGTAATTGCAAGTCTCTTTCTGGACCAGTCACCAGAGAAGGAGTTTACGCACATATTTCTAGTACATTATGTCTGTTTGCTAGACAGCACTAGACAATGTGGAAATCAGGAATCCTGTCTCTGGGAGGGCTGTGTAATATACTAGTTAGAGCAGGGATTTCAAACTCTCATCACCATGAGAGCCACTTGAGGACTAGTACATTGGCCTGAGGGCAGCATCACTGAAACCTTTTCATACAACGATACAAAAGTATAGTCAAAAATGAAAAAAATTAAGAGTAATATAGTATGCTGTTAGTATCCTGAGATGAAACCAATCTCAGTGTTGCTTGCAAATTGTACCACATTCCATACAAAAAACTACACTAAGAGAATGTTAAGACTGCACAGTTAAGCACACGTGCCAAAATTAGGGTTGTACACACAACTTTTTCTCTGTCCCTTTGAGACTATGTATTATCATGTAACCTTTAAATTACAGGGTCACTTACTGTTTCTCATATGATATATACTTTTTTCTACACCCTTAAATTGTATAGCATCTTACAGTGATTTTTCTATTGACTTTTATTGTGTTGTCACAGTAGCCCAATATATGCTTACTATCAAAGCACTTGCCACTTAATTTATGGGAAGTATGAGTGAGGGTGGGTAAATGTGTGTTGTGATGGGAAGCTGTGTTGATTTGTGCCTGGGTTGTTTTGTGCTGGGGGATTTTAATGGATTTATGTTGGTGGCAAATAAGGGGTGGTTGTGTTGATATGTGAGGTGGCAGTCGGGCCAAGTAATCCACCATTGGTGAAGTCCCCCTCATACAACCAATGAAACTGTAGCATGCAGATTAGCTATTGAGTAAGGGTGGTGATTGGTTGAGTTATCTCTCATATCACAATGGTCTAGTACTCTTGGCACAGCACAGACAGACACCTTTCTGTAGTTGTACACCAATTGTCAAGTCAAGATAGCTGAGAACTTCAAAATTGGTTGGTAACAGACTGCAGAACCCCCACTCCACCCCTTCCATGAGGCCTCGCTCTTGCCCCACCTCTTCCCACCCCTTCTCCGTCCCCATTCCAACCCCTTCCTCAAAGCCCCAACTCTGCTCCCTCCCTGCCCCTATTCCAACCCCTTCCCCAAATCCCCTCCCAGCCCCCACTTCTTCTCGGCCTCCTCCCCTTAGCATGCCGCGTCCCCACTCCTCCCCCCTCCCTCCTGGAAAGTCCTAAATGCTGGGAGGTAGGTGGAGGAGCGGGGACATAGGGTGCTGGGGAAGGGGCGGGGGGTGAGGTGAGCTTGGCTGCCGGTGGGTGAAGGAAGCACTCACGGAGTTGGCGCCTATGGCGGGCTGCAGGAAATAACTCCGCAGGCCGCGTGTTTGAGACCCCTGAGTTAGAGCTAGGGTGACAAAAGGATGTATATTTTTAAACAATATCTGAAAGACATTGTTGCGAAGTGGGTAATATTTGAGGCTACTAGAAACCTAGGTTCTATTCCTAACTGTGACTTCATGTAACCTCTATGTTGACTTATTTGTAAAGAGGTAGGTGGCGGTGGCTGATTGACATCTAGTACAGTAGCCATGGTCTCAGTTGATAAAGAGAATTGGCATGTAAACCTCCATTAGTATAAATGAGATTTAAACTGTGTCTGTGTATCTGTCTCTCTTTTTTTGCTTTGTAGCTGCAGTTGGAAAGATTGTGTGGTCTGAAGTCCTATGCAGACAACACTTTATCATATAAACTGCTATGGAGATGATATTGTTGGCAGAATTTAATATTTTTATTTCATATCAATGTATTCAAAAACAGTGATTGGAAAATTGAAGAAAAAAACCAAAATAGAAGGAGCTCCTGCTTCTTATTGGTACTGTCCTACTTAGCATATATAGAATAATGTGAAGTAAAAATTAGATCCCAGGAGCTTAAACATTTTTCGTAAAATGTGATTCAAAGAAAGATGAGACCCTTCACTCAAAAGTGGCCTTTTTGGACATTGCCAAAAAGTATAACTTGAATTTAGTAAAGCTTTTTATAATGTCTCGTAGATGGAGCTACTATAAGATGGGTGCATAATTGGTTGGAAAACCATTCCCAGGGAGTAGTTATCAGTGGTTCATAGTCATGCTGGAAGGGCATATCAAGTGGGGTCCCGCAGGGATCAGTTCTGGGTCAGATTCTGTTCAATATCTTCATCAATGATTTAGATAATGGCATAGAGAGTACACTTATAAAGTTTGCAGATGATACCAAGCTGAGAGGGGTTGCAAGTGCTTTGGAGGATAGGATTAAAATTCAAAATGATCTGGATAAACTGGAGAAATGGTCTGAAGTAAATAGGATGAAATTCAATAAGGTCAAATGCAAAGTACTCCACTTAGGAAGGAACTATCAGTTGCACACATACAAAATGGGAAATGACTGCCTCGGACGGAGTACTACAGAAAGGGATCTGGGGGTCATAGTGGACCATAAGCTAAATATGAGTGAATGTTGTAACACTGTTGCCAAAAAAAAAAAAAAGGCAACCATCATTCTAAGATGTGTTGTAAGCAAGACAGGAGAAGTAATTCTTCCACTTTACTGTGCACTGTTTAGCCTCAACTGGAGTATTATGTCCAGTTCTGGGTGCCGCATTTCAGGAAAGATGTGGACAAATTGGACAAAGGCCAGAGAAGAGCAATAAAAATGATTAAAGCTCTAGAAAACATGACCTATGAGGGAAGATTGAAAAAATTGGGTTTGTTTAGTCTGGAAATAGAAGAGAGGGGACATGATAACAGTTTTCAAGTATATAAAAGGTTGTTACAAGGAGGAGGTAGAAAAATTGTTTTCTTAACCTCTGAGGATAGGACAAGCAATGGGCTTTAAATTGCAGCAAGGGAGGTTTAGGTTGGACATCAGGAAAAACTTCCTAACTGTCAGGGTGGAATAAATTGCCTAGGGAGGCTGTGGAATCTCCATCATTGGAGATTTGTAAGAGCAGGTTCGACTAACACCTTTCAGAGATGGTCTACTTAGTCCTGCCATGAGTGCAGGGGACTAGACTAGATGACCTCTCAAGGTCCCTTCCAGTCCTATGATTATATGTGTATCAACCAGTCTGCACCAAACCAACATGAAAAAAATCGAATATTCTTACTTCTAATTTGTTTTTTACTACACTTCTCTAAAATAAAGATTCATTTACTGCTGTAAAAATGAAAATTTTGCTACAACTTTAACTATATCACTTACCACTCAACATAATGTGGCTTTCATCACATATTGATTTATTTTTTATTTCAACTTTTTAGTAATTTCAGAGATTATTGGTAGGTAAATATGCAATATTTGCATATGTAAAAATATAGCAAGAAAGAAAACCTAAATACCTCTTTATCAGGAAGTTTGTAAATTATTTATTAGCCATTATTATTTTCAAAAGTATAGAAATGACTCTGGAGCCTGAGTCTCATTTTCAAAAGCACCTAAATCTCATTAAAATCACTTCTGCACTTCTTAAACTTTCACCTACGTATATAATTAACTTATAATGTACTCGGCAAAGACACCAGAGATTCAAGAAAGATGACTATGGTGGTCAAGAATGGACCTGGAAAGAATACCATACATGGTGATACGCACCAGAGTGCAAGGAACTAGAAGTAGAGGAAAATCAAGAATGCATTGGATAGACACAATAAAAAATGACAGAACAAAAATGATTAAAGATTGACAAAGCCGTGAAGCTGGTACAAGATGGACAGGAGTGGGAAGAATTTATTTAGCCCCATTGTTGCTGATGGATGGGAATCACAGTACAAAATTTTTAACTCTTCTAAGCTTTATTGGTAGTTCCTCTAAACAACATGATAAAAAGCAATTGTCCCTCGTCTTACCCTACGAATAAATGACCTCCATTTTTTTTAAAGGTCTCATTCTACAAATTCCCATTATATAGCCCATCGCCCTTATGCTGTGGAGCAGTTTGACAGAGACACATCACACATATTATATGAAGTACAGCTATTTGGTAATTGAAGTAGTTTGTGTCTCTGTAAAGATGACTTTAATACAATGGATGTTTTGTTATAGGAAGAAGAGGTGTCATCTCAGTAAAAAAGACAAGGAAATATAGAGGCCTCTTGGAGCATTATAACACTAATTCTCTGCAAGGGTTCAGTGAACTTCCCAAGGTTGGTGGATTTTTCCACCAGTCTACCTAATCTTAGGTAAGTAAATTATCTCTCTCAATTTTATCTCCCCCCCCCCGACCCCCACCTACAGATACTTGATGCAGCTTTCAGAATTATTTTTTTAAGTGTTCTCTTCTGTTTTTCCTTTTCTCTTAAAGATAACCTGAATATAATCCAACAACATTAGATTTTTGTGCTGAGTGCCCCAGGTAACCAGGGTAAGAGGGACAATTCAGCTCATTAATTTAATACCTATATGTTTTTTCTTTCTTGGGTCCACCATATATAGCACTGCTGTGGATGGTTCTTGTTATCTATGGCATTTCAGGATGTATTGTTTTATTGATGCCACTCCCACCCTGGAACTCCACTGGGAAAGTATAGCCAGCCTATAGCCATAAAGTAAAGCCTGTTTGGTTATAGTCTTGTGATTTAATCTTTTTTAATATTCTTACTTTGTAATTGATTTATTTTAATAACTCTTTAATAAAATAAGAATATTAAGTGTTCAAAAAAATAAATAAAAAGAGGTCTTAGGTTACCTTTGTAAATAGAGGCCACAGAATTTCAACATGTGTTTTCTGCATCAAGCCCACAAATTCTGGTTGAGCTGGAGCATATCTTTTAGAAAGATGTCCAAATTTCAGCACAGTGCATGCTGGATATTGAATTTAAAATAGTCTTTAAAAGCTAAATTCTAAGCTAATTTTCTCAATGGCACTCTTACTCTGGTTACTTTAATGCTACTTGTAGATCACTTTTTGGCATTATTTGATTCATGTTTGTTTTCTGAAAATTGTGCTGAATTTCTCATTAGTCAAACTGTTAATCTAATTAGAATAGAATGTGATAGGAGGTGCTTTTTTTTTTAAACTGTTTGAACACACAGTACACAAAGCAAGTAGGAAAGCATATTTGCTGAAATGCCAAACATTTCTTAGAAATTCACTTCACAAACAGGTTACTCAATCATATGAATTTTTACAAAATGCAGAATGATACTAGAAGTAAATATAAAAATCAACTTTCCTTCTAGTTTTCCATTGTGTATATATAGTAGAAACTAATAAAAGGTAAACATTTTGCCAACCATCACCACGTAATTATCATAGTTATTTTCTAAGTAGAGGGGAAACTGTGGTAATTTCAGATGCTACCATGTGTGATACAATGCCAACTAGTTAATGGTGACAAGTGTAACTTACAGCGACCACAGTCTTGCGGGAATAGAACTCCCCCACTGATGTGAGGGAAGAGTCTGCATAACTACCTCTCTCCAGGCATCATTAGAGAGAGAAGCTCCCAGTCACAAGTTGGAGTGGTGATGTTTACATAAACGAGGCAACCCATTTCCATATCTTCCCTGGTGTTTGTCTGGAGTTTATTGCAGCCCCTAGCCAGTAAAAGCTTTCCTTAGTAGAGGAGAAAGAACCAGATGCAGAATTGCAACCAGTTGCTGACTGGATGGCAGGGAGCTTATTCACAAGAAATCATTCTCCTGATTAAATATTTCTTACCTTCCAATTCTGTGGCTGCTCTGCTTGTTTTGTTTTTGTTTTTGTTCTTTTTTTAAATATCTGGAGAAATGGTCTGAAGTAAATAAGATGAAATTCAATAAGGACAAATGCAAAGTACTTCACTTAGGAACGAACTGTCAGTTGCGCACACACAAAATGGGAAATGACTCCCTAGAAAGGAGTACTGCAGAAAGGGATCTGGGGGTCATAGTGGATCACAAGCTAAATATGAATGAACGGTATAACCGTGTTGCAAAAAAAGCAAACCTCATTCTGGGATGTATTAGCAGGAGTGTTGTAAGCAAGACACAAGAAATCATTCTTTCAGTCTACTCCATGCTGATTAGGCCTCAACTGGAGTATTAGAGCATGAGCTTTCGTAGGTGAATACTCACTTCATCGGATCCGACGAAGTGGGTATTCACCCACAAAAGCTCATGCTCCAATACGTCTGTTAGTCTATAAGGTGCCACAGGACTCTGCTGCTTTTACAGATCCAGACTAACACGGCTACCCCTCTGATACTTAACTGGAGTATTGTGTCCAGTTCTGTGTGCCACATTTCAGGAAGGATGTGGACAATTTGGAGAAGGCCTAATCAGCATGGAGTAGAGCAGAAGAATTATTGCTCTTGTCTTGCTTACAACATTCCTGCTAATACATCCCAGAGTGATATTCACTTTTTTTGCAACAGTGTTACACTGTTCACTCATATTTAGCTTGTGAGCCACTGTGACCCATGGATCCCTTTCTGCAGTATTCTTTCCTAAGCAGTCCTTTCCATTTTGTATGTGTCCAACTGACTGTTCCTTCCAAAGTAGAGTACTTTGCATTTGTCCTTATTGAATTTCATTCCATTTACTTCAGACCATTTCTCCAGTTTGTCCAGATCATTTTGAATTGTAATCCTATCCTCCAAAGTATTAGCAACCCCTCCCAGCTTGGTATTTTCCACAAACTTTATAAGTGTGCTGATCCCACGAGATATGCCCTTCCAGTTTGACTGTGAACCACTGATGACTACTCTCTGGGAATAGTTTTCTACCCATTTATGCACCCACCTTATAGTAGCTCCATCTAGGTTGTATTTCCCTAGTTTGTTTATGAGAAGGTCATGCGATACAGTATGAAAAGCCTTACTAAAGTCAAGATATATCACATCTACCACTTCCCCCTCTCCCCGCTACCTCCCTTCCCAATCCAAAAGGCTTGTTACCCTGTCAGAGAAAGCTATTAGGTTGGTTTGACAGGAAATCCATGCTGACTGTTACGTATCACCTTATTAGCATCTAGGTGTTTGCAAATTGAATGCTTAATTATATGCTTCCGTGGAAGATAATTGCTAATGGCTCAGATATCTCCTCAGTCAGCTCTTTGAGTATTCTAGGATTTATTTCATCAGACTCTGGTGACTTGAAGACAGCTAACTTGTCTAAGTAATTTTTAACTTGTTTTCTTTCCCTATTTTAGCCTCTGATCCTACCTCATTTTCACAGGCATTCATTAAGTTAGATGTCCAATACAAAATAATGGAGTTATTAAATCTTTATAGAGAGTGATTTTCTTATTGTTATCAAGGAAAGTAACAGCTCCTGATCACCAGCGGAATCTTTAGTCATAAGTTAGGTGCTGCTCAGTGTGCCACATTTCATGGGGATGTCATTCTGGGAGAGTTGCATTGCATGAACAAGCCATCCAACCAAAAGACTGGTCTAGAACCCAATCCCTGAGAACACAGATCAGACTAAAGATAAATCTTTGACCAAGAGAGGTAAAGGAAAAGAAAGAGCGGCTGGATGGAAGGAGACAGAAAAAAGGGGGTGGCCTTTTGGGTAGTGGAGAAGCAAAATAGTTGGGAGTGTCCGTTTGATACCTGTGAACAACAACAATCCCCTTAGCCAGTGCATATCCTATCAACTATAGGTGGGCAATGTGTTTTATAAAATCACTCATCATAGCTGTACAACAGCATTAATAATGCTGATGAGCGCAACATGTACATGTATGTATAATAAATATGAATGTCTGAAGTAATGATTAATGTTACAGTTTTTATTGCAAAATAACCTTCTGTCTTGTACATTTCCATTTCCATGTATTCAGAAAGTCACTTTTTATAGCTTAAGGCATTATCTGGTTTAGAAATTATTAGTGGAGAAATCATGTATACATTCAAGCTGAGATTAGAAAATAATATGCTGCAGAATTCTTGGTGACTTTGAGACTTTTTATACTTAAGATTATTGTCAATTGTCCATGTGATGTAGGTACTGAAATCCTAGGTGGAAGTAAACTGTATCCATCGAAATATGCTGTTCCCAGTAAATTTGTTCTGTAATATGCACATTGATTAGACTTATATGGTTAAGGCAGGATATGTACATTTTTTTGTAAGTAAACATTACTTTTACTTCAACTGTACATTAGGAATACATTTAAATATGAAATTAAATAAGTTTTACTCTAGTGTATTGTATTCATAGTATAAAGATTCATGGCTTCAATATTTTGCATAATAAATGTTTAAACACTATGTTATATCATGTTTTTAGAGCTTTATTTATTTTGCTTGGGTAAACAAATGCTGTATTGTTAATCCTCTGGTGCACAGGGTGTTTATGCATGATGCAATGGTCTATTTAGATACATCAATTTCTTTAAGAAATTTCAGTTATTTCAGAGTGTGTCTTACAATAAAATGCCATTGTAAGGTTATAGTTTCATTCTTTGAATGAAAAAGATATTACATGTAGCATATACACAAAGGAATGAATTTGCCTTGTTGCAGATATCAGATATTTTCTCTAGGAAAAAAAATCCTTATGTAGTAAAGTGTGGTGTCTGTATCTAAGATTTGAAAATTCTGTACTGAAAATTCTACAGTATTTATTTTCTTGAATACCCATAAACTAGCAGTTAAAGTCCACAGCTGAGAGCGCAATCCTGTAAAACCATATTCACACAAGCTTTCATTGGAACCATTGGCATGAGTTAGGGATTGAAAATGCTTAATGAGGAGACAGCTACCTATGTATGAAATCTAAAGAGTCCATATGACAAAAGATGCTACCATATTTGATTGGTATCATCTGCCATCTCAATAGAGGCCATAGGCTTAAAGGCTGTGAAGCCTGTTTTTAGCCTTACGGGTGATCTTTTCCATAGGTCAGGTTTCAGGTATATTGGAGGACCATTATCTTGTCCATACCTGCTTTGTACATAGATAGAAGCATCCAGTGTAAACAGATTTTAGCCTATCACCTTTCATGAATATATATATAGATATAAGAAGACAGTGTCCCATATTTTAAGAAAACCTAAACGCTAAAGGCCTACAATATAAATTTATAACATACTGTTTTTAGATGAACACATTAAGCTTATATTTAAATCCTCTGCCTGTGAAAAACTGTAGCAGCTCCATAAGAGATTCAGTTGACCTAGTGAATAATGTGATTCTTTTTTAATATATTGATACCTCTTTTCCGATTAAACCCTGGCTCAGTTTTACTCTTACATTGAGGAAGTACCATTTTCCACTAATAAAAATCTCATGATTATCAATTACCAGCACTAATGAAGTTAATAAAAACTAAAGATGAAGTATTCTCCAAGAAAATGGAAGGGTTTTGTTCACGTGCTTAATTAAGACATTCAGTAATAATATTTAATATAATGGATTAAGTTTGTAATTTAATATAGTCAAGATTTGGTACCACACTATACCTTGTGAGAATCTTCATATTACAGTGAAGGTCCAGTAAACCTGGTAGATTTTTTTTTTTGGTTTATGGGAGTGGGTTTTGGTATGTGCGGGTGGGGAGTGTTATTTGTTGATTGTAAAACCCAATTGTACCAGCTCCCTCCTAAGATCCTAATTATATAGTCTATAAACTAGAACTGATTCAACAGATATTCTGTAAAATCCCAAAAATATGCACATTAAAGCAGCCCCAGACACACTAGCTCACTCCCCGTCCACACTGGCAAGGTACGTAGAGCGCTCTGACTCCATGGCTACAGCGCTGCTGGTACTCCACCTCAGCGAGTGGAATAACGTTTGCTGCGCCCCGCTGGAGCGCCACGGTGCCAGTGTGGACGAGGTGTTGCATTACTGTGCTCTGATCTGCCTCCGGAAACGTCCCTTAATCCCCTTAAGTCAAGTGGCCACTCTTCTCAGTGTTTTGAACTTGCTGTAGGAATGCGGATATGCCATTTGAAAGCTCTGTTTCTGACAGTCGGCTGCTTATCTGCTCCAAGACAGATTAGTGTGAAATGCTGTGTGAGAGAGAGCGGGAGAGAGAGAGAGGCGGGTGGGGAGGGTGGGTCTGCTGCTGTCTGAACTTACAAGACAGTATGCTGACATACTCTCAGCCCCCCAAAAACCCACTCTCTCTCCCCCACATACACACAACACACTCCCTGTCACACCCCACCCCACCCCACCCCCCATTTGAAAAGCACATTGCAGTCACTTGCATGCTTGAATAGCTGCCCATAATGCACTGCTCCCAATGCTGCTGCAAGTGCCACAAATGTGGCCATGCCAGTGCACAAGCATCTCTCAGTGTGGACAGACTGCAGCGCTTTCCTTACTGCACTCTCCGAAGGCGGGTTTAACTCACAGCACTCTACATCTGCAAGTGTAGCTATGCCCTACATTAGCTCTCCTTTCAATCTGCCTTCAACCTGATTGGATCCAATGCCTTTCTCCTTTAAAAGAAACCAGATAATTGAATTAAAGGGCTATGCAGTGACTCCTAGTTGCTCTCAGTGGCAGAGAAACTGAAACTGCCACATTAAAGTCTGCTCCAGAGAAGCTTATGGACTGCAGCACACTATGTTGCAGCTGAGGTAAATACCTCAATGACAGTGCAGTGCTGTCGTCTTTTAAGAGACAGCAGCATTGAGTACCATCCAGGCACTGTTTCTGCAATGGAATGTTCCAGCATTCATGTACCTGCACAGAATCCCAGTGAATGGTTCCCAACCTGTAGTGGCAGATCGCTTTGCAGAATTGACGCCATTCTGGTTTGTAATACACAGAAAGAGAGAGAAATACTACTGCATGATGCATATTTTTTACATCTTTTATCTTGTGATATTAACTACAGTATTGTCTTTAAATTATTAGGATTATTTGCTGTGATACTTAAAACCTAGAGTGTTTAGTTCATATCAGCGATGGGTAATATAACTGAATTGTTTGAGAAAGTGTTTCTTTAAATGTACACTTTTTTATACGATTACTATCATTGCACAAACCTTAATTATCCATTTTTAACAGATCCAGTGTTTCTGATTATGGATGTACACTATAATAGCCTCCATGATTTAGCAAAAGATATCTTTATTTCTTTCTCCATCCCTTCCTCCTTTTTTTCTTTTAATAAATAAAATTATGGTACAGAGTGTAAAGTAGTTTGAGAATTTTTACAGAACGGCCAAGAAAAGTGAAATCAAAAGATTTGATTTGTGGTTTAATGTAAACAATATTACTGACTCAACAGATGTAACTTGGGGTGCAAAGAGTTCCACAGATGAGGGGTATAATAAGAAAAGGACCTAGCCCCAGTGACCTTGGTCCATAGCCAAACTACAGACAGGAGAGTCTCTGAAGCAAAGTTGAATGTGCACCCAGAAATTTAAGAAACCAAAAGGTCCCTAAGGTAACTAGAAGCAAGGCCATGAAGAGCATTATAAGTAAGTATTTTTTTAAAAATCAATACAATTTTATACAGAGACATACTTTATTTTATTTTAATATTAGTATGCTATGATTATTGCTAAATATATTCCCGGCAATAAAATTCTACAAAAGATTGAGTTAATATTAGAAAATTAATCAAGAGAGCAGCACAGAGAAGAGAATTTCAGTATTTAACTAAGATGAATTGAAAGTGTAAACAATTTTGCAATTCATACTCTTTGTTTAAGACCAGCAGGGCACGCCTTACATGTTTTTGCTGCTAATTAAGTGAGGGGAAAAATACATTCTTGACCTGGATTTAATTGATTTCATTCAGATAGTATATGAAGTTGAATATTTCATGTGATAGAACTTAACATCTTTTGTGACAATGTGATTCATATAGGCATTAGTCATAAATGGTTATAATATACTTTGACATAATTAAACAGTGGAATGCTACTTATTTACATGAGAAAAGATTCAGCATTATCTCTGACCTAGATTATATTTTTGATGCCAGAGTAGCTGTCTCGAACTAAGAAATGAAGCCAAAACTCTACGGTAATTTTTTTTAAAAAGCTCTTTTTGTACATTTGTATAATCAAAATATAAGGTTATACCATATTGACAGTTAGCAGATGGAAAAAACAACACTCCTAGGAAGCTCAAAGAATGCACTGGGAATCTATGCTATAAATACCAGGCTAATTCCAGAGCTTCATTATTTTTCCAAAGCTTTCTTAGAGCATTCCTTAATCTTTTACGGGAGGGAGTTATTGGTAGTCCCTTTAAAAAAAAAAAAAAAAAAAAGTTGTCTTAGTCCTCCATAGGCCTATTTAGGATACTGCCTTGAGATATTGTCCCTAAAACACACCTACTTGTGAAATCATTTTTCTATACCTCTTTGTTCTAGATTTCTCCTTGCTCACGCATTGTTTCTTCCTTTGGTAGTTTCCATCAGACAATCCATAAAATGGAGGGGAGGAGCAAATATAGAATGTTGTGACTATAGCACATCACTGTGTATAATCAACCATGTCCGCTTGTGTGAAATGCTCCACCAGAAAACTCACACTTCTGTGTTCCTCAACTCATTTTGAATCTGAGATTCAGTGGTCAAGTTCTCCCTTTATAGCAGGGGCGGACAAACTTTTTGGCCCGAGGGCTGCACCGGGTTTCCAAAATTGTATGGAGGGCCGGTTAGGGGAGGCTGTGCTGCCCCAAACTGCCAGGCATGGCATGGCCTGGCACCTTCCCTCTATCTGACACCCCCCTCCGCTACTTCCCCTCTGCTAAGTAGTGTATTACTCTACTGTTGTAGCAGACTTTAGCCAGTTCACAGAATCACTATAATAGTTAATAGACCCTAAGACAAGATGTCACTAAGAGAAGCCCTGAATTCAGAGTTAATTTTATTTTTATATGTGTATCCAAGAAAGAAGAGATTTTATGGGCCTGATATTTAACTGCACAAAGCATGAAATTGTAAGGATGAAGTGTCTCTTAGGACTCCCTATTGAAGTTAGCAAAATGCAATAGTCATTGGAGAGTGATCAGACAGAATCCATACTAATTAAAATATAAGAACTCTCCACTCATGAAATGTCTTTTTGATTTCTGCACTTCTGTTTTGTTTGAGTAATACTTTTAGGAAACTGTACTATTTCCAGGAATCTTAAACCGTGTGTGTCCAGGTTTGTATTCCTCAAATACCCAACACTGGAGGAGACTGAACAGAGCACACACAAAAATCTAGATCACAGGTCTTCCAATCCTTGTGGATTCTAATTTTGCATAAGCACACAAATTGTTGGTGTTGTTTTATCCTCACTTTGTGTTTTCCTGAAAGTTTATTGCTATTGTTGATCTGTGTGAAAAAAGTTTTCAATGTGTGGTACAGATATTTATAGTCTATCTTCATTGATGGGAGTTTTTAATATATAAAAGTGAACGGATTTTTTTCCCCCATACGTAAATGAACATTGTGTAAGACACTACATCCAAAACAGGGTGAAATTCTGGCTTTGTTGAAGTCAATGGAAGCTTTGCCATTGGCTTCAATGGAGCCAAGATGCCTGGGTAGCTAAAGCATACATTTTAAAAACAGCACTGTAAGGTGTTTTATCGTAAAAAAAAAAAAAAAAAAGTCTGAGTTCAGGGATCTTTATTTTTCCTGCAAGAGTTGAGGACCTCACAAACACCTAAAATGAAGCAGGGAGTTGCATTTATTTGTGTCACAGTACAATTCTGTTACTCCATTAATGTCTTTATGGTGCATTAAACATGTTAAAACACTTTTAAATTTTCAGTAATACAAATATTCCTTATTAGTATTTATTAATAGGACTCATTTACCATTAGGTACAAGGGCACACAAGATGTTACATAGTCTCAGATATCAAAGAAACCATAACACAAGGAGAAACAAAATATCATCTCTTTTATGTACACTTCTTTGGCGCTCTCTGGTCGTGCTGAGAGTTTGGACCACAGCTTTTCTCAGCTTCGCTCATAGGGAAGATTCAAACCAGCTCATTTGAGTTTTAACTTTGTTTCTGGCAAGAAGTATAGTTCTTAGATTGTGACAAAGCAATCAAATTTCCAGGTTTTCCATTCTTTTGGGAAGATTTTAGCAGCTTCCTCACTCTATTGCCTCCAGAGAGAGAGAGAGAGAGAGAGCGCACACTTCTTCCCTCCCTTTTTACATCCATATGCTCCTTACCCTCCTTTTTGTCTTCACTCTCTTGATGACCCCAGGTAGATTGCTTCTTTCCAGTTGGTAGACTGAGCAATTTTTCTGGGGTGGGTCAGGCCTTTGGCTTCCTTTATTCCTTATGAAAAGAACCCTTTCTTGTCTGACCTAGTGTAGAGTATATACATCCTATTTCACATATGCTGAAAACAGGATGTCTGGGTACTCTTCTCCATTTTTTCTTGACACAGTACTTCTCCAAGGCCAATTAGGGACTAGAATGAAAATGCTTTATTAAAATTGTATGACGCTGGCTGGCAACACAGTTTGTGTTTGAGATTTCAGATGGCTATTTCATGAGGACTCTTTAGTAAAACAGTTAATAGACTTTTGTGGTTATGTTGTCCATAACCTAAAAAAATGAAGAAAACATTATTGTTCTTGGCGCTCTCTCCCCATTTCATTCTGAAATCATGCCTCTGAGACCTCAGTCTGAGTACAGTTTTTTCACTGGATGTAAAAATATTTCAGCCTTCTCCCCTTGAGCTTCCTTAATAGAAAACTCTTGTATATTGCTGCAGTAGCAACACATCTATTCTGTTCCTTATACTTCGGTAAATGTCTGTAATACCACATTTGCAAACTTACTTTTTATCCTTATGATACACAGACAAGTAGATACCTCATGTTAAATGTTATGTGAGTTCTCAAAAATTCATATCTTTTTTTGATTAAATTCATCCCTGTAGAAAGAGCCAGCACAAGGCCATTGCACCAATTACTTCCCCCTTATTCCCTCACAATAAGGCTTATTTTTTAGTAATCTGTCCTCTGTTGTCCAGTCCCAGCACCTGGAAGTCAGAGGTTTAGGGACACACAGAGCCTGGGGTTGCATTCCTGACCATCCTGGCTAATAGCCATTGATGGACCTATCCTCCATGAACTTATCTTATTCTTTTTTTAACCCAGTTATACTTTTGGCCTTCACAACGTCCCCAGTAACGAGTTCCACAGGTTGACTGTGTGTTGTGTGAAGAAGCACTTACTTTTGTGTATTTTAAACCTGTTGCTTACTAATGTCATTGGGTGACCCCTCGTTCTTGTGTTATGTGAAGGGGTAAATAACACTTCCTTATTCACTTTTTCTATACTATTCATGATTTTTATACACCTCTATCATATTCCCCCTTAGCCGTCACTCTTCCAAGATGAATAGTCTCAATCTTTTTAATCTCTCCTCTCATGGGAGCTGTTCCATACTTCTAGTCATTATTACTGTTAATTTATCAATTTGTTCCAAAACCACCTCTATTGACACCACAATCTGGGACAACGCCTCAGATTTGTCACCTAAAAAGAATGGCTCTGGTATCAGAATCTCCTTCACATCTTCTCCAGTGAAGACCGATGCAAAGAATTCATTTAGCTTTTCCACAATGGCCTTTTCTTCCTTGAGTGCACCTTTAACACCTCAGTCACCTAGAGGCCCCACTGGTTGTTTGGCAGGCTTCCTGCTTCTGATGTACTTATAAAAACTAACAGGATTTTTTTTTTTTTGGTCTTTTGCTATTGGCTGTTAAATTTCTTTTTTAAGGCCAATTTTCAAAAATTCTTGATTTGCCAGTAATCTGACTGGTGATTGGATAAAAGAACACACAAATGTAGAGTAATCTTTATTTAAAATTCCTTTTATTTAATAGAGAGAGGCTGTGGAAGTGATATAGTTAATCCCATGAATTTATCCCCAAGAGTCAATAACAACATTCTGACCTAGAGGCCAACCTCTGAGTTCCTATTTGTTTTATAAAAAAAACAATTATTTGATTAAATATGTATAAATATGACAGAGACTTCTGCAGCTTATAAATATTTATTTGGCAAATAGGGACTTGATGGGGTAAATACCCAAAATAATTACTATTTGGGGCCAAATTTTGGCCTGGCTTGAATGCAGCACACTAAAGGAAGGAAATGCAAAGTGTGTCTTTACAGTACAGCCATGCGTATTTCCTCATGGGTAGCATCTTGAGTGGGTAAGCAGAGACTAAAGAACTGCTGCATCCCTCCCTCCTGCAAATGACTAGAAAGGGGGCCCAATGAGTGTAGTCACTGGGTGGAGCCTTGAGTCTATCAGCTCCACTGTCAAAACACCAGGCAGCAGAGAGTAGGAATAAACCTGGCATAATTTTAATCCCTTGCTGGAATAGGAGAGAGATTGTGATTCAGGGAGCACAAAACTACACTGCCACTTACTCTGAAGTAAAGGCAAACCCACAACTGAGCACTTTATTAATATTATTGCTAAAATAAAAATAATCTTGATCAGAACAGACTTTAAACATCAGATTTATTTTGCCATGCTTGTGGTGTTTTAAACAAAATAATGTGCCTTTGTGTTAACAAGCAGGCAGTTGCTTCAAAGTCATTTGCCAGTAGAAATAAAAGACTAAGAAATTTGTCTACCCAAGTGAGTTTATACAAATTTAGGGCAAACTGAGAATTATTAAAGGTTAAACTTTTATTATAATATACATTTGTGTATCTTCTGTATCAACTAGTCCTTTGTTTTTCAGCTTAGAATGAACAGGATGAACATACCCACCTTATGTGTAATCCTTAGCAAGGAAAAAGGTCAGTTTTTGCTTCCTGCTACAATTACATACTGTACTTTACTTTGTTAATTGAAAAGCAATAAGTACTTTTTAGTTGGACCACTTCTGATCATGTGACTTGTATAATAAACCAAAATAATGCATGTTGGGATGGGGAGAGAGAGAATTTTCTAACTGAGAAGTGTATTCCCTAAACAACTCACTCAGGTTGAATAATGTAGATGAAAGAGCTGGTTGAGAATTTTCTGCCTGAATGATTTTCCAATGGAAAATGCCCTTATCAGAAAATCAGTTTTTTTCACAGAAAGTTTTCAATTTTGCTGAAAAGTTTCAGTTTTCCATGAGGAAAATCAAAATCATGGCTTCCAAGCAGCCTGCCAGAGGCTGTGTCCTAACTCTCTGGCTCTCAGCCAACCCCACCCCGCTGCACCCAGTCAGGCTGCAAGAGAGGCAGACAGCTGGGCATTCAGCCCTTGTCTTAGAAGGAAGTGAGGAGGCTGAGCATCTCTCTATCTGCATCTTATCAATTTCACTTTGTCTGCTGTGCGAAAGTGAAAGTCACAAGTCTTCCAGATGGGAAATGGAAGAATTCTGTGTTGGTTCTTCCAAAACTTGAATTTTTCTAGAAATCCCTTCCTGGAGAAAAAAGGTTGCATTTTTGGCTTTTTGTCCCAATTTGGAATGATTCCCCCACGTACACACCTTGCAAAATTTATTTACTGAAAGAGGTTTCTATTTTCTGACTGGCTCTAGCAGATGGAGAAGATAAAGGTATAAGAAAAGGTCATATATACAAGGATGGTTTATTTATTGAATTATTACCCCTAAAGTTAATGGGCTTCATGGCCAAAAGAGATGTATGTGTGGTAATTGTTCATGGAGTGAACAAAATCACCTGCTTTTTTGTTGTTATAGAAATGCTTGAGCTTCTGGACCCCTTTTCAGGAAACCATCTGTTAAGTGTAGAGATAACTGGCTAAGAATGGGAAAACGTAATACGAAATACATTATAAATGTTTCAGTAGGGCCAAATCCTGCAAATCCCTATGTACACAAGTAGTTCTTTCTTATGTTTATTAATGGGATACCCATTAACTGAAGTGAGGGACTACTCATGCGTGAGAGAGCTTGCAGAAGATAAAATGGTTTTTCTTTTGTTTGCTTGTTTATTGACAGTTACTCTATATCTCTCTTTTCCTACACAACTTAAGGGCAAAACTTTGGTCCCAAGAAAGTCAATAGAATTTTTTTCCATTGACTTCAGTGGGACCAGGATTCAGTCCAAAAAGTAGAAGAGCCACATTTCAGTCCCACATGAGTGACAAGTATTGCCACTTATTTTAAAACAGAAGCTGTCATACTTAACTGAGTAAGTGCAAGAGCATTTCATACTGATGCAAGTGTACCTGCTGCACATCTGAAATACTGTCCCTTAAAGTGATGATAATCAGATAATACTGTAATTGTACCACACAAAAAAAGCCACAACCACATACCTCTTAGAAGAAATTATATGGCATACATCTTAATATAGAACAGGGGTGCTCAAACTGGGGGTCAGGACCCCTCAGGGGGTCGCAAGGTTATTACATGGGGGGTCTCGAGCTGTCAACCTCCACTCCAAACCCCGCTTTGCCTCTAGCACTTATAATGGTGTTAAATGTATAAAAAAGTGTTTTAACTTATAAGAGGGGTCGGACTCAGAGACTTGCTATGTGAAAGAGGTCACCAGTAAAAAAGTTTGAGCGCCACTGATACAGAAGCTGGAGCAGGAGGAAGGGAGAAAGGGTGGCATGAATGGCTCTAAGCCCTTCTTGCACTGTCCTAATCCCAGGACCATCTATGCAACAGTCAAATACCAAGCATAAATTAAGTAACAATGTAAGTAAAGGCTGCTCAAATTTGCACTGACTGTCACTGCCCCCAAAGGGCTGTTCCAGCAATCATTGGTCAGCCAGGCATGTTCCATTTTGCACAGGCACAGCCCTTACAATGGCAGCTCAGGAAGGTGGGAGGCAACATTGGAGCCCCTTCAGTAGCTCTATGCACCCAAGGATTTCCCTACACTGGGGGGAATCCTCCATATGTATGGCTAAGCAGACTGTAAGCACATGTGATGTGAAGTTACCCCAGCAATTTTCTATAATTTATCATCCACATCTGGTCTTTTGTTTATATCTAAATTTCCTATTAATGTAATTTTAGTAATAATAAACTGATGATACATGTCAGCTCTTTACTACACAGTACAAAAGTAAGCTGAAATTGGTATGTGATATTTGGCTTGCCTCTAATATTTCAACATTGATTTAGAATAGGCAGTTGTTTGTTTTAAATTTACCTTTAAGGGACCAATCCTGTGTACATTTAATTCTATAAATACCCTTTTATTGCATATGCAACTCTGTTGGAAACAGTAAGAATATTTATGTAAGTAAGTGTGTGCAGGATCATGTCCAAATATTGCAAACATCTCTTCAGGGCTCAGAATCACTCAAATTCAAAATGTAAGAACCGATTTTAATGTCTTTATCTATGTAGATTAGAATCCGAAAGAGGCATTCATTTTATTTTACTGCATGATAATTGCAGGTTGGCACCAAAACACCATTAAACGTTATCCTAAATTCTTTCAAAAAGAATGCCAAACCTTCTGTACTGGTAGCAGCTAGTTTTAGTTTTCAAAACATGCTATAAGTACCTCATCCACTATGTTACAAATAAAATTGTTTGAAATATTGAATCTGCCATAGGTTTTTTTTCTTAAAAGAAAAATAAGTCAAAGAAACTTTTCCCTGAGGGGAGAAAAAGCATTAGGGTAAAATTTTTATCTATCAAAATAAAGAGCATTGATTTAGTATCATTTATCTTCACAACTAAATGGAAACCAGATTTTGGATATAGTCTTTCTTCAGTTTGCACACACAAGTCCCATTAATGCCAACCAAACCAATACATGCACAGAAGGGAAAAATATAGTCCTTTGGGAGTAACAACTTCGGGGTGTGTGTGTGTGTGTGTGTTTGAAGAAGTATTTATTTAAACTTGCTAAATGCTCATATTACACAAAAGTGTAATTAGGTCTATGACCTATTTAAAATAACCAATAGACTCTTGTGGTTGGGTGGTTTGAACACATACTCAAATACTGATTTACTTCCTTCTTTCTGATTCTTGTTGCTTGTTCATAGTGAGCACCACATTATCTAAATACTTGATTTTAATTCACAAAATTTCTCATCTACGAATTCATATTGGACAACAAGAATAATTTAAAGCGTTCATGACCAATATGGCTGATCCAAAAATATTAGGATTTCAACTTTTGCTGTTGTACTTAAACATATATTACTGAGTTGCTTCAGTATTCAAACCAAAACATTTAAATAAAGTTATCAAGGGGTTTTTATCTTTTAGCTTCTTACAATAAAAGAAGGTTTGGTCCTCCATTCCAGTTTACTGAGAATCACTTTTTTGGGGGGGAAAGGTCCACTAGAATTAATTGTTAGATTTTGTAAAACAATGAAAGATGTTGTATTATTGCAATAGAAACATTCATAAATCATTCTGTACAGGTCTGTAGCATACTACATTGAAGACAGCCAGCATGAGCTAACTAAACACTGTTTTATTAGACCAAGTAATGATACAGAGCTTGTATTAAGGTGCCTGAATATTTAATTTTATGTTAACATAGTTTGTTATTTTAAGAGTATTCTTCTCAAGAAAGACTAGGGAAATTGTTGATTATTTGCTGAATGTTTCAGTAAACAATTTTAAGAACAGCACTTGGGGGAAAAAAACATTTCATGTCTCTAAAAATAGCTTAGTCACATGACTTAGTACTTTAGCACAAAAGCATAATTTACAGGTTTAATTTGCAATCCCACTATATTTTTGACATTCTCTTGCACAGAAGCTCAGTCTGAATGACTCACATGACTTAATATTTCTCTGCATTGAGTGCTCTGTACCTAGTACAAAGCAAGATGATTTAATGTAATTTATACAATTTGGGTCTCTGCATTCTTTCTGCACAAGAGTGATTTTTTTTAACTCTCGAATGCTTTGTTTTTGAATTCACACATTGCACAATTAATGAACTTTTGGGGTCATCTTAAGCAAGGGATGAGTGTCGTACCAACAGATCATATCCACTGACTATATTTCCAGCGGGCTGATTTTTAAAAAAACATGTAAGTAAAAACTAATGGAGACTTTGAGTTCCATTTTTACATCAGTTTTTTAATTATTATTCTGTATTTTATCACAACTTAATGGCCTGTGTGCAAAATGATCTAATGAGAAGCTGTCAGATAAAAGCAAAATTTACAAATAGTTAATTTGATATTTATTGGGTCAATATTTTCTGCACTTACTAATTAAGTGCCTCTAGAATGTACAAAAAGGTACTCGTTTAATCGTTTGGCCATATATTCTATAGTCTAAAAATACTGATGAAAACTGAGTTCACCTTAAGTGATTTGGCCTTTAGGAACCAAGGGTCTGGAGTTTGGGAAATAAATTTGATCTTTCTATGTTATGTCCTTGCATCAGCCTTTGAACTCCTAGTTCCTGTATTTGCAACATTGTTCTGGTGCTTTAAAAATATTTGCAGCTGAATTAGATGTGAGGTCAGAATCAGAATGTGACCTTCAAAGATTTTCTTAACTTCATTTTCTTCTCTCTTGATCTGACAGAATTCAAAAACTACATTGATAATTTTCTGGTGAACAGATTTATTAACTTAGGTCAGCAAGAGAAGCATTTAAGCCTGTGACATGTTGAATACATTTTTTTAAATATTAAAGGCCCTTTCTTGTTCTGCCTATTGCACTTTGGAAGTTCAAATTCCCTCTCCTTCAGCTGCAGAATGTTGTGTTTGGCTTTTTGAAGCCTCCTTGTTTCTTGGTTTGGAATCGGTCTTCCTTACTAGTATGTAATACCATCAGTGGTGGGGTCTTCCAGAGCTAACTGAATATCAATGAGCTGTGGGAAAGTTTTGCTGAAGCCATGACCTGAAATGAGCTCTTATGAACTGATAAATCCATCTCACAGATCAGCCACACAGAATTAAGCTAAAAGCCATGCAACCAGAAAATCAGCCACTCATCCTCACCCCAAACAATTAAGATCTAGAGGGAAACTGCTCTTCTAGAAGTTAGTGTGGCAAGGGTCAGGGAATTATCCCATAGCACAGTAAATGTTGGGGGAGACAGAAAAATCCTCTCCAACAGAAGCAAGAGAGAGGGGAAAAAAATGCTCCCCAACCATTTGGAGGCTTGTCTTCGTTAGCCATGGTGTCTGTTTTTTTAAAAAAAAACCTTATGAAAGAGAGTTATAAATATTTTTGCTCTTTATGTGCTAGAATGTCTTAAAATACTTCAAGACATCTAAATTAACATTATAACAAAGAATATTTTGAAATGTGTGACTGGAATCTTTATTATGTAGACAGGTTCTTGCTATATAGTATTTTGTTTTTTGCTTCTTTAACGTTAGCAAACAAGTTCTATTAATTTTAATTGGGAAGTGGGTTCATTAGAGTTTCATGTTTGTGGATTGAAAAGAGGCCAGTTATTGAAAATAATAGGAATAGCTTTCAGCCATTTTAAAATGTAGACAAACCATTGTGGTCCTGTCCAGGTCACCTTTGGTAGATCTGTATGGTGCTCAAGCCAGAGGCACTTGGTAATATACATTGAGTCCATCCTGAATGTGACACAAGTGGATTGTATTCATAATAATGACTTAAAATTCCATACTACAGAGTAAATTCACTATTTTAAATTGCCTCGGGTTCATACTTGGAATGTAAATTGTTAGACTGAATACAAATTTTATTTTTAAAAAGAAAAACAAACCTAAACTGATTAAATTGTTCTGTAGCTCTAATGTATGCATTAGAAATATATATAAGAATTAATTTGTGGGTACTTATTTCTTGATATTGAGTGATACTTTTCTAAGTATAGAATATATAATATTTTTTTAAAAGAAAGAAGGAAAAGCTGTTACCTTCTTATCTGTTGATAGCCAGAGCATCTCTCTCTCTCTCCAATTCTGAGTTCCTTTTCCCCTCTAAAGTCTAGACGCTCTAAGTGGTGGGGTGTTTGAAACGGTATCTTAAGTCCACTTTGATTCTTGTATGGAGCATACAAAAGAACATAATTATAAGAATATTGATCACTTTACAGAGTAGCATTTAGTCCGTTATAAGAAAACTACTCATGGTTTTGCATCTTCATTTTCCATTGAGATTGTCTGATTACTGAAATTCAGGTGAAAAGCTCTTTTATCAGAGGTATGTCAGTGATGTAGCAGCCAACAATTGTCACCAGATCTCCAGAGGAATTACATGCAGCTTTCTCCATTCTGTTACTGTATACTGTTGTCTAGAGATTGTGGGCCAGTTACTGGCCCCCACTAATTCTGCTTGTCATTACTGTGGCCAACTGAGGATTCATAGATTCCAAGGCCAAAAGGGACCATTGTGATCATAGAATCATAGAAGATTAGGGTTGGAAGAGACCTCAGGAGATCATCTAGTCCAACCCCCAGCTCAAAGTTGGACCAACCCCAACTAAATCATCCCAGCCAGGGCTTTGTCAAGGTGGGCCTTAAAAACCTCTAAAGAAGGAGATTCCACCACCTCCCTAGGTAACCCATTCCAGTGCTTCACCACCTTCCTAGTGAAATAGTTTTTCCTAATATCCAACCAAGACCTCCCACACTGAAATTTGAGACGATTGCTTCTTGTTCTGTCATTGAGGCGGCCTACCTTCATCGACAGCGGATCCAAGTGTTTCCATATGTTGACAACTGGCTCATTTGGGGCCATGCCAGGGACCAAGTACAATCCCACGTTTGACTCACCCTAAGGACGTTCCACCAGCTGGGCCTCCTGCTCAACAATGAAAAGTTGACTCTGGAACCAACCCAGAGAATAGAGTTTATTGGGGCAGTCTTAGACTCCAGACTCCCCCGAGCCCTCTTGCTGGACGCACGCTTTCAGTCAATGGTGAACATCATCCACAGCCTTCAAAACTTCCCGACTTCCATGGTAAAGACGTGCCTCAGCTTTCTGGGGCACATGGCTTCATGCACTTACATAACCAGGCATGCCAGACTTTGGCTTCACCCGCTTCAGGCCTGGTTATCAACAGTATATTGACCAGGTCGAGACAGCCTGAGTATGGCGGTCACTGTCCCGGAATCGGTTTTGACCTCCCGCCGTTGGTGGCTGGACCCCACGTCGGTGTGCGAAGGGGGATCATTTCCCGCCCCGCAACCTTCCTTGTACCTAGTCACAGACTCATCATCTCTGGGATGGGGCGCCCACCTCAGCAAACTCCAAACGCAGGGCCTTTGGACCACGTCCGAACTAACTCTGCACATCAATGTATGAGAACTGATGTCAGTACGCCTAGCATGTCAGGCATTTTGCGGGAACCTACATGGCCATTGTGTGGCAGTACTTACAGACAACACCATGGCCATGTTCTACATCAATAAGCAAGGGGGAGCCCAGTCGTAGCCTCTATGCCAGGAGGCTGTTCGCCTGTGGGAGTTCTGCATAGTCCACTCGATACATCTGGTGGCGTCATTTCTCCCGGGGGTCCAGAACACGCTGGCAGACCACCTCAGCAGGTCCTTCCAGCCTCACAAGTGGTGGATTCGCCCAGATGTCATCCACTCCATCTTTCTGAGGTGGGGGTTTCCCCAGGTCGACCTATTCGCCTCGCACAACAATCGGAAGTGCTATGTGTTCTGTTCTCTCCAGGGACGTTCTCTGGGTTCCCTAACAGACGCTTTCCTACTTCTGTGGAGAGACCACCTGTTCTATGCTTTCCCTCCATTCCTGCTGGGCCAAGTTATGCAGGGACAGGGCATGTATGATTCTGGTCGCCCCAGCATGCCATGGCCCAGGCAGCACTGGTATACCACGCTCCTGGAGTTGTCGGTAGAGCCTCCGATCACACTCCCGCTGTGGCCAAACCTGATCTCACAAGACCACAGGCACCTTTGTCATCCCGACCTGCAATCGCTCCACCTTACAGTATGGATGCTACATGGCCAACTCGGTCGGAATTACTCTGCTCACAATCAGTGCAGCAGGTTCTGTTAGGCAGCAGGAAGCCCACCACTCGAGCCACGTACCTAGCCAAATGGAAGCGATTCTCCTGTTGGTGCGAGCAGCATGCCAGGCCCCCTTGCAGGTGTCGATACCGCTTATACTAGACTATCTCCTATCCCTAAAGCAGCAGGGCCTGGCAGTATCATCTGTCAGGGTGCACCTGGCAGCCATCTCGGCTCTCAATCCAGGAGAACGTGCTTCCTCTGTCTTCTCCAATCCGATGGTCGTTAGATTTCTGAAGGGTTTAGATCACCTCTATCCTCAGTACGACAGCCAGTTCCGGTGTGGGACCTTAACCTGGTCCTTTCCAGACTCACAGGCCCCCCGTTCGAGCCGGTGGCCACCTGCTCGCTTCTTTACCTATCTTGAAAGACAGCCTTCCTTGTAGCCATCACTTCAGCAAGACACGTGTCTGAGATCAGACCCCTCCAAGCAGCTTCACCCCTACTCTGCCTTTCTCCCCAAGATGGTATCAGCTTTTCATGTGAACCAGGACATTTTCCTCCTGGTCTTTTATCCAAAGCCACACACTACACGGCAGGATCAACGTATGCACTCCCTTGATGTTCGTAGGGCTCTAGCCTTCTATATCGAGCATACTAAGCCGTTCAGGAAAACAACCCAACTCTTACTTTCAGTGGCCAACCAGATGAAAGGCCTACTGGTCTCCTCGCAACGCATGTCCTCATGGATCACGGCCTGTATCCATGTTTGCTATGACTTGGCCAGTGTCCCGACCCCACGCCTCACCACCCATTCCACGAGGGCTGAAGCCTCATCAGCTTCTTTCCTGGCCCGGGTCCCAATACAGGAGATCTGTAGAGCTGCTGTTTGATCATCGGTACATACCTTTGCCGCTCATTATGCATTAGTTCAGCAGTCTAGAGACGATGCCGCATTTGGTTCAGCAGTTCTGCACTCAGTGACGTCTCACTCCGACCCCACCGCCTAGGTAAAGCTTGGTAGTCACCTAATCGAAATCGATATGAGCAAGCACTCAAAGAAGAAAAGACAGTTACTCATGTTTGTAACTGTTGTTCTTTGAGATGTGTTGCTCATATCCATTCCAAACCTGCCCTTCTTCCCCTCTGTCGCAGTAGCCGGCAAGAAGGAACTGAGGGAGCGCTGGGTTGGCTGGGGTATATATCCAGCGCCATTAAGGTGCCACTCCAAGGGGCTCCACAGCCAACCCACTGGGTGTTGCTAGGGTAAAAATTCTTCAACGATCGTGCACACAGCACGCGCACACCTGATTGGAATGGATATGAGCAACACATCTCGAAGAACAACAGTTACAAAGGTGAGTAATCGTCTTTTCACTGACTATAGTGCTAGATTATGAAAAATGCATTGTCCTGAATAAAGGGCATTAGAGAGTCACAAACTCCCTCATTGCTCCACAGGAGGAAACTCTCTGGGGCAATCTATACCTGGCACAGTGTATGCTGGCCAGTATACCATCCTGGCTACTGCATGGTTGGAGGGACACCGCAGTTCTGTGGAGACTATTTCTCCTCCGACATGGTGAGCATTGGTAGGAAGATCTGGCACAAGGTTTGGCTTACACCATTAAATTCCTTGTACTTGCACGTAATGATTCATCAACTCTTCCTCCCCACTCAAAACAGGCAGTATTATTAGTTTATCTTTTACTACCTATAGTATCATATGTTCAGTATCAATAGGAGTATTCAAAGAAATTGATAGGTAATATACCCTTCACATTATCAATGACATTTTTTTAACATTTTTATCTTTTTTCCCCTAGCCATCATTGAAACAAGATGAAAAAATTTAAGCTTTCATTGATTCATGTATTTTAAGGCCAGAAGGGATTTTTATGGTCATTTAGACTGACCACTTGCATAACACAGTATGACAGCAGACTATCCCGATGCAAAGGAAATATAGGAGGAAAAGTAAGAGGCCAGAATGTGAAAACATGGAAAAATTATTAAGGATGAGTACAAAAAAATAGCACAACCGTGTAGGGACAAAATCGAAAGACAAAGGCACAAGAGAGTTACTCCTAACAAGGGGCGTAAAAACCATCAGAAGAGGTTCCCCAAATACATTTGGAGCAAGAGAAAAATGAAGGAAAGTATAGGTCCACCACTTGAAAGGAGAGCCAATAACAAATGACACCAAAAATGCTGAGGTGTTTAATGCATATTTTGCTTCAGTCTTCACTGAAAGTTAATTGTGACCAGATACTTAACACACTTATTATTAGCAACAAGGGGGAAGGAGCACAAGCCAGAATAGGAGAGAAACAATTTAAAGAATATTTAGATAAGTCAAAAGTAATCAAGTCATCAGGGCTTGACAAAATTCAACCTAGGGTATGTAAGAAATTAGCTGAAACAATCTGTGAACCGCTAGCAATTGTCTTAAATTAAAAGAACTCCTGGAGGACAGATGAGGTCCCAGAAGACTGGAGAAGGGCAGACATATAGTACCTGTCTTTAAAAAGGGGAACAAAGACGACCCAGGAAATTACAGACCAGTCAGCCTAACTTCCATACCTGGAAAGATACTGGAACAAAGTGTTAATCAATTATCAAACAATAAATTAATACCTAGAGGACAACAGAGTAATAAATAACTAATAACCAACATGAATTTCTTAAGAATAAAGCATGCCCCAAACCAGCCTAATTTCTTTCTTCAACAGGGATACTGGCCTACTGTGTGCTGGGAAGTAGTAGACGTGATTTAGCTTTTGACACCGTCCCACGTGACATTCTCATAAGCAAACTTGAGAAATGTGGTCTAGATTAAATTACTGTAAAGTGAGTGTCAAGTTGGTTGAAAAACCACACTCAAAGAGTAATTATCAGTGGTTTTCTGTTGAGCTGCGAGTATATCTCTAAGGATCTATCTTAGATCTAGAACTGTTGAATATTTTCATTAGTGACTTTCATAATGGGGTGAAGATTATGCTTATAATATTGTCAGATGATACCAAGCTGTGAGGAGTTGCATGCACTTTGGGGAACAAATGACCTTGATATATTGGAGACTATATTGGTCTGATATCAACAAGATGAAAGTTCAGAGTGACAGGATGTCATCCAGCTCCTATCTCTTTTCTAACCACAAACTGCTCAGAAACGTTTTTCTGGTCAAACACCTTGTCCAATTTATTTACAGTGTTCTCCCCACCATCCTTACAAATTGTGCAGAACTGTATTTACAATAGCATACACCCCTTAGCACACACAGCCTAGGAGAGGGGAGACAGAAGGTATCTTCCCTTTCAGAGATATCTCCTGGCTCTGACTCTCAAAAGCCTGCCAGACTCCCCCTACCCTCCCTTTCCTTCCTGTGCCTTTCTACTGTCTGGGCTAATAGGTTAATTAGCCTTGGAGCTCTCTCCAGCCCATTCCCAATCTGTCAATTAGGCACAACTTTACCTCTCAGGTTTACTCTGTGGCGATGTAATTGGTGACACAGTGATGAGAGTGTTGGTTCAGCTGCTGTTGCTCAACACCATCTCACAAATACACTTAAGGAAAAGTCAAATGCACAAATACAAAATATGGAATAACTGACTAGGCAATAGTACTGACAAAAACTATCCGGGGGTTATAGTATTGTGCAGAGGTTCTCAAACTCTGGGTCGGGACCCCAAAGTGGGTTGTGGCCCCATTTTAATGGGGTCACCAGGGCTGGCTTAGACTTGCTAGAGCCCAGGCTTGAAACCCGAGCTCCAGCACCTGGGGCTGTATCTGAAGCCCAAATGCTTTGGCCCTTGGCAGAGGGGCTCAGATTACAGGCCCTCTGCCTGGGACTGAAGCCCTTGGGCTTCAGCTTTGCCCTCACCTGCCTCCCACCCCACCCAGAGCAGTGGGGCTCAGTGGGGCTCAAGCTTTGGTCCCCCTTTCTGGGGTCATACAGTAATTTTTGTTGCCCGAAGAGGGTCATGGTGCAATGAAGTTTGAGAACCCGTGTTACAGTGGATCATAATTGAATGAGAGTCAGTAATGTGGTGCAGTTATGAAAACAGCTAATATAATTCTATTGGGAGTGTCATATGTAAGGCATGGGAGGTAATTGTCCCCCTTGGCACTTTAGCTGGAGTACTATGTCCAGCTTTTGGCGCCACACTTCAAGAAAGATATGGACAAATTGGAGAGAGATCAGAAGAGAGCAACAAGAGGAAAGGTTAAAAAAATTGAACATGCTTAGTCTTGAGAAAAGAAGACTGGGAACAGTTATTAAGAGGATGGCGATCAATTGTTCTCTAGGTCCACTGAAAGTAGGACAAGAAGGATTCTGCTTAATCTGCAGCAAGAGAGATTTAGAATGGGTTTTAGGAAAAGTTTTATAATTTTAAGGATAGGTAGCTACTGGGAGATTGTGGAATCCCCATCATTGGAGGTTTTTAAGAACAGGTCAGACAAACATCTGTCAGGGATGGTTTAGGTGTACTTGGTCCTTCCCTTCCACAGCATGGGGGAATGCACTACATGACCTTTTCAGGTCCCTTCCAGCTCTACCTTTCTATGAACACAGACCACAGAATTTCACCCCTACTTCCTGCATCGAGTCCATAACTTCTGGTTAACAACATCACATTTTTGAAAGATATCCCAGTCTTGATTTAAAGACATTATGAATACCACATATATTGGAAAAATGTATTATATTATATTTTGCACTTCTATAGAATCTTTCATTCAAGCATCATGGAATTCTTTATAAACATGAGTGAATTAAACATAAGACCCTTCTGAAGCAGGATGTCATTATTGCATTTTACAGAATGGTTAAATCAAAGTCTGTCTGCTCTAAGTTAATTCATACCTGTGCAACTGGGCCAGTGTAGTTACATCATTGCCCCTTCCACCATCCCACTGCCAGTGCGGAAATACTGCACCAGCACAAAGCAGAGCTCACACACTGGTACAGTTGAGGACACTATCATAACAAAGTAAGCAGCAGTAGTTCAAACCCCACCCCAAGCTGGTGCATTTTAAAAATGTACCATTTCAACTCATCAATTCATCATAGCTCAGTTTTAAGATTGCCACAGTCTATCCTTTGTTTTCCCCATTTATGGGCAGAGTTGCGGGGGTGGGGGTCTCCCTCAAAATAGAAAGTAATGTATTATGTCATTGTATGTGCAGCAATTCTTTACTCCTAGAATTCAGTACAACAAAGTAAGATCAGGAGAGAGAGAGGAAACATTTATCCTCACATTTGTTGTGATTAAGTTAATTGCGTAAGTGAAAATAGCACTTCACAAAATGTTCAATATTAATCTCATTAGTCAGCAGAATACTGAGTTTTAAAAATTAAAAACACTCCATAAATTAAAGCAACAAGCATTGTTGTCTAATTAGATGACAGTTGAGAATCCTAATTAATTGCTTTGAAATACTTAAACAGAGATTAATAATTAGCAAGTAATAGCCAAATGAGATCTCATTTTAACTTTGCATAGCCTGAACATCAAGTTATTTACTTTGGGAAGCTAAAAATTGCTGTTGTGCTTCCATCCCCAGAGCTATCCTTTATAAGGGCATTTCCTATTTTGTTAGCATGTAGTTCATCTGTTTGTTTGTCGTTCTGTGTTCTTATGTGACATTCATCACTGTGTTATCTAGAATTATTTCAATGTTTAAATAAATTGACTTTCAGGCAAGTAAATTTTTTCTCTCAACTTCTCCCCACAGGAAGGAAAGGTGCATGTGATGTTTGTTTTTAGTTACAAGGAAAGCTAATAAGTAATTCTGTAAGGGAAAACAAAGTATAAAAAAGTGAGGTTTTTCTTTGGATCATAGAGTGGGAGTTTTGTGGATGCTCTTAGTTCTTGCGAAAGTTAAGTCTAGAGTCTGGGGCTCTTCTCCAAGAAAAAGCAAGCCCTGTTTCCTGCACACGCACATGTCAGCAAACATCCATCAAGTCTTGTACGTATCCTTTCTCTGGCTGCACAGTAGATGCTTTGGACATTCATGGAGTTATTAGTTTTTTTTAAATTGTATAGACTTGTTTGGATATATTAGGTCACCAAAATTTAGTTAGCTGAGTTTAGCTCTTACTAGTTGAATTCAGTGAAATAAATATTATGTTTGTAATTTTGTGATAATGCACAAGTTTAGACTGTTGTTTTTAGTTTCTAAATTACTTTTTGTTTTGCACTAAATATACCCATTTTCCCATGGGTTTAAAAAGAACTTATAATGTTTTACTTGGAAGCATTGACTACATAGCATGGAAAGGGGCAGGTTTGGTACATCCAGAAATGCAGAATTACAAAAAAGAAAGAACATGTATTATTAAAAACTAAAGCACATAAAGTAATAAGTGGAGGAAGCGTTTTTTTAATAAGTGATAACACAAATACCAGTACAGTGTTTTTATATGGTGTTTACATGAAATATCTTTTAACATATTTCCCTGAGTTAACTTCAAAACAAAGCTAAAAAGAATAGTTTAAAGCACAGTATAAGGAGAGGCAGTGATTTGGTGTGGGGAGAGGGGGAGAGCATTCAAGATAGATAGGACAGCATAAACAGAAGAGCAGCTCCCCATCTCTTGAATTGCTAAGAGGTTATACAGAGAATATACATATTAGAATGGGTGGCCCTGATGTCTGAGAGTCATTACCTTAGGATGGAGGGAATATATGGAGAATTTTGACAAGATTTAAAAAAAAAATGCTAGTCAGGAGAAGCAATCATTTTTGTGATGTTGACTTAGTAAAAGACCCTGAGTTGGTGAGAAAAGTAGGAATCTCAGAATCTAGGTCGAAGCCACGTATTCTGTGGGTGACACACTTCCACCTTGGAAGCTGTCATTCTCTTTGATTTCATGATTCACTTATTGATCATTTTTGGCATTGAAATCTACATTGAACCACCAAAATGTTCACTAACTTACTGATATGGTGATGCCACGCCACTGCCCTTCTTTCACCTCCTCCTTCAGTCCTCTCCTAAGAACTTACTGATTTTGTCTAGCTCTGCACTACTAACTATCCACCTAGAATCCTTTGCCCTGTGCTTTCATATAACATTTATTATAAAAACAACATCATGAAAAGTAACTCTTCCACTTTACTCAGCACTGATAAGGTCTCAGCTGGAGTATTGTGTCCATTTCTGGGCACCACATTTCAGGAAAGATATGGACAAATTGGAGAACGTCTAGAGGAGAGCAACCAAAATTATTGAAGTTCTAGAAAACATGACCTGTAAGGAAAGATTGAAAAAATTAGGTTTGTTTAGTCTGGAGAAGAGAAGACTGTGGAGGGGACATAACTGTCTTAAAGTAAATAAAGAGGGTGATACATTTGTTCTCCTTAACCACTGAGGACAGAACAAGAAGTAATGGGCTTAAATTGCAGCAAGGGAGATTTAGGTTAGACATTAGGAAAGACTTCCAAACTTTAAGGGTAGTTAAGTGCTAGAACACATTACCTGGGGAGGTTGTGGAGTTCTCTGTCCTTAGGTGTTTGTCTAACCTGTTCTTAAAATCCTCTATCAGGGATGGTTAAATAAAATTGGTCCTACCTCAGTGCAGGGGGATTGGACTAGGTGCCCAATCAAGGTCGTTTCCAGTCGTGAATTTCTATGATTCAATAATTCATTTGTTGTAGTTTTTTATTAAACATATCTATGACCAAAAAAGTGTGCCATGATTAAACAATTTGAATTATTTCTCTTCCTCCTTTTCTTTGTCTGTCATTGGACTTCATTATCATTTTTTACTGCCTGCCTGAAGGCTTGATACTAGCGATACGCTGAGTGCTGCTTTGGCAGTGATCAACACTTTTTGTAAGATGTTTAAAATGTAAATTTCTAGTATCATGCATATCTTATTATAGGTTCTACATAATAAAATAATTAAAGATTGCCACCACACCAATGTGGCTAATGAAAGATTTGTACAAAAATGTTCATGTCAGCTGCTTAATTTTATTAATTATATATTGATAGTAATGTGCAATGGCTACAATAAATAATTTTTGATAATTTATCATTACACTTAATATAGTGGAAATGCATACAGTACAGCTGTAGTATATTACACTTTCCACTAGCGTTCCCCAACATATACATGCACAGACATATGCACGTGGCTAGTCAAAGATTGAAATTATAATGTTTTGTGCTCCTCTGTATGAGATCTTCTACACAAGAACCAAGGCTCTATTCCTGCAATTCACTACATGTGGGGTTCATTGGTGCTCCACACGGTTGCAGTAAATTGCAGGTTCAGAAGCCCATGTCTGCCAAGCTGAGTAGCACAGTTCAGTGTTTTCTGTTTAGGGCCTTCATTGCACTATGTTGTATGCAATACTTGTATCTTGAACAAAACCCTGACATGTTAATGCCATGTGGCCTATGTATTTAATTCATACCTATGCTCCTATTTTTGTGTTTGTTAAAATCCTGCTGTTGCTGTTTTCATATCCTTCAGCCTTGAACATTTCTCAAGGTCAAAAGACTTGACAGAAAGAAGCCTTAGTCTAAAAAAGCTATTCTTGGCTGAAATAAGCGTTTTGTGCCTCCTTACTGTACAAGCTAAAAATATTTTTAAAACTTCTATGCAGGCAGTTATGCAAATTACTCTCACTGTTTATCATATTTTTCAAGCCATGTATAATAGGAAATGGCTGGTCTGATCAACACTAGATGTTTTTAAATATCAGGGTATTGGTCAGTGTTAGCTGATACAATACATTGCAAAACCAATAAAATAGGGTTACTTAAAAATAACTTGAAATACATCTTCAAATATATATTGGCTATAATTTCCTAGTAGTGGCTCCAATACGGTTACATTCAATAGCAACATGAGGAAGCAAAATAGTCCTATTAGCAGGGTGAGAGATGGCAGTTCTCCTTAATATTTATCCCATGTGCTTCAATGTGGCTAAATTGTGATGATTTTTTATGTTATTATACAAAGTTAATTCTAACTGGAATATTGACTTATTTCACTGTCTAATACAGAATCTATAACTAAAGTACAATGTATAGTAATAATATACAGAGGTAAAAACTAACTCAGTCTTGCTCTTCATAAAAACTGACTTGGCCTAAGACATCCAACTAATCAGAACAAAGCAAATAAACAAAAATAAAATAGAAAAGATAAAATAAAATAAAATAATGTTCCGCTAAATCTTGATTGCACAAAAAAGTCTTGCAGTGTGACCTGCACTTTGCCAAACTCTAGCTATTCTATCATATCCCTGTATTTCTAATGTGCCTATCACCATGGTTTCTGATTGTCAAATACAGAGATTAAAAGATAGGTCTATTGTTGTCTGACACTAGGCAAGTTGTTTGACTATATTTTAGTTGTTTGACTATAATCTCTGCTGCTCCCTAAGTTATAGCATATAAAATTGCATAGTGAATGAACTCTAGGGGAGAGAGAAGTGTCTTCATGCTCTTCAGTAGCATCCTGTATTGGTGGGATAGGAAGGAAAGGTCTGTGAAAAGAAGAGAGAAGATTTTGAACTCTGAAAGTTACAAGATATGAGTTCAATCTGGTCTGTGGTGGAAGAGAATTTTGTAGTGCAGAGCTCTGCTTCTGACTTCCATGAAGCTCATCTTAGGCTCCATCAGCTGCAGTGTATTTGTCCATCATTGCAATGTCAGTAGGTTATATATGAGCTTCCAAGTTATTTCTCATTGAGGGACTTGTAAAGAGACATTCATCAGAGAATAAACTGCTGAAGATACCAGACACCTAAATTCTAGGCTTCTCCATCTAAATTTGAATATCCGTGGGTTATTATTCATCAGATAAATTAGTATACATTTTTCCCAGTTTTTACATTTATTTCCTGCCCATGTGTCTAATCTCTCTGTTCCTTTGTATCCTTTATCTGTTCACTGGTGCTTGTAAGACCTCCCAATTTAGTAATAAAATAAGCTGTCTACTTAAAAATTAAAAGGCATGCATTCACAGTTCAAAATGTAAACTCAGGAGGGACATACTTCAGGCAAGACGCCATGGATATGTTGGGCAGCTCAAGAGGTTTGAAGAAGCAGTTGGATTTAGCCTGACTTCTATCTTTTAACCAGGACCTTCCCTGACCAATCCTTAAGCCCCTTATTCTCCACCAAACTTGTATTTATTTAAAATTCTATGCATTCTCAAGGCTTACATCCCCATAAGGGACCTCCAGAATGGGGGAAATGTTAAACGGATTCCTTTAGAGCAAGATTACAAACTATTCTTTGGGCCTTCTCCATGGCTGAGGAACAAGTCCCAAAACCAGCATCTGGCTCCCTTAGCCCAAATGAAGGTTTACTCCCAAGTCTCTGCAACCTTAACCAAGACAGTGTCCAGCCTGCATCCTTGTCCTTCTAGCTCACGCCATTCTAGTAAATATCACACAAGGGTTTTAGAAAGAAAGTGTAAACTTCTTGATGTTCATATATAAAAATAACACAGTTCAAACAATGTGTATTGCTTAAGTAAACCCATATGATACAAGCAATGTATGTGTTCCTATAGAATGTGTATGCTCAATGTTGTGTTTGTGGGAGGGGGATTGTTCTGATTTTCTTGTTAAATCCATAGCTTAATAGATAACTGCTTTGCCTTTAAGTATATACCACAAAATATTTGCATTATAGACAAGGCGGTGTTGGTGTAGGAAATTTTAATTTTTGCATTCTCTCTCTCTCTGTAACCTTAATGTTGAACTGGCATAGGATGTTTTATATGTAATACATTTGAACTCTCTCTCTTGAAACACATTCCCTGTTACAATCAGCTGGTTCAATAGACACAGTATTGTATTTGAAAAATAATAGTTAGCAAGAGGAAAGATAGAGCAGATATAGCATTAACCTAATTCAAAATAAAAGCTCTAACAGCATCATTACTGCTGTGGAGATTCATCAGTGTCTTACCTCTTGATTTCTAGAACTATTGTTTTTATAGCTTTTACAGTATATTTAGCATTTGAACTAAATCTTTCCTATTCAGCTTCACCTTAATAAAACTTGCTTTCTAGAGAGTTAATTCTTGTTGAAATACTTATAAGTCTTCATTTTGGGGCGATAACAGGAGTTCATGTCATTTTGAACATATTTAATAGGGCTTACTCATACAATATAATGTTATGAGACAAGTTTATTACTTTTCCTGTGCCAATCAGGCAGTTCAGTAGGTGCTCTGATGAAATCATGCAGAAGAACGTGCAAACTAGGATACCACATCTGCACTGAGAAATCAAGTGATGCTGTCTTACTTTTTGCTATGATTTTTTTTGTTTGATTACGTGGGTAGAATTAAAGCTCAAATATATTAGCCTGTTCTGCAGTAATTTTTCAGTTTAAAAACATTTAACTAAATTTCATTTTAGAAAATAAGTTTGTCATTAACTGAGGCAGATGGTTCAGTTGTAACTTACAGTAGAATACTTCTGTACTACCATTGAATTAAAATGGGCTATTTAATTGATCCAAATTGTGTATTCATCTTTTAGTGACTAACATCGCACACACTTAGATTTAATATGTGAATACTTCAGTGGCATTTATATGTAAACGATATACATTTGGAAGTTTACACTTCCTCTCAGGTTTACTTCTTTATGTGCTAAAGGTTTGATTCTAAGCTCCTTAAATAGATGGGGCTATATTAGTGAGTAACAGTTACAAAATCGGGCCTTGGGTGATGAGAGAGAGTAAATAAGTGGCTTATAGTATTTGAATTTTCAGATCATTTTATTGCACATTTGTTTAGCTGCACATGTTTTACACAGCTATGTGTTTTTTCAGGTTGTTTTATTGGAATTGTGAAGTCATGAAAGAATCACAGGAAGATACCCGCAGCACCTTGGATAATGAGTGGAAGATAAAGAGAAAGCAAAAAGAATGTGGCATATAAAGGGTGTAATACCTGGAGGTATTAACTCTGACTCATATCTGTAAAAATGAGACTAGCTCTCACAAAATACAAGTTATCTTAGACAGTCATCAAGCTTGGAGTCATGCTGTCAAGCTAAGAAATTCACTCCCCCCTCCCCTTTCTGACAGGTAATAGAGCATTGGTGAATTATGATTTTCCTAAATTGGAAGCACTCATTTTTACCCATGTAGTTCATCCTTATGAATACATAATAAACATTGCATATTTAATGTGCATTATAATGGGAAACTGACTCATTAGCAAAAAAAAATGGCAGATTTTAAGGCCTTGGTTCCAAATTGAGCTGGAGCCTCCCAATGCACTTTGTACAATCTGGGAGAAGATGTATTGAATGGCCTTCTTTTGAAGGCCATAATGACATTTAATATAAGGATATCATCTTACTGTTGATATCTTTGAAGAGTCATAAGCAGAAACAGAAAAATGAATGGCGGAAAGGAGTGTGACGGAGGGGACAAAGATGGAGGTCCGCCAGCAGTACAAGTTCCAGTTGGCTGGCAACGTCGAGTGGATCAAAATGGAGTGCTCTATATCAGGTGAGGATTATGTAAATTCTGTGCTCTTTTTATTATTATTTATTTATTTATTTTAATCATGACAGAAAGCACATACTAGTTTAAGGCAGTGACTCTCCTGATGATATACAGTAACTTTATGTATTTTTCCTTCTGGAAATATTAGACCAAATGTTCTGCTGGTGTTAATTGGTGCAGCTCTGTCTAAATCAGCTGAGCTGTTCCAGGTTGAACCAGCAGAGAATTTGGCCTATCGTTCATTTTTTGTTGCCGCTTTGTTTTAAAAATTCCAGTATCCAGTTTTAATCACTGTACTTTTTTTAACTAGGCCTGATATAAAGTAGCATGAATAATTCCCTTCTGCTGCTTATTTTTCTGTGGTTTTGAATTGTTCACATAGATTTTTATAGCTGATAACTATGTCAGACATAACACCACATGCATTTTTTATTATTCAGACCACTTAATACAAACTCAAAATATTTTACATTTACCTCTTTTGCATTAGTCTTCCTAGATTTATCATAGAATCATAGGACTGGAAGGGACCTTGAGACGTCATCTAGTCCAGTCCCCTGCACTCATCACAGGACTAAATATTATCTAGACCATTCCTGACAGGTATTTGTCTAACCTGGTCTTAAAAATCTCCAACCTCCCTAGGCAATTTATTCCAGTGCTTATCCACTCTGACGGGAAGTTTTTCCTAATGTTCAACCTGCACCTCCCCGGCTGCAATTTAAGCCCATTACTTCTTATCCTATCCTCAGAGGTTAAGAAGAACAATTCTTCACCCTCCTCCTTGTAACAACCTTTTATGTTGTTGGAAAACTGTTATCATGTCCCTTCTCAGTCTTCTCTTTTCCACCCTAAACAAACCCATTTTTTTCATTCTTCCCTCATAGGTCATGTTTTCTAGACCTATAATCATTTTGTTGCTCTTCTCTGGACTTTCTCCAGTTTGTCCACATCTTCCCTGGAATGTGGTGCCCAGAACCAGACTCAGTACTCCAGTTGAGACCTAATCAGTGCTGAGTAGAGCAGAAGAATTACTTCTCATGTCTTGCTTACAACACTCCTCATAATTCATCCCAGAATGATGTTCATTTTTTTTTTTGCAACAGTGTTACACTGTTGACTCATATTTAGCTTGCGGTCCACTGTGACCCCCAGATCCCTTTCTGCAGTACTCCTTCCTAGGCAGTCATTTCCCATTTTGTATGTGTGCAACTGATGGTTCCTTCCTAAGTGTAGTACTTTGCATTTGACCTTATCAAATTTCATCCTATTTACTTCAGACCATTTCTCCAGTTTGTCCAGATCATTTTGAATTTTAATCCTATCCTCCAAAGCACTTGCAACCCCTCCCAGCTTGGTATCATCTGCAGACTTTATAAGTGTACTCTCTCTGCCATTATCTAAATCATTGATGAAGATACTGAACAGAACCAGATCCAGAACTGATCCCTGCAGGACCCCACTCATTATGCCCTTCCAGCATGACAGTGAACCACTGATAACTACTCTCTGGGAATGGTTTTCCAACCAGTTATGTACCCACCTTATAGTAGCACCATCTAGGTTACATTACGTTTGTTTATGAGAATGCCATGCAAGACAGCTTTATTAAAGCTTTACTAAGTCAAGATATAGCACGTTTAGCGCTTCCCCCTAACCACAAGTCTTGTTCCAAATGTCCATTGTTTTTACATCATTTCTAAACTTCCTTGTGCAAGGAAGTTAGGAGGATAATCCCTGTAATAGCTGTAAACAACATGAATCTTGAAAAGGTTTGCAAATGTTTGTATATTGGATATAACCATTCTTCATCAAGAACTCCTTCTACAGATCTCCAGCTCCTGGCCACAATTGTCCCAACTTTCTGTATGCCAAGTACACTACTGTTTTGCAGATCCAGATGTTAGGTGAGTTAATACAGTACAAGAGACCACAGCACCAGCCACGCTAAGTTCCTTTCCATCAGCCATAAACAGGAGGTATCCAAATTTTTGCTGCTGCTTCATGTGCTTGTCCACTCTGGGTGTGCATACACTCCAAGCATTTGAGGTCAGAGTGTTTTGGCCAGCAGCGTCCATTGGGGCCACTCATGTAACCTGACTGTCCTCATGCCACCTTACCAAGGTCAGAAATGCTGGAGTGGGCTCAACCATCACTCAGTTCCTCTTAGTTCCCATGACTGTGATGGAGCTTCTTAGTGTCTGCATCTGGGCGCAACATTTTTCACAGTCTCTTGTAGATGATTCTGTATGTTACTGATAGGTATGGTTAGTTAAGAGAGTTACCTGTTGACAGATTTTTTATTATTTTTTTAAGTTTTGGAAAAACTTCCATCCTTCCCCCCCCCTTTTTTTTTTTTTTTTTTTAAAATCTTATCAGGAACGACTTCCCAGTCTTGGGGCTTAGAGATGTCCCATACAAAGTTGTCCAACTCTAAGTATTGTGCCCTGCTTGTGCGGTGGCAATTCCATGTAACAATGAGAAACATCAGTTACAGTTTTTGTCTTGGGGAGCCTATATCCCTGACAAAGGCTTGGTGTGCAAGTCCTTTTCTAAGAAGACTTTAAAAGGTAAGAGGGCACGTCTAAACGTTTTTTGTTGTTGTTGTTGGTCTGGGGTCTGATCTGGGTAGGGCAGGCACCTCTCAAGAAGTTCCACCTCTGTCCAAAAGTGTCTCTGTGAGTTCTAGCTCCCAGGCTTCATCTCCAAAGACCAGCTTTGGATGCAGGTAGGACTGTTAAAGCTAAGTCTTCAGAGAAGGAGGAGCATCACCCCTCTGAGAAAAGCAAAGGCAAATGCCCCCTGGGAACAGGGCCGGCTCTAGGTTTTTTGCCGCCCCAAGCAAAAAAAAAAATTGGCTGCCCCCTGTCCCAGCCCTGGGCTCCCCCCTGCACCTCCCTGCTGCCCCAGCCCTGGGCTCTCCCCCCCACCACCCACACCCCCTGCTGCCCCAGTGCTGGTCTTCCCCCTTACCCCCCACCAGTGCCCCCCACACACACCTCCTGCCACCCCAGCCCTGGACTCTCCCCCACACACACACCTGCACCCTCCTTCCGCTGCAGCCCTGGGTCACTGGTAACTCGCTCCCAGGGCGGGTCATTCAGCAGGAATTTTGTATGTGCATAAAACACAGACAGGATTGGTTCCCACATGGTTACAGAGCTGCAGTAAAGTGGAACAATTTTCAGCTTGTGTGATCGGAAGATATCTGGATGCATATTATAAGACTGTCCTCCATAAATGAGGAAAAGTTGAGGTGCCTTTATTATTCTTTTGTTCCACTCTTTCTTTCTATGGGGAATTTGCCAATGCAATATCACTGTCTTCCTTTTAAACAAACAAACAAACAAAAAGGCAATGGCTGTTGAAAATAGCAATTCCAGTCCTAATAACCACTGGGAAGCATTTTATCCTACTTTTTCTACAGCAAGTTACAGTGGATCAGTATATTTGATTTGGGAGAAATGAAGTAACAGCTGCCCAAACTGAGCTTGAGCACTCCTGAATTTTGAGGTGTTCAAATCTGGAAGGCAGGTGCTGGGTGTGTGTGTGTGGGGGCGGGGGCGCTGTGGGCTCCGCGGGGGAGCACGGCAACTGATCTGAGTGGCACAGTAAGGGGGCTGGGGGGTTGGAGAAGGGGTAGGCGGTTCGGGGGCCGTCAAGAGACAGGGAGCAGGAGGTGTTGGATGGAGTGGAGGTTCGGGGGCAGTCAGGGGCAGGGAGAAGGGGGTTAGATAGGTCAGGGGTTCAGGGGCAGTCAGGGGACAGGCAGCAGTTGGATAGGCATGGGAGTCCCAGGGGTTTGTCAGGGGACAGGTAGGGGTGGGGTTCTAGGGGAAGTTGGGGGTCTCAGGAGGGGGCAGTTGGGGACAAGGAGAAGGGAGGCTTAGATAGGAGCTGGGGTCCCAAGGGGCAGTTAGGGGCAGGGGTCCCTGGAGGGGGCAATCAGGGGACAAGGACCAGCAATGCTTAGATAGGGGGTGGGATCCTGGGGGGCAGTTAGGGGCAGGGGTCCTGGGAGGGGGTGATCAGGGGACAGGGAGCAGGGGGAGTGTTGGATGGGTTGGGGTTTCTGTGGGGGGAAGTCAGAGGGAGTGGATGGTGGCAGGGTGGGGCTACCCTCCCGGTGGAGTGTCCTGTTTTTTGAATGTTAAAATATGGTCTCCCTACCATTCACAGCACTCACAGCACGCTGCTGCATGAGGTCCCCCTCCTTCCTTTCCAGTTGGTAGTGGCCAAGGGAATGCTGGGAAATGTAGTTTTTCCCTGCTCCAGGGCTGGCTCTATAGGCAGGGAGCTAACCAAGGAACTACAGCTCCCAGAGCCCCCTGTTGGTTCTCAGCTCCCATGCCACCCCTGCAAATGGGGCTGCCCCAAGCAGGTGCTTGCTTTGCTGGTGCCTAGAGCCGCCCCTGCCTGGGAATTTCCAGTAAAAACAAAGTTCAGGTCACCCCACTGCTCCCAAGGAGCATGGTATCGGGACTCCTTCACCGCTTTAGGATTGAAAGTTAATTGTGTCTGGTACTACCATCAGGGGCTACCTCAGCGCTGAGCACTTCAGCACTGGCTATTATGGTACCAATACCATTGGTACTGGTCTCTTTGGTGCTGCTCACTTCAGCATGAGTGTGTGAAACTAGACTCGTCAGCACTGTGAACCCCTATGCTGTCTGCTCCCACCCCAAGGTTTACGGGACCACTTCTCTCAGTACCAAGGAAGTATGTAGTACTGAAGGATCTTCAGGTTTCAGATGAGTTGTGATCTCCGCTGCACTTCACAGATCTAAACATTGCCACTATGATAGCAATGCCCTCTACCTCATCAGCACAGAGCTCCTGGCTTAGCATTGTTCTCTCTCAACTTACTATGATGCAACCTACCACCCCAGCTTTGGCAGCTCCTCACTGCCCTTCAGATCTACAATGCTTTTTTTCATCTTCAGATTCCCAACACAGCATGGAGGGATCCCCTATATATTCTCCACGGGACCCCCTTTTTTGAACCTTATGAATACGAGGAAGTGTCAAGGGCTTCAGACACTTTCAGATCTCAGGGGGTATAGGTGAAGGCATATACCCTAGTATCCTTCTTCCTGGCCCCCAGACCCTTTTGCTTGTAGTGTTCCAACATTGTCCTGTCTTCATCACTCAAGATGTCTCACTTCTGCATGACTTCTGTGAGTGAGAACCTCCTCCCTTACACCATCCCAGGAAAACTACAGAGTCTCAGTTTTCAGCCCATGAATCTGATCTCCCTGAGGAACTATTTGAGGAGGAGCAGCCTCAGGCTCAATATCAGACGACGCCAGCTATTATCATCCCATCTATACCTTCTCACCCAGATGATTACAAGAGCTTTCAAGGTCTGCTCAGACATGTAGCCAGTTTCCTTAAAATACCAGTGGAGGACCTACAAGAGATCCCACATAAGCTCTTGAATGTTTTCCTGGCCTCCATGCCTTAGAGCTAACTCATAGCCCCAGCTGTGCCAATTAATCCGTATTTAAAGCACCACTAAACTCAGGTGAGAGGGTTTTGCATATGGACAAGAGTGGGGGTAGAGGCAACACATGAATAAGAACCTAAATGAACTCAGCAGTGTAGATGTAACCTAAGTGACAATTTGTTCCGTGGTGTACTTATTCAGAACAGATTGTAATGGTTTGGTTCAGCGCTATGTGACTAGTTAGTTCTGGAATTCCAGAGACAATATTGAAAACTAGGGATAATACTTGTTGAGTGAAGAAGTGATAATGAGAGGATCTTGCTTTAATCATCTTATAGTAAAATTATGCCTGAGTCTTTTCAGAGGAGTAAGAGCTGTTTTAAAGTGTTTCAGTTTAGAGGAAGATGCATTTTTCTTTCCAACCTAACTTTTCTTTGTCTCAGACCTTTGTTGTATGCTTTTTAAATTACTGTTTAATTTTATTTCTCTTCACATGAAACTTTAATCTAAAAGTTTAACACCCCATGCGCTTCAGATCTTATATGATTGTGTTATATACAAAAACTTAAAGTATTGTTATGTTTAATTAATTATTTCATAAATAAATTGGAATGCTCCAGTCAGCTTCAAAAGAAAAATTAATGATTTAAATCTCTGTCATATAGAAATGTCATATGCAGTTGTTGACCCTGAGTGTAGCTTAATATTTTTATCATCTAAAATTAGTTGTTCATGTATCTGTTTTAAATGTTTGAATTCTGTCTGTCTCACAGATCCAAATATCAATGTAATAGAGAAGGTTGATTTGTTGGCTTGTTCAAAATAGGAGTTTTATTTACAGTTGGCTCTTTATTCTTTTATTCACCAAAAATTCAGCCATCCCACTCTAGTAATGTTAGTCTTTTCTTAATAAAAAGCTTAGACAACCAAGTAACAAAGAGCAGTCTGGGAGCAGGAGACCTCAGTCATACAATCTTTCCTCCTTTCATGGATTACTGGTCTGGATGGAACATGATTTCTTTTTTGGCTATGGAAACAACGAACTTCTTTAGAGAGTTACAGAACCCCCACGTGTGTAGTAATTGTTCAGTTTATCAGAAACAGAGATTTGGGCCCCCGTGTTTAAGAAAAAGCCAACCTATAATAAGCACAAAAAATATATAACAACTGTCCTCCTGGAGTAACATCTCTTGCTTGTAAACTTAGTTTCAGCAAAATCAAGATGTACATTTAACTGGCCTATGTATCCTCTTGTGACATCCTTCCTTAAATTAGGGTCTGATCAGGTGAAGTTCAGCGTGCAGGTAGACTGCTGCACCTTCTTGGAGCTCTATTGACTTCGTAGTGGGGAATCTATGTGGTTGCTACACTCCACCCGTGGATCTTATATTGTAACAGGGCCATAAGTGTGTTTGTGCAATGGGACCTTAATTCTGCTTGAGGCCTTAAAGTATTGCTGCAATATTTATAAATAAATACTGATAAATTTGGTTACCTTGTGGGGGGTTTTCTATGGGGCCACCTTTTTGTTTTTGCATCAGGGGTTTTCTCAGAAATAATGTGTCTGGCCAATAAAATACTGTCTCCTTATGGAAAAACAAGCTATAAAACATAATAAAAATGTAAACCATTTACTATCTTCATTTTTTTTTCACGTAACTGTACATTAAAACTGTTACCTAAAAATATTGATTCATTTATATTATTCCTTTACAGTCCCAGTGGGTCTTTATTATCCTGCTTGGAGCAGGTTAAGACATACCTGCTGACTGATGGAACCTGCAAATGTGGCTTGGAATGTCCTCTTATTCTTCCCAAGGTAAAAAGTAGCTTTAAATGTGTATGCTACATTGCCTATCAAATAAATTATTATGTCATTATTTCTGTCATGCCATAATTTCATTCCTATTTAAGTGGTACGCTTATGAGGACATACCATGCAGTTTAGATCCAAAATACAGGATATTTTTGTTTTTGTACAGAGGTTGGTTGGTTGGAGGAAAGAAGTCAGGGCAGTGGGAGTATAAAACCTAATATGAATACAAATATTTTTCATGATTTTATTTTTATTTAAATTTTCCATTTGTTTAAACATTTGCTTGTATTGTTGGAAACATAATGCAATAGCATTGTACTAGTACATGAGAACCAGAAAATGAAACTGACTAATCAGGAGCACCGCCAGCTTTTTTGGCGCCGTAAGCAGCGGAAGGTCGCGCCCCCGATATACCGCCGATGACCGGGGCGGCCGAAGATCTGGCCGCCACGGTCACCCCCCCCCCAAACGTTAGTGCCCTAGGCGACTGCCTAGGTCGCCTAATGGGTTGCGCCTGCCCTGTGACTAATATAGTACTTTCAATGAAAGCTGATGACACTCAGCACCTTCCGTAGAATTCTCAACACCTTTGGGTTCTGGCCCATAATTTGTTTTCTGCTTATAAAATATACATTATTAATATACATTGAGTGCCACCATTCTTATATAGCTCTTCTTTATATTTACATGCAATAAAGAATTATGTAAGAGTAGCTTTTCTGTAATATCCAAAAATTAGGTCAAGTATTGGTAAAATCCTGAAAATCATAATACTGATATTAGTGTACAATCGTAAACTATTGTCCTTAATCCCAACCACCTATGGGATCTCTTTTTTTATTTTTTTTAACTGGATATATAGTGCACTAATTTTTGGAGTTTGCTACCTTTTGTTATGAATGTATCTAATATTAGGATTTTTTTTCAGGTATTTAATTTTGATCCTGGAGCTGCTGTGAAACAGAGAACTGCTGAAGATGTTAAAGCAGATGAAGATGTCACTAAGCTATGCATCCATAAACGGAAAATTATTGCTGTGGCTACACTTCATAAAAGCATGGAAGCTCCGCATCCTTCACTGGTTCTTACTAGTCCTGGGGGTGGAACAAGTGAGTAATATTATCCAAGAAAAAAAAGATTAATTTGACTACATGATTTTTAAAAATTAGAAACTTCTTCTCTAAAACAGTAAATAACTAATTTCAACCCCCTATGCTGATGAAACCTTAGGGAGGAGAATTTTAAAGTAGAAAAATAACAAAAAATCCAAATTTAAGATACATACAGAGATGTTAACAGACACAACTGTACATGGTACATATGTACTTTAGTATTTTTGGAGTACCATTTATGATTTTAAAGGTCTGCCTTAATACATATGTGCAATGTAACTAATGCTATTAGGAGCCTTAACTTTGGAGTTTTGTGACTGCTGTGCATTTCTATTTTCAGCTTTATCATTGCATGAATGTACTGTAGCTTTCTTCATGTAGTTTTTGTATTATATTTCTATAAAAGGAAAGAAGAAAGAAAATGATATGCTTATCCCCAGCCAACTAATCCCAGCTGCCCAGTTTTCCCTAATTTCCTTCCTGACTACACTATTATCCATCTCCCAGTTGAAGAAACCCTTCCAATACACAGCTCTTCCCAAAACTAAGTGCCCCAGCAAATATAAGAAGATTGCTTCTTTAGATAGGCACACTTCCATACATTTTAATATGTGTCTATAGGCCACATTCCATGATATGTACTTGCATAGATTTGATTTTGTAATTTAATCACAGAGTCAAATGTTGCATGCATTTGAATGAGCCATCTGACTGCTGTTAAAACATACACATTTATGTATATTTTGTGGAGGCTGGGTTAGTTTCTGCAGCTGTTAAGGGGCAGTGGAAGACAGTTTGTCATAGTGGTGTAGTGGGGAGAGACTGGCAACCAGGGTGAAGGCCTGGCCTGTCACTGCAGTTTGTGTGCTGGCCTTTTCGCTGGTAGGGTTCCCAGGCATCAGGTTTTCATCTGGAACACCTTCTCAAAAAAGGACCCTGGAAGCTCCAGTCAGCACAGCTGACCAGGCCACTAAACTCCAATTTGCTCCAGTTGGGCAGGCAGGTTCCATTCCCAACTCTGTGTGGCTCCCAAGAAGCGGCCAGCATATCCCCCCGGCTCTTAGGTAGAGGGGTGGACAGAGCTCCCTCCCACACTCTGAACCCCTTGACCCTAGCCTGGAGACCCCTTCTGTACCCCAAAATCCTCATCCCAACCCCATACCGCAGCCCTCACCCCGCCACACATACACCCCAACCGTCTGCCCCATTCCAGAGCTCCCTCCCACACTCCGAACTCCTCGGCCCCACCCCTCAGCCCACACTCCATGCCCCTTGACCCCACCTCCCAGCCCGGAGCACCCTCCTGCACCCCAGTCCTCTGCCCCAGCCTGGTGAAAGTGAGCAAGGGTCGGGGAGAGCAAGCAATGGGGGGGGGGATGGAGTAAGCAGGGGCGAGGCCTCGGGGCAGGGGTGGGACAAGGGTGTTTGGTTTACTGCAATTAGAAAGTTGGCAACCTTAGTCACTGGGGAGGTGAGAATTTACTACTTGTCAATGGGGGGATTTATATGCACCTTTGCATATATTTGAATGTGCAGTCTCTCTTAACCAAATTAAATTTTGCATGTTCTGAGGCTGCATGCCAAGAATGCAGTGGTGCTCTGTAAGGTGAAATGAATGCAGTCTGAGGTGCAAATACCTAAAGTAAGCCAACTTGGCAGAAAAGCGTCCATACTTGTTTCTGCTGTTTATGATGCCATCCCTAAGGCAAAAAGAGGAAATAGAGGATTTAGAAAAAATAGATATTGGTAGGTAGAAAAGGAAAACAATCTTTATCTATGTGTGAGAACTAGTACTGAGGCTGGAATTTAATTTATTATGCACTTACAGTATATCTGTAATGCAAACGTACACAGTTTGTATATGTGTACGCATGTGTACACACTCTAAATAAGGCTCCCCACCCTGAAAAAAAGAGAGAGAGAGAGAGAGTCCCCTTCCAACTCCCTACCTGGAACTCAAATCCTAACATACTGACCCTGTAGAGCAGGGATAGGCAACCTTTGCTGTAGAGCCTTAATAAATAAATACTACGACGACAACAATAATAACATCATATCTGCAATTCAGAGGCAAAATAAATAATTTTATATTCACTTAATTGAAAGGATTTTGTTTAAACTTTTCAAAATTAAATATCTTTTTCATAGTGATATATCCATTCATTCTAAATAATTTGATCTGCTTTTTTTCTTTTTGTGTTTTTGATATTCTAATGTTATCATATACTCAAAGTATTGTTTAGTCCTACCATTGTGTACTTTCAGCATATTATTTTTTAAAATATAATATTGATAAACATGATTGCCTAGAATTAAAATATAAATAATTAAAAACCCATGTGGTTTCTCGATTACAATTAGAAACAGAAAAGCTGACTTCAAATTTTAATGAAAAAAGATGATACATTTAAACTTATTGTTTTAATTTTACATTTAATAATCAGTGTAGAAGCTCTTTAAGAGCCAAATCATATGGCCCAAATAAAGGCCGTGGAAAGCCCTGGGTTGTTCCGCTACATAGACATGTCTGCGTTGCAGCTGGAAGTTTGCCTCCTGGCCTGCTTGAACTAGCATGCTTAAAACAGCAGTGTGGATGTTGCGGCAGGGATGCAGCTTAGCCTAGCCACCTGAGTTCGGACCTTCAGGGTTGGGCAGGCTTGGACTAAGGCAGCAAGCCCAAGCCATCATTTGTGCCAGAACATCCACATTTCTATTTTAATTGAGCTAGCTTAACCAGCACTACCATGAACCTGTCTACCTGGGGAAGGCACGCCTCCAGCTGCTATGTGGACATACCCCATGAGCAGTAAGTGTGAAAAGGGGCTTTCAGGTGATTGGTCATACTCCCTTACAGAGTGTGATGCAGCACTTCCATGGGTTATTGCAGCTCGGAGAGCAGCCAGATGCGGGACTGGGAAGATTCTATATCCAGCCTAGAGACTTTCCAGCACAATGCCCACTTTATTCAAGCTGCATATTGGGGAGAGAATTTAGCCCTGATTGCCTATGATGGTTATTTTCATGGTTTCTTGTTTTATTTCAGGGGGAACTGGAAGCAACCCTTATGATTAGTTGCCTAGTGCTTTTCATTATAAAAGATTTTTGGGATTTTTTTATTTTTACTTTTTTGAGATGCTTGAACATCTCTGTTGTTTGCAACAGGCCTTTGAAATTTCAATCAGGTTTAACTGACTTATAGACTATTTAAAAATCACCATTTCCCTTCAGTTGTTTGCGTTCCACAGGAAAACTTTGGTATCATGGCAAAATAATAACTGCACACAAACATTCTAAAGAGTTCAGCCCAAGTCATCGCTGAAGCAGCAACAGCAACACAACCATACACTGTACTGGGAATGCCTAGGAGCTGCAAGAGCAGCTATTGTGGCAACAATTGTGGAAGAGCTGGACAGGGAGCCAGCACCTCCAGTACACTCCCAGAGCTGGCACGTGACTCCGTCCCATATTTTTCCCTCATCAGCTATGAGCTACCCTTACTTTTAGGTGAACACAGAGAGAGATGCACGTCTCACCCTGTAAGCCCCTCAGGCCCAGTACATGGCCTCCAGCAGCCCATCCTCTACTCCCACATGGAACAGGAGCCCCTCCTTTCCTGTGGAGTGGGGTGTGAGAGAGAGAGCAGAACTGGGCACAGCATATGCCCACTGCACCCAGCTCATGATGCCAGGTGCCCATTTTTCCTTTGGAATAACCACCTGCTGCTGCTGCCAGCTAACCTACCTGTAGTTAGAATCATAGAATATCAGGGTTGGAAGGGACTTCAGGAGGTCATCTAGTCCAACCCCTGCTCAAAGCAGGACCAATCCCCAGACTGATTTTTGCCCCAGATCCCTAAATGGCTTCCTCAAGGATTGAACTCACACTGAGCTAACCCTCCCCCCAAAGGATAGTTAGTCTGGTAACTGAAGTGGTAGCAGCCTGTGCTGAGGTGCTGAAAGTTTGGAGGTCAAACCCTGATGATGATTACGGCTGTGTGTCTGTCACAGAGGTTACAGAAATCACGGATTCCATGACTTTCTGTGACCTCCATGACTTCTACAGCAGTCAGCAGCAGCAGTCTGGGTGTGTGGGAGGGAGCAGGGAGTTGGGGTGCAGGGTGGCGCTTACCTGGAGGAGGGGGGCTACCTGGCTCCCACTGGCATGTCCTTGCAGCTCCTAGGCAGAGTGACCAGGAGGTCCATGCACTGCCTGCGCCCACAGGTGCTGCCCCTGAAGCTCACATTGGCTGCCATTCCCAGCCAATGGGAGCTGTGGAGCCAGTGCTTGTGGCGGGAGCAGCGTGTGGAGCCCCCCTAGCTACCCCTCCCCCTAGGAGCATCAGGGACATGCTGGTCAGAGACGGGTAGGGCGCCTGCCAGCCCAAAAAGCCCTCTCTCCTGCTCCCGGCAATAGCAAGGGTCCCGGGATGCCGTTTTAGTTAGGAGTATATAGTAAACGTCAAGGACAAGTCACAGGCTGTGAATTTTTGTTTACTGCCCATGACCTGTCCATGACTTTTACTAAAAATACCTGTGACTAAAACGTAGCCTTGATGATGATGTGTGATAGGGGGAGGGTTATTACAGTTGCACAAAACATTGTTTTTACCTATCTTCTAGGGGGGTAATTATGAAACGATACAGGTTTTTCTGTGCCAAAAGAAAGTTATTTAAATAGTAAAGTCAAACACTTGAAAGTTAGGAAATGACTCATGTTCGATTGCCCATGCAACCTCAGTTTTGCTTCTTTTGTCTTTTGTACTATTTGCTTCCTTTGTCTTTTGTACTATTTTTGAACAGGCAACCGTAAATCTGGGATTTCCTAACTTTTGAATATTTGCTTTGGAATCTAAATAACTTTTTCTTTGTTTTTTTATGTAATAGCTATAGATGTATATGAATGTGTAAAACTTAATTTTTTAAACAGATTTCAAAATAGTAATTACTGTTTCTTTAATATCAGGTGCAACTCCAGTAGTACCTTCTCGAGCAGCAACTCCAAGATCAATGAGGAATAAATCACATGAAGGAATTACAAATTCTGTGATCCCAGAATGTAAAACGCCTTTCAAGTTAATGATAGGGGCATCTAATGCCATGGGTAGGCTTTATGTACAAGAAGTGACTGGAAGCCAGCAACAAGATCTCCATTCTATCTATCCTAGGCAGAGATTGGGCAGTAATGATCATGGACAGAAGTCTCCATATCGTGGCAGTCATGGTGGAATGCCTAGTCCAGCTTCATCAGGATCACAGATATATGGAGATGGCTCAATCTCTCCTAGGACTGATCCACTTGGAAGCCCTGATGTTTTCACAAGGAACAATTCCAATTTTCATGGAGCACCCAACTCTAGTCCTGTTCACATGAACAGGACTCCTTTATCTCCACCTTCAGTAATGCTACATGGTTCTCCAGTTCAATCATCCTGTGCAATGGCTGGAAGGACTAATATACCTCTTTCCCCAACCTTGACCACAAAAAGCCCAGTAATGAAAAAACCCATGTGTAATTTTTCAGCTAGTATGGAACTACCACGAGCAATGTTTCACCATAAACCACCCCAAGGCCCACCTCCACCTCCTCCTCCACCTTCTTGTGCTCTTCAGAAAAAGCCATTAACATCAGAGAAGGATCCACTTGGCATTCTTGACCCTATTCCTAGCAAGCCAGTTAATCAGAATCCTGTTATCATTAACCCAACTACTTTCCATTCTAATGTCCATTCTCAGGTACCTGTAATGAATGTAAGCATGCCTCCTGCTGTTGTCCCTTTGCCAAGCAATCTCCCTTTGCCAACTGTAAAACCTGGTCACATGAACCATGGAAGTCATGTACAAAGAGTTCAGCATTCAGCTTCAACCTCCCTCTCTCCTTCACCAGTGACATCCCCAGTTCATATGATGGCATCTGGGATTGGAAGGATTGAGGCATCTCCCCAAAGATCACGTTCATCTTCCACATCATCAGATCATGGGAATTTCATGCTGCCTCCAGTAGGACCACAATCATCTTGTAGTGGTATTAAAGTTCCTCCCAGGTCACCAAGATCAACAATAGGGTCTCCAAGACCATCTATGCCATCAAGCCCTTCCACCAAGCCTGATGGACTTCATCAGTACAAGGACATCCCTAACCCAATAATTGCTGGAATGAGTAATGTACTAAATCCTCCAAGCAATGCAGTTTTTCCTACTGCATCTGCTGGAAGTGGTCCCCTGAAGAGTCAGCCTGGTTTGCTGGGAATGCCTTTAAATCAGATCTTGAATCAGCACAATGCTGCCTCTTTTCCAGCAAGTAGTTTACTCTCAGCAGCAGCCAAAGCACAGCTAGCAAATCAAAATAAACTTGCTGGTAACAACAATAGCAGCAGTAACAATTCTGGAGCTGTTGCCAGTGGTGGCAACAATGAAGGACATAGCACTTTAAACACCATGTTTCCTCCTGCTGCCAACATGCTTCTACCAACAAGTGAAGGGCAAAGTGGTCGAGCAGCACTACGAGATAAACTGATGTCTCAGCAAAAAGACCCTTTGAGGAAAAGGAAACAACCAACTACCACAGTATTGAGTTTGCTTAGACAGTCTCATTTGGATAGTTCTGGAGTTCCTAAACCTGGATCTGATTTGATAAGAAAGCAAAATCAAGGTTCATTTCCCATCAGTTCTATGTCTCAGTTACTTCAGTCCATGAGTTGTCAAAGCTCTCATATGAGCAGCAATAGTACCACTGGTTGTGGGAGCTCAAATACTGTTTTGCCTTGTTCTGCTAACCAGATGCATTTTACAGACACCAATATGAACTCTGGCACTCTTCAGAATTCATTGACACAGAGCTTACCTTTAAGAGGGGAAGGTATGCACTGCCAGAATGCAAACACTAACTTTGTCCATGGTACTAGTCCAGGCCCAAACAACCACCTTGCAGGCTTAATAAATCAGATGCAGGCTAGTGGGAACTGTGGGGTGCTCAATCAGTCAGGAATGGCTTTAGGAAATTCATTACATCTGAACCCACCTCAGTCAAGAATCCACGCATCCTCCACTCCACTGATACCAAACAGCATTGTTAGCAGCTGTAATCAAACAAGTCCTCAAGCAGGTAGGTTTCCTTTTAAAAGAGTACCCAAATGTCTGACAGTTTTGAACTCTTGTTATGAATTGTTTCTAAATGTATATTTTCATTTAATCATATAGGCATAAAAAGTATGCCTATCTCAGACTGATTCCAAAAAACCCCACAATCAGACAAAAACAGCAGTAGAATAAAATCAGCTTTTCTTTACACCAAAGCATCATGTTCACAAAACCTGGAGTGCCCCCCTCCCCATTAACTCCTACAAAACTCTAATCCTCCCAATAGATTAAATCTATATACCTGTCCAGACTGATAAAAATCTCAGCTGTCCCCAGACATATGCCCAAATAGATCAGTTTTGTACCGTATCCAAAAGGTCAACAGATTTGGGCTATTTAAGACCAAGGGGAGTGAATTGCTAAGTTATGGGGCTGTGGTAGTATGGCACAGGAGACAGAGTTCTCAAGTGATCAGGTTTCAATATGATTAGAGTTTTATATGTCCTAAGCAACACCTTTAACTCTACCCAGAAATCCACAAGCAGCCAAGGCAGACTCTGGAGCACTGCTCATGGTCATGGCAAGATACACTTAATAAGCGAACCACTGCCTTCTACACCAGCTTCAGTTGCTGGGTTGATTTAAGAGGAAGCCCATGTAGAACACATTTCCGTAGTCTAATCAACAAAAACTTGGATAAAGGTAGCAAGGTCCATATCCAAGAGTACAGGTTATAACCTCCTGACCAGATACAGTTGGGAAAAAATACCATCATGGATGGGTAACAAGATCCCAAAATTGCGGTTAACTGACAAGCGGCAAGCAAACAGCCTCAGTAACAGAAACCAACATAATCATTTTCACATTCTGTGGCTGCTTCTCCCAACCTACCAACACCATCTGAGTCGTCTTTGGATTGAGCCTCTGCTAATTCATTCTAATCCATGCCCAGTCACTACCCAACACTTCAAATGAAGCTCAGCTGCATCTTCTGTGTTGGATAAAATGGAGATAGAAAGCCGAATATCAGCAAACTGAAAACACTTCCATCCCTCCCTTTCAGTAACACTCCCTGTATGTCTTGAGCACTGATGGCATTAAGTCCTTTGTCTAATGATTGACCATTTCCAATCCTCCATAACATGTTGTTTTGCTAGGGTATGATAATTATCTTTTGATTTTGAGGTAAGTCCATTTCCTCTAAGTTATTTAGCAGACAGGACTTGGAATTATACAGACCTGAACTTTCTAAGCATGTTCTATAACAAATAAGCTGGTACTAAAAGTTAGCAGTCCATCTGCACTTCTGTTATTTTTAGGATGATCACCCACTACCATACCATGCCACTATAGTTTTTTGTCAGTCACAGCAGGATGATAGCTATTGTATAAGAAGTTAGGAAGTGTCAGACATATACAGTCTATACCAATGTACAAGAGAGATTTAGCCAAAGAAGTGTGCTGCAGATTTTGGATACGCTGCTTTATTTGAGTTTAGTTTTGTGGGGCGGGGGTTGTTTGTTTTTTTACGTATTTTAGTTGCTAATTCACTGTGAAACAGTTATTCCGTACTTGGTTTTATATGCCAGTTTGAGTGACAAGTAGTCCTAATGTTGACTAATCAGAAACTAGTTACTGTGGTAAACAGTTGGAAGAATCAACAAGAACTAGATAGCTGGCTATTTGCCTGTGCTTTTAATAATACTTTAGATCACAGAGGGTCATATTTTTCCACCCTAACTCATGTTTTCTTATTCCACAAATAGCACCTTTTATTTCAAGGTACTCTTAAGCATAAGGATGACAACATTTGGCTCTAAAAGTGAAATAAATCTAAAAAAATCCAGTTTAATATTCATGCTGTTTCCTTTTTGCATTTCTCTCAGCTTGAGCAATGAAAATCAGTTAAGTCAATTTCATTTTTCTGGTTCTCAGTGCTGTAATATTTTGATTGCAAACACTGTTAAAAAACAACTGAAGTATAGAGGGAGCTGGCTAAAACCCCTACATATAGATTATCTATCACTTTCCATTACAAAAGTTCCTAACTCCTCCACTGGTTGCAGCAAGCCTTTGAAATTAGGTCATGGAATTTCCTTGAGGCTAGGGCCAGGCCTTTTCTGTTCATCCCATGAAATCCTGTTTAAATTTGGCTGTTATAAGGTGTTGAAAATTGTCATTTCCCATCTCTGATTTGTGGTGCTCAGCATAATTTTGCAGCATAACAAAATCTCTGTATAATCTAAGGCTGGGCCACCAAGACCACTATTGCAATAGCAATTAACACTGGAAACCCTCGGAGAAGAAACTGCCCGGCTGTGGCTGAAAGAGCGGAGGGATGAGAAAGGGGAAAAGTGAGCTGTGCTAGCTGAGCCACATGCAGGAAGGCTCCAGCACATGCCCCCTTTTCTAGGATACCATTTGGAGCAGGAACTTGCCATGGACACTAGAGTTCTAGATTCACTTCTTCTGATGACTGACGTTAATATTTCCATACCCTTCACATCACATCTCTCACTATTAATCAGTGCTTCTTACCCCATTGCGAGTTTACACAAATTGAAGATAGATCCCAGCTGTCTAATGTGGCAGCCCCAAATTAGAGTCACTAAGCTCCACTGCCTCTCAGAAATAATCTACCATATCTTTGTCCTTGGCTATGCTGTCTGTACAACAGGGCATAGATAACCCAGCGTATCACTATATGGTGCATCCTCCTATAGTGGCTGGTTCTCACAGGCTAACAGCTTTCTCTTGCTGCTAGCGAATATAGTTAGTCCAGTAGCTCTAGTTGTGGCCCCCTGGGCTGCAGGACTGAAGATGCAGGGTTCAGATCCTGATCATGATGCTTGTGTTTGTTGTAAATTGTGGATGATAATACTTTCTTATCTGCCAAGGGAGTTGTGAAGCTAAATTCATTATCTCTTGGGGGAGTTGTGAAGATTAAATTTATTAATATTTATGAGACACTTGGAAAAAAATTATTACATATTGTATGGGGTTTGGATGGTGTTCAGTGAATAATGCATCGGGCTGCATATTGACTGAGAAAATATAACGGCTTTATTCCTAGAGCACTGTCCATCCTCTGCACTGAATGAGGCCGGGGTCTTGTGGAAAAAATAGTGTGTGATCGTATAATTAAAGACTGCATCATAGTCCATATACATAAAGGGGCATTACCCAGTTTCTAGATGGTGTTGCTACCCAAATAACTTTCTTTTAATGTACTTTTTGTATGCAATTGAAACATAACAATTAATGGAACATTTTAAATGGCTTTAGGTTTTGAAAAAGTTTGAGGTTTGACATAGTAACAAGGTGGAAGAGACTAGCATCCGGGGGTTGGAAAGGGAGCGTGCAGGGTGGTTATGTGAATTCACCAAGAGATTTATATAACAAATTAAAGAAAGAAATGTGCATAATATGATTCTAACCAGGAGGAACCATTTACACTCATCTAGAAAGGTGGTTTTACACATTTTTAACTCTTTTTCCAGATTTTGTCTCACATTCCCTGGTTAGGATGTTAACAGGTCAGATTACTGTCCAATATCCTTAACGAATGAGGGCTGAAAGATTCAGGGGAAACTTCCTGCTTGAAGGATAGAACAAATTCTTCCAGAGTTAACCCATGTCCCTCAGGTCAATGTTGTTATTCATTTACTCTTTGTGCAACAGTCTCACCTAGAGGTCCTGACTGAGTTCAGGGCCCTGTTGAACTAGGCAATGTTCAAATACAGAGTTAGATATGATCCCAGTCCTAAAAAGCTCACAATTTAAAGAGACAAAGGATAGTTGAAAACAGTATTATCTTCATACTCATTTTACAGCTGGGGACTGAGGTGCAGAGATGAAGTGACTTGCCTATAGTGGTGTTTGGTCTCAGAGTATGAGAGGGACAAGGTGGGTGAGGTAATATATTTTATTGGAACACCTTCTGTTACTACCCCACCCACCTTCACTTGCCTATAGTCATACAGCAAAACTGTGGCAGAGCCAGCAATTGAACACAGAGCTCCTAACGTTCAGTCTAGTACCTTAACCACAAGACCATCCTTCCCCTCTGAATATAAAGGTGTTATTAATTGACCTAATCACCACATCAATCATCTACGCCATTAGATGTGGCCACAACTCTTAAAAAAGGAACGCCTTGATAGCGTGAGCTGGAAGCACTTACTTGTTACTGTAAAGTTTATGGTAGGTGAATCATTTTGCCGGTGGGTTTTATTTCCCTATATTGATTTAGGTGCCTCTGTTCTTGAATGTTCGTTCCTAATAAGTGCTAACAAATTTTAAAGGGACTCAGGAATGCCAGCCCCCATCTCCCTTGTTATTTAACTGAGTTGTTGACTGAGGGCTTGTCTTCATTACTAGGGTAACTCGACCTAAGTTACACTACACCAGCTACATGAATAATCTAGCTGGAGTCGACGTAGTCTAGGTTGACTTACCACGATGTCTTCACTGCGCTGTGTCAATGGGAGAGACTTACCTTGCTCTTCTCAGAGAGCTGGATTACCGGGGCCAACTGGAGAGTGCTCTGCCGTCAATTTAGTGGGTCTTCACTAGACCCACTAAATCGACACCTGCTGCATCGATTGCAGCAGCATCAATCTGACAAGCCCTCAGACCCCTCTCTAGGTCAGGGGTTCCCAACGCGGTGTCCGCGGGCGCCCCCGCATCCTGCCCGGCGGTGGAGCACCTGCCGAAATGCCGCCGAATTTCTGCGGCGTTTCGGCGGTGATGCCTCTCGATTACGTCACTTGTTGGCAAGTTACATCATCGAGAGGCGTCGCTGCCGAAACGCCGCAGAAATCGGCGGCGATGCCTCTCAATGACGTCACTTGTCGGTGGCAAGAGACATCATCGAGAGGCATTGCCGCTGAAACGCCGCAGAAATTCAGCAGCATTTCAGCGGATGCTCAACCGCCGCCACAGTCCTTCCAGACGAAAAGGTTGGGGACCACTGCTCTAGGTCCTCGCATCCAGACTAAGTCTTTCTGCATAACATAAGATACAGCCTTTCCTATCCATGCACAAAATATAAACTCTTGTCCAGGCTCTCATCATGTTGCATCTTGATTATTGCAACATCCTTACCTCTTGACAAATGCAATCTTGAACCACTTGTATCTATTTCAGAATGCTGCTGCAAAGATGATTTCCCTAGCCCATCTCTTTAACCATATCACCTTCTCTTTGCATCTCTCCATTGGCTCTCTTTTTGCTATCATAGCAAACTTAACCTATTTCTCTTCATTTTAAAGACCCTTCACAACCTATCCCTACCCTAGCTATCATCTCTTATTTAGTATCAAAAGGCCAGCTCTCACCTGAGATCAGCCCCTGATGCCAGTCTTCACTGTCCACTTGTTAAATTTTCAAACAAGCACCTTTGTGCTTTCTCCCATGTTGCCCCTCATGCTTTAAAGGAATTCCTCCATTATCATAAACCAAAGTAACTCATTATCCTCCTTTAGATCTCTTCTTAAAACTCTCCTCTACCGTGAAGCCTACAAAATACCGACAAGTTAGGTTGCTGGAGTGCAGAAACCACTGCCTGTCATGCTGACCAATATTGTCTCATTGTTACCTTGTACTCCCCCCTCTGTCTATCCATCCATTTTCTCTTATTCTTAAGAGAAAGCAGGGAAAGAACTATTTGTCCTGTGTTTCTACAGCACCTAGCACAGCAGAGTCCTGGTCTATGGCTGGGGCTCCTCAGTGCTATTATAATACAAATAAATAATAATAAGGCAGCTGAAGTGAGAAAAACTTATATCAGTAGAACTGGATGCAAGGAATGCAAGGATATTTATATATATATAGATATTACAGGCATGTAATGCAGATTTATATTTTTAAATCAGCAACAGAAACAGTAACTATTAAAGTGTATATAGGCCCTTTTAAGGTTTGCAAGAGGAACTCTCCTGGCTGTCTACTACTCTGTTACAGGGTTTCCTGCAACAATACCTGTGGGAATGAGGACATGGTCACTGAGTCCTGGGAGAGAAATGGGTCACATTTATAAAAAAACAAAACAAAAAAAAAACAAAACCCAAGACAAAGGCCCACGCTGCTGACTCATGTTACATGATCAGAATGGGCTAAGATTGCCCTCAATAGGCAGTTCCAGTTGGCCTCTTTCTCAGATGTAGGGGCACAGATTTACTGGATGGCATGTAATCCTTGCCAAGAGCAAGGCTCTGTGGGAAGTATTTAAACCCTGCCCTCTGGCCTATTGGAGAAAGATCAGGAAGGAAGCATGCCTTACTGTTGGATCTCTCCTGAAAGCTATGGGCAAGAAAAACTCACTTTCCTTAGGGTTTTTTGGTATAATCCTTTTGATTTATAATGGGGTTTTGAGGCAGACACCTCTAGTAGGTGTCTGAGCTAAATTCTTATATGCTGTGGTAATGTTTTACTGCTTTTTCATTAGTGAGTTGAAAAAGCCTCAGACAGGGACCATAAGAACCTAAGAATGTCCATACTGGGTCAGACCATCTAGCCCAGTATCTTGTCTTCCGACCGTGGCCTGTGCCAGATGCTTCAAAGGGAATGAACAGAACAGGGCAATTTCGAGTGATCCATCTTCTGTCGTCCAGTCCCAGCCTCTAGCAGTCAGAGGTTTAGGGACACCCAGAGGATGGGGTTGCTTCCTTGGCCATCTTCATTAATAGCCAGTGATAGACCTATCCTCCATTAACTTATCTAATTCTTTTTTTGAACCCAGTTATACTTTTGGTCTTCACTACATCCTCTAGCAATGAGTTCCACAGGTTGACTGTGCATTGTGTGAAGAAATACTTCCTTTCGTTTGTTTTAAACCTGCTGCCTATTAATTTCATTGCATGATCCCTGGTTCTTGTGTTATGTGAAGAGGTAAATAACACTTCCCTATACATTCTCTCCACACCATTAACGATTTTTTTTAGACCTTTACTATATCCCCACTTAGTTATTTCTTTTCCAAGCTGAATAGTCCCAGTCTTTTTTATCTTTCTTATTTATGGAAGCTATTCCATAACCCTAATCATTTTTGTTGTCCTTCTCTGTATCTTTTCCAATTCTAATATATTTTTTCTGAGATGGGGTGACTGGAACTGCACACAGTATTCAAGGTGTGTGGATGTACCATGAATTATATAGTCACATGATGTTTTCTGTCTTTTTAGCTATCTCTTTCCTAATGGTTCCTAATGTTGTTAGCTTTTTTTGACTGCCGCTGCACATTGAGCAGACGTTTTCAGAGAACTATCCACAATGATTCCAAGATCTTTCTTGAGTGTAACAACTAATTTAGACACCCATCAGTTTTAATTCAATTTAAAACAAAGCAAAAAGGTAGAAGAGAAATTCCCTCAATGTTACTTTGGTAGCTATTTCAGCTTATTATGAGTGTGATGAAGGTAGACCAGTTTCCACGTGGTCCCTTGTTTCACAAGGTTCATGTCAGGCTTGATGCCTTTGAAATCCCTATTTAAAGAGTCTTCAGTGTCATGGGTTATTAATGAGGTCCAGACTAAACTGGGGAAAGCTGTTTTTATCTACTCTATACCTGTGATCTTACATTTCTTGTATGGAAGTTAATTTTCTTAGTGGCAGTGAGCTCAGTTTGTAGAGTGAATATGCTTTGAGTTCCATTTACTGATCTAGAGGCCTACAGCGGGACTGGGATCCTGTGGATCCCACACAACCCGCTGCCATAATAGTGGGACCAGATAAAATTTTGGTTGTGGGCTGGATTGGGTAGGAAAAAAGACAGACTGCAGTAATTTGTGGGAAAACACTAAATCTCCTGTCAGTTTGTTCATAAATAGAATTTTAAGAATGTAAAGCACATTTTTTAAATAAAGGTTTTAATACCTATATTTTAAGCGAGGGATAGAAAGAGATTTAATGTCTATTATAACAGGGGCTATAGGGTTTTTTTACATAGTTTAAGCAAGATTTGTTTTATTCTTTTAGTGGTAAAAATTGTGCCTGAATTCCGTTTTTATATATGTATAAATAAGCAACCATGGTGTTGTTTGTTTTTGTAGCATGGAGGAATCTGTCTCTTGTGGGATTTGTGGGATCTAAGGTTTTTGCAGGTGGGAGCAGGATAAAAATGCAAGAAACAATGCAGGAAGCAGGACGGGAGCGGGATTTAAAAAATAGTTCTGTGCAGGGATCTAGACTGATCCACCTTATACCAAATTGTACAAAGAGGAGTTGGGGCTAGGTACAGCTGTTCAACTGATAATCCTTCTAAGCATACTAACAAGACTTTTATTTCAATGAGCTAATTATCTTGCCAACATTTTTAACATACCTGTACTGTATTCCCATCCAGGTGAGTTCCTTCTCCACAAGCCTGATTTTAAAAGGTCCCTTTGTTTTTATATGGAATGGACAGGAGTCCACTCAGCTTTTTGTTTCATTTGGCACTAGTATTATAGATACGAGGGAGTCAACAAGCATGAGGACCAGGATCCGGTGGATAAAGTGTACTTACATTTTCAGAAAGCCTTTGACAAGGTCCCTCATCAAAGGCTCTTAAGCAAAGTAAGCTGTCATGGGATAAGAGGAAAGGTCCTCTCATGGATCGGTAACTGGTTAAAAGATAGGAAACAAAAGATAGGAATAAATTATTCTCGGAATAGAGAGAGGTAAATAGTGCTGTCCCCCAGGGTTCTGTACTGGACCCAGTCCTATTCTACATGTTCATAAATGATCTCAAAAAAAGGGTAAACAGTGAGGTGGCAAAATTTGCAGATGATACAAAGCTACTCAAGATAGGTAAGTCCAAAGCAGACTGCAAAGAGCTACAAAGTAGGGCTGTCAATTAATCTCAGTTAACACACACAATTAACTCAAAAAGTTAACTGCAATTTAAAAAATTTAATCGCACTGTTAAACAATAGAATACCAATTGAAATTTATTAAATATTTTTGGATGTTTTTCTACATTTTCAAATATATTGATTTCAGTTACAACACAGAATACGAAGTGTACACTGCTTACTTTATATTATTTTTATTACAAATATTTGCACTGTAAAAATGATAAATAAAATAAATACTATTTTTCAATTCACCTCATACAAGTACTGTAGTGCAATCTTTATCTTGAAAGTGTAACTTACAAATGTAGATTTTTTTTTCTTACATAACTGCTCTCAAAAACAAAACAATGTAAAACTTTAGAGCCTACAAATCCACTCAGTCCTACTTCTTGTTCAGCCAATCGCTGAGATAAACATTTACATTTATGGGAGATACTGCTGCCTGCTTCTTATTTACAGTGTCACCTGACAGTGAGAACAGGCTTTCGCATGGCACTTTTGTAGCCGGAGTTGCAAGATATTTTTGTGTGCCAGATATGCTAAACATTCATATGCCCCTTCATGCTTCAGCCACCATTCCGGAGGACATGTTTCCATGCTGATGATATTCATTAAAAAAATAGTGCATTAATTAAATTTCTGACTGAACTTCTTGGGGGAGAATTGTATGTCCCCTCCTCTGTTTTACCCGCATTCTAACCTATATTTCATAGCAATCTTGGGTGATGACCCAGCACATGTTCATTTTAAGAACACTTTCACTGCAGATTTGACAAAATGCAAAGAAGGTGTGATGTTTCTAAAAATAGCTACAGCACTGGACCCAAGGTTTAAGAATCTGAAGTGCCGTCTAAAGTCTGAGAGGGACGAGGTATGGAGCATGCTTTCAGAAGTCTTAAAAGAACAACACTCAGACGTGGAAACTACAGAACCCGAACCACCAAAAAAGAAAATTAACTTTGTGCTGGTTACATCTGACTCAGATGATTAAAATAAACATGCATCGGTCCGCTCTGCTTTGGATCATTATTGAGCAGAACCCATCATCAGCATGGATGCATATCCTCTGGAATGGTGTTTGAAGCGTGAAGGGACATATGAATCCTTAGCGCATCTGGCACATAAATATCTTGCGATGCCGGTTACAACAGAGCCATGTGAACACCTGTTCTCACTTTCAGGTGACCTTGTAAACAAGAAGCAGGCAGCATTATCTCCTGCAAATGTAACCAAACTTGTTTGTCTGAGCAATTGGCTGAAGTAGGACTGAGTGGATTTGTAGGCACTAAAGTTTTACATTGTTTTATTTTTGAATGCAGTTATTTTTTTGTACATAATTCTACATTTGTAAGTTCAACTTTCATGATAAAGAGATTGCACTACAGTACTTATATTAGGTGAATTGAAAATACTTTCTTTTGTTTTTACAGTGCAAATATTTGTAATAAAAAATAAAGTGAGCACTGTACACTTTGTATTCTGTGTTGTAACTAAAATTAATATTTTTGAAAATGTAGAAAACATCCAAAAATATGTAAATGATATTCAATTATTGTTTAACAGTGCAATTAATCATGTGATTAATCACGATTAATTTTTTTAGTTGTGCAATTAATCACGATTAATTTTTTTAATCACTTGACAGCCCTACTACAAAGTGATCTCACAAAACTGAGTGACCAGGCAACAAAATGGCAGATAAAGTTCAATGTTGATAAATGCACAGTAATGCACACTGGAAAACATAACCCCAACTATACATATACAATGATGGGGTCTAAATTAGCTGTTACCACTCAAGAACTATCATTGTGGATAGTTCTCTGAAAACATCCACTCCATGTGCAGCAGCAGTCAAAAAAGCTAACAGAATGTTGGGAATCATTAAGAAAGGGATAGATAATAAGACAAAAAATATCATATTGCCTCTATATAAATCCATAGTACGACCACATTTTGAATACTGCGTGCAGATGTGGTCGCCCCATCTCAAACAAGATGTATTAGAATTGGAAAAGTTTCAGAAAAGGACAACAAAAATGATTATGGAACAGCTTCTGTATGAGAAGACATTAATAAGATTGGGAATTTCTAGCTTGGAAAAGAGACGACTAATGGGGGATGTAATAACAGTCTATGAAATCATGACTGGTGTGGAGAAAGCAAATAAGGAAGTGTTATTTACTCCTTCTCATAACAGAAGAACTCGGGGTCACCAAATGAAATTAATAGGCAGCAAGTTTAAAACAAATAAAAGGAAGTATTTCTTCACATAATGCACAGTCAACCTGTAGAACTCTGTCAGAAGATGTTGTGAAGGCCAAGACTATAACAGGGTTCAAAAAAGAACTAGTTAAATTCATGGAGGATAGGTCCATCAATGGCTATTAGCCAGGATGGGCAGAGATGGTGTCCCTAGCCTCCATTTGCCAAAAGCTGGGAATGGGTGACAGGATGATCACTTGATGATTACCTGGTCTCTTAATTCCCTCTGAGGCACCTGGCATCAGCCACTGTCAGAAGACAGGATACTGGGCTAGATGAACCTTTGGTCTGAACCAGTATGGCTGTTCTTATGTTGTGTTGATAGGTTCTGCTGTTAAAAGAAAACCATCTGAGAATGTCTTTCTTGTAGTATTTCTCAGCCTGGCCTTCAGGACTCCTTCTAATATTCACACCCTCTGCGCAGCATTAAATACTTGACATTTAAAAAAATATATAACTTCTTCCTTTTTTCCAAATATGGAATTTCTTCTTTGAGTGCTTGCTCATGTTGATTCCATTGTAGGTGTGTGCGTGCCCGTGTGTGCCGTCGTCAGGGACTTTTGCCTTAGCAGTATCCATAGGGTCAGCTATGGCACCCTCTGGAGTGCCGCGCTCATGCAGCAGTATATCAGGTGCCTTCGGCCCGGTACCCTCTGAGTTCCTTTTTACCGCCCAGGGTGGTCACTTGGAGCACCTCTGTCCCTTGCTTTGCAAGCAGTCAGCGGTTTCTCTTCTAGCTTAGCCTTGTGCTTCTAGCTGTAAGTAGTTTAATCATTTGTTAGTTAGTTGTTCAGTACCTGTTAAGCATTTAGTTAGATAGTGTCCCTGCAAGGACTTTGCCCCAGGCAGGGCATGCCCTGTTCTCCAGCTTTCAAGCCCTGCTCTTTGTGTAACAGGCCCATGCCTGTTTGTGAGTCACATGAGAGTTGTCTACAGTGCCTTGGGGAATTCCACATAAAGGAGCGCTGTTGCATCTGCCAGAACTTTCATCCTCGGACACAAAGAGAGCGTGACATACACTTCAGGACCCGCCAGATGCAGGCTGCCCTGCACCCATCTTCAGAGTCATCATGGCCTGAACCGGCACCCAGAGCATCAACTTCGGTGCATAGCGCATCCCCTTCACCAGTTCCGAAGAAGAAGATACCACTGAGCAAGCGTGACCAAGGGGCACTGGGCAAAGGACCCTGCTCGGGCCTTACACCCACTCTGGTCCCGCAAAAAGGCTCAGCCCTGGGGAGTTCCTCCCCCCGAAAGGACCTGCCACTGACTCCAGGAAGCAATAAAGGGCCCAAGCCAACAGCGCAGTCAGCGCCCTCTAAGCCCCTGGCACCTGGTGAGCTAGAAGAGCGCCTCTGCCGCAGCCAGCACCACATGCTGCAATGGAACTGACTAAGATTCCCCGTGAGGGCAAGCCCACCAGCAAGGCCTCACACAAAACAAGTGAGCGCCACTTGTTTCCGGAGCCAAGACAGAGCCCTAGGTTGCCATGTTCTTGGTCTCCACATTGGCCCTGCCCTCCTGATCCCTGTCTTCGGGCCAGGCGTTGACGATCTCCCTGGCACCCGTCTTCATCGCGTTGTTAGTCACTGTGGCTGAGACCTTGAAGTCACTCCCTGACATAGCACCACTCGCCCTACTCCCGACACCGTTCCCAGCACCGGTCACTGGCAGCAACAGTGAGCTGCCAGACCCAAGTCTCCACAGCCTCACCTTGTTCACCGGAGGGTGATGACCTTTTCAGCTTGGAGGCACAGTTCAGCCCCTTGCCTGGACAGCATCGTGATTGGGCTCCGGAGGGCGTGTCCGTGGCATTGGTGCCAATCTGGCAGCTGAGCCAGTGGCTGACCCTCTGGCCTTATTGGAATGCCTAGGAAGTTCCCATCATGCCATTGTCCCACTCCCACCAGCCCTCGGTCACCAGGCATGCCAAAGTCAGCACCCATGGCATTGACAGCACCGGGTTTGGTGCAGGATGCTCCAGCAGCCACTGCGGGTGAGGAGCCAGTATCCACCCCAAGGCCCTCTCTGATGGGTGAGGACACTGCCGGACCTCCCCTGGTCATCCAATCATCCTCCTCCTCTCCAGATGAGGTGGTGGCAGGCCCCTCAAAAGCTAGTCCACCAGATGATTTTAGGGAGTTTCAGGCTCCGCAGGGTGGCTTCCAACCTGGGCCTCAAGGCGGATGAGATGGAGGAGTAGTCAAATACATTGTTTTATGTGCTCTCAGTGTCCGCCCCAGCTCATGTCATGCTCCCGGTACACAAGGGGGTCCTGAATGTTGCCAAAACCATCTGACAAACCCTGTCTTCCCTCCCGCCCACCTCTAAGAGGACGGAAAAGAAGTACTTCGTCCCTGCAAAAGGGTTTGAGTACTTGTACACCCACCCATCACCAGGATCATTGGTCATCTCGGCTGCCAATGAGAGGGACAAATGGGGTCCCACCAGTTCCACCCATAAAAATAAGGAGGCCAAGAGGCTGGATTTGTTTGGTCACAAAATTTATTCTACAGCCAGCTCCAGTTTCGGGTGGTAAACCATCAGGCCCTCTTGAGTCGCAATAAGTTGTGGGATTCTCTCCTCAAGTTCAAGGAGACGGCCCAGGAGTGCTCCCTCCAAATGGCCTGGGACATGGACGATTCAGCTGCCCGGGTGGTCTCTTTGGTGGTGGTCATGCAGCGCAGATCCTGGCTCCAGACCGCTGGCCTGGCCCAGGGCATGCAGGGCTCTATTCAGGACCTCCCATTTGACGGTGTCTGCCTGTTCTCTGATCAAACAGATGCGCATCCGCATGTCCTGAAAGACACACAGGCAACCTTCCGCTCTCTGGGGATGCACACTCCTTGTGTTGAGACAGCCATTCCGCCTCCTCCGCCACCTCGATAATGGCAGCCTCGACAAAGGCCTCTAAGGAAACGGGACGTCGGGTTCAGCTGCCACCACCCTTCGTCGTCCCGGTCTCCTGCACATCCTGACCCAAAGAAGCACCGGGGGGCCAGAAGTGCTCATTTTGAGAGTGCACTCAGTAACGACACATGAGTCAACTGCCCAGATCCTTTCCGTTTTTTCCTCAACGGCCTTTTCCCCTACCGCTTAACCTGGTTGTGGGTTAAGTTGGACTGTTGGGTCCTGGACATAGTGGCTCGGGGCTACACCCTGCAATTTCTGGCCACTCCTCCCAGCCCTCCACTTCTCCATCCTTCTTCAAGGACCCGTCTCTCACAAGCAACTCCTCGTTCAGGAGGTCGAGACGCTCCAAAGTTTGGGAGCTGTGGAGGAGGTTCCTCGAGACATAGAAGGAAGAGGATTCTACTCCCATACTTCCTAATCCCGAAGGTAAAAGAGGGCCTCAGACCCATTCTGGACCTGCGGGGACTTAACGAGTCTCTCAAGAAGTTGGAAGTTCCACATGGTCTCCCTGGCCTTCATCATCCCTTCCCTGGATCCAGGGGGAACTCTGGGGGTGGTGGGGAAGGAACGCCTCTCTTGACTTAAAGGATTCTTACTTTCATGTCTCCATATTCCCAGGACACATGCATTTCATAGTGGCTGGGCGCCACTTCCAGTTCACTCCAGCGCTACCGTTTGGCCTGTACTTGGCTCGGGGTGTTCACAAAATGCATGGCGCTGATGGTGGCTTTCCTGAGGCGTCGAGGGGTCCAGATCTTCCTATATCTTGACGACTGGCTCATTAAGGGCAGTTCCGGAGGTAGTCAGCCTAGATTTTCACAGGTGTGGAACTCCCTGGGTGAACCTGTTCGCATCCAGGCAGAACAGAAAGTGCCATGTGTTCTGTTCTCTGCTGGGCAGAGACAAGGGCTGCCTGTTAGATGCCTTCCTGATGCTGTGGTTGGGAGCGCTAATGTACACCTTCCTGCCGATACCGTTAATCCATAAGATCCTGCTAAAAGTAAAGCAAGACAAAGCGACGGTCATCCTCAAAGCCCCAGCGTGGCCTCATCAACACTGGTTTGGCATGCTGCTGAGTCTTTTGGCACCCACCCCCCTGCAGCTGCCTCTTTGGCCGGATCTGCTGTCCCAGAACCACAGCGCTCTACTGCATCCAAACCTGGCAGTGCTGCACTTGACCGTCTGGCTGCTGGATGGCTAAGTGGGGAAGAATGCCAGTGTTCCGCTGATGTCCAGCAGGAAACCCACCACCAGGGGTACCTACATTGCAAAGTGGAAGTGGTACTCATGCTGGGCCTCAGATCTCTGCATTCATGAGGCAGAGGCCCCACTGCAGGACATCCTTGACTATTTGCTGCACCTTAAGCTCCAGGGGCTGTCGCTATCTTCGGTCAAGGTACACCTTGCGGCCAGTTCAGTCTTCCGCCCTCTGTTTCAGAGCAGTATTCCAATCTACAAGACCATGAACTCTGAGCCCACCTCCAGGTATTCTGCTTGTGAGTCACCTACAATGGAATTGACACGAGCAAGCACTCAAAGAAGAAAAAACAATTACCCACCTTTGTAACTGTTGTTCTTCGAGATGTATTGCTCATGTCCATTCCATTACCCGCCCTCCTGCCCCTCTGTCGGAGTTGTCGGCAAGAAGGAACTGAGAGGATGCAGGGCTGGTGGCACCTGATATACTGCCGCATGAGCATGGCACTTCAGAGGGTACCACTTCAGAGGGTACCTATTGATACCACTAAGGCAGCAGTTCTCAAATTGTGGGTCAGGACCCCAAAGTAGGTTGTGGTCCATTAAAATGGGGTCGCCAGGGCTGGCGTTAGACTTTCTGGGGTCCGGGGCTGAAGTTTGAGCCCCACCACCCAGGTCCAAAGCCCGAAGGCTTCAGCCTTGGGTGACAAGGCTCCGGTTACAGGCCCCCCACCTGGAGCTGAAGCACTTGGGCTTTGGCTTTGCCCCCACCCAACCTGGGGCGGGCTCAGGCTTCGATCCTCCCTTGTGGGGTCATGTAGGAATTTTTGTTATCAGAAGGGGGTTGCAGTGCAATGAAGTTTGAGGTCCCCTGCGCTAAGGCAAAAGTCTGCAGCGACCACACACCTGGGCGCGTGCACGCCTACAATGGAATGGACATGAGCAACACATCTCGAAGAACAACCGTTTCAAAAGGTGGGTAATTGTTTTTTCTCGTTCACCATTCAGTCCTGCACTACTAATAGATACCAATATCTACCTGACACATCAGAGCTTGAAATGGGAGTTTTATACTATTAGAAAAGGAAATTTCCCTGCTTTCCAGTGAAATGCAAGTAACTTACCTCTAGCCCTGGAATGTCCTTAAAATATGCTACATCATGTTTGAAAAAGTTACTTAAGAATATTTTCAGAGGTTTCTAAAATATAGTAGTTATTTCTGGTTTCTGTTCTCTGGGACCTGTACAATCAAACTCTTGGTACTAAGGATGTCTGGCTTATAGGTATGAGAAATGAAAAATGGTATCAATAAAACATGCTAAAATTATTTCTAAATTATTCATCCCACTCATTTGGGATGAATTACACATTTCATGCATGTTGTTGCCTTTTGGAGCCAATGTGATCATCCCAAACTCATATTAAAAACCAAAAAACCCCAAACCTCTAACATACCATTCCATTATGGTGATGTGGTCATGTTCCATGCAATTGTGTGTGTGTGTGTGTGTGCGCACGCGTGTGTGAGAGAGAGAGAGATTTTTTCTATGACATTTTGTTTTAGATACTTTCTCAGAGACTTTTAGTCTGCAGAAATGGATATCCAATAGGAGAGTTATCTTGACAGAAAACAAACTTACTTGACATACTTGTAATCCTCGTTCTCTTACATGTCATTCTATTGCCACTCAACATCCTCATCATCTCAGTGTTTGAAAGGTTCCTTATGAACTAGTTTTATTTTCACTTTTTAATTAGCTTTTTGGGGGAAGCTGCCTACCACTTTGGATATATATTTCAGACCTCATATTTCTTCCTGTGTACTCAGCCATGTGGAGAGGGACAGTTTGTGTTTTGTTTTACTTTTTTGTCATGGGTTCCAGACTGCTGTCAGGAGAAATTTACTAATCATGAAAGCATTTATACCAGTCTGCTAACATGCTATCCCTGGGAGCTTGTGAAATCCTGTTCTTGTGATTACCAACTTGATTTCTGTCAACTTCAGCTGCAGTATTTTATTTATTTATTTATTTATTTGTTTCTTTATTTTGCCATAATATTGTAGTTGCTTCCCAGAAAAGAAGGCATGATCCTTGGCCCAAGAAGCTCAACAGTTGACATCTCATGTAATATATATAACTATATGTAATGTTTAACTGTCAATACTTTACACTTCTTGAATGATGGTATTGTGAGTTGTCAGATAAAAAATTGGATTCTGTCTTTAACAATTCTCTGACAGTAGTTGAACTCCCAGTTTCCAATAGTATTTGTGTCTGGAGTTTTGCTAAATTATAATTGGTGCTCTCTGATTTTTATCTGATCAGTGGGCTACACAGTGGAATTTGCTGCAGCTTTTCAATAGAAGATAACAGAAAAAATATTTATTTTATCAAATTAATCTGCATTTTTACTATTTGTTTTCCGAGACCCAGGGCATCTCTTTGGTCACCATATAAGGTTGAAAAGTATGGTTCAAAGGTGGTTACATTCTGTTTTATTTCTCCTGCTCCTCTGACACTCATCTTTTGTGTACAACTACTGTCAATTCAAATAAGAAATCTCCTTCAGGTAGGGGAAAACAGATCATTTATTTGTAGAGTTCAACATTGTTTAAGGCTGATAGACAGATATGCAGAAACAGAAAAACAATAACCAGTCTTGAATAAATAACAGCCTTTATTGTAAATCCACCAGCAGGGAAGCTTTGGACTTCTCTGCCAGTCTAAGCAAAGAATTCATCCAGGCCACCCAAATGACTTTACCTTTTCCTTCAAGAAAACTTCTGTGTTTTCCTTGGCAACTTGTATTTGGCTTTAACGTTTTCTGGAGCTTGACAGTTAAATGTCACAATAATAATAATAGTAATAATAATAATTAATAGTGCTTTCCTCCAAAGATAACAGAATTGATGTTTTACAAACAATAATTCACAAAACATACTGTGAGATGGGAAATGTTCTGATCATTTTACAGATGGAAAAACCAATACAGTGGCAGAGTTGGGAATAGAATCAGGAAACTAGGAGCCAGGATTCATGGATCTAATCTTGGGACCATACTCTTTACCATTAGGTTTTAAGGCCATCACTGATCATTTTAGTAGTGGATATGGTGTGGGTTCAAGACTGAACATAGTAACAAATTGGTAGTTTTCAGTCCTAGACTAATCCAAAATATATTTAATAAAATAATGAAATCCTCTTACACAATTCTCTGCTGAAGGAGTTTGAAAAGAAACGTAAGTTTTTCATTTAAGCAGGATTCCAGTTATGATGTGGCAATGGCATTTCTGTGTAGTGTGTGGAAATAATTCATTGCAAATTGATTTTAACGTTTTTTAATAAGAAAGACATGCTGTTTGAATTTTCTTCATCTGAGTGTTGAATATAGCTAAATTTGGATGAGTCTAGTTATCGTTGCAATGATGATAGTATTTGTCCTTCAATAAACATTATTAATATATGTATTGTTTTGTGTTACAGGGGGTTCAGGACCATCATCTTCCATAGCCATAGCTGGAACCAGCCAACCTGCCATCACAAAGACAACATCCGTTCTTCAAGATGGTGTTATAGTCACTACTGCAGCTGGAAACCCACTTCCGAGCCAGCTGCCCATTGGGAGTGATTTCCCTTTTGTTGGCCACGAACACACACTTCACTTTCCACAGAACTGCTCTTCAAACAACAATCTTCCGCATTCTTTGAATCCAAACCTTCTCAATTCTCTACCTATCTCTTTGCCAGTGAATCAACAACATCTCTTAAACCAGAATCTATTAAATATACTACAGCCTTCAGCAGGAGAAGGCAAGTCTGAGGTCATACTCAACCCTTTAGGTTTGCTCAACCCAAGTGTAAATGCTGCGCTAGCTTTTCTCTCCAGTGACATGGATGGGCAGGTATTACAACCTGCTCATTTTCAGCTTCTAGCAGCCCTACTTCAGAATCAAGCCCAAGCAGCTGCCATGCTTCCCCTACCATCTTTCAATTTGACCATCTCAGATTTGTTACAACAGCAAAATAACCCTTTACCCTCAGTAACACAGATGACAGCCCCACCAGACCATTTGCCAAGCAATCAGTCAGACAGCAACAGAGCAGAGACCCTTTTAACCAACCCCCTGGGGAACCCTATACCAAGCTTTACAGGCACTGACACTACTTCTAACCCCTTGCTCCTCCCAGCTGTCACTGGGGCCTCAGGATTAATGGCCTTAAATCCCCAGCTGTTGGGAGGTGTCCTGAACTCCGCATCGGGCAACACTGCTAATCATCCAGAGATATCCATAGCAACCTCCTCCCAGGCAACCACTACCACAACCACTACATCATCAGCAGTGACAGCACTGTCTGTCTCAACACTTGGTGGGACAGCAGTGGTGTCAATGGCAGAAACATTGCTGAACATATCTAATAATGCTGGGAATACATCTGGTCCAGCTAAACTCAACAATAACTCTGTGGTGCCACAGCTACTTAACCCTCTACTGGGGACAGGTCTGCTTGGTAAGTTAAATTTTTTCACAGATTTAAAAAAAAAAAAGGGTTGGGGGGAGAGTTTCTGATTCTATTTTCTATTATTAAAGACTCCATTTCATTGCACTATTTCTAAAAGGGTTTTGTATGTCACAGGTCATTGAATACTTCTAGAGAAAAACAACCATTACTGTCAGAAATTTTAAATAGCAATTTTTAAAAATTCAGCAATATTTAATACTGTTTTTGGATATAATTTTATTTTCCATTCCCTCATTCTGATGCCACCAAACCTACTACACACACTTAAATACAGTCAGGCAAATTTGACTCCTTTTATTTTTCATGTAATAAAAGCACAGGTGCATCTTTGGGATGCAATGTTTTATTTCAAATATATGTGGCATCACAGGGTTAGTATGAGTAGCTGTGCAGTCCATTAAAAATGGCCAAGTGCATTTTTTCCATTTAAATCAAAAATACGCCAAAACCATAGCACATGTCCTATATGTACATAAAGCACTCCAAGTAAAGCCTTGCACAAGTTCAGTGAAGTAGGTTGCCCCTTCTAGCCCTAGATTGAACATTTCTGTTTTCATATTTCTTTGTTTTTCATTTCTTCGTTGTAGTTTAGAAACTGAAGGTCTCACACCTGACAAGTCCTTACATAACTGATGAACTCTTAAGCCTAAACTGTTCTCCTAAATCTCTAGTCTCTTGATGAATTTACTCAGAACATGTGATATATTTTGTGTTCTGTTCTGTTTGGATTCAATAAGCAAATAACTATACCAGTAGGATGACCAAAATATTGTGTCAAAGAGCTGGAAAGCATTGCAACTTTGTTACTTATGTCAAGCTGCAACTTTGTTACTGTGAACTCAGCCCTATTTTTACAATATAATTTAATTTAGCATTAGGATTGTTATTGAATTAGGATTAATTTTTTTTCTAAAATAAAATGTCTTTTGATTTTCATGAGCTGATTCCACAAGCATAAAATTTAGGAAAAACATTAGTTTGTGTTAACTCAAGTGCAAAATCCTCTTTGAGGCTTCTTTTATTTGATAATTTCATAGGATCAGGGGCCGCAAAGTATTTATTTTCCTATTGTTTGTGATATTGTTCTTTTACATTTTAATTTACATAGGAGATTTTTCTTTTGATACAAAATGCAGATTTTTTTTAATATAGCTTGTTTTTCTTATGAGATTTTTCTCCTGTATCTAGAAAAGAGAGGACTAGTAGAGTTAGCTAGTGTATTTTTGTGTTCAAGAGGCCTTGGATCATTGTGTAGTCGGGTCAAACAGCAGTGTCATAGTTTCCAAAAGGTTGGGAGAGGGGAGGATGTTGGTATGGTATGAAGCAGTCGCTCTTTGGAAGCTAAGAATGGATTTCCAAGAAAATGAATACCACTGATGCTCATTCTACTGTACCTGGCTGTGTGCTATTCCAGAATGAAAGACAGTCATGTCAGAATCCTTTAGAAAGAGTCCACATATAGATGTAACCTGAAAGAAAGAATGCTGAAGAAATGAAGGAATAAACAGTAGGAGACATGTTCCTTGAGATCGTGGTACAGAAGATGTCATGGGAAAAGTTTTGTTGTACAGAGAGTGTCAGTATTTGTTTACCATTCAGTTAAAATGTGACTCAAGGAAACTCACGGACTCTTGAAAACTATGCTGACTTACTTTTCCATATGTTTGGAATTGCAGGTGACATGTCGTCAATAAACACTACTTTGAATAACCATCAACTGACTCATCTCCAGTCACTGTTAAACAACAATCAGATGTTTCCTTCAACTCAGCAGCAACATCAGCTTCTCCAGGGGTACCAGAATCTCCAGGGGTTTCAAGGGCAACCCACAATTCCTGGATCAGCTAACAACTCAAACCCCATGGCTTGTCTGTTTCAAAATTTTCAGGTAGAAAGCATAGTGAAATCAATATTGAGTGAATTTAAACATTTCTAATAGTAGAATTGGTATCCATATTCTGCTTTTTCATTGAATGTTTAAAACAATCTATTTTATTGCAGTTGGTTGCCCTTTTTTAGTATGTATTTTGTATTTGCAAATCAGAAACACATGTTACTGAAATTGTATATCTTTATAAGTTTAGTGTCATTTTTATTTTATTGGAACTACTTATGATGTGCATCTATTGACAGCTGTTATTAACTTTCAGGAGTTGTTAATTCGCTTTTAAAGTGTGATCATAAACTCCTGGTTGAGAATAAATTGTTGAGACTGAATGGTAAAAAGTTAACATAGTTGTCAGTTAATAGGAAATAGGAGGTGATTGTGAGTAACTGACTTTTTCTAATAATGCCCATTAAAGTAAATGGCAAGTACCATTGATTTAGGGGATGTTGGATCAGGACCATACTGTTTAGGACAGACATATAATAATTTTTTTGAAAAAAATGATATCTCCCTTTCACATTTCCATCCAAACAGACAATTCTGCTGATAATGTAAATTCAGATGTTCAAGTAACAGAATGACAGTGAAAGTATCAACTGAGATAGAGAACAAAAATAGAGTTACAGTGTATACTTAACATTATTATAGTGCTGCAGAACTGAGAACGTGAAGGCAGCAGAAATGTAGGTGATAGTGCCAGAAAAGCTTTTATTCTTTAAGAAGAAAAAAGACAACATATCATTTTGTCAGTCTAGACAACTAGAAATTTCCCTGTGTTTGCAAAATCGCAGTAATCTAACTGCCTATTAACCCCTTCACATTTTTTAATTATGTGAGTTACATTAGCTGTATCTTCATATTTTCTCTTTGTGTCCTGAATTATGTAAGTGTTTAGTAATGGTAAGTATTTAAAGCAGTAGTCACAAATATTTGGCTTCACTAGTTAAAGCATCTTTTCTATTCAGACTTTCACAAGTATTAATATTGCTTATTATCTTTATTTCACTCTCATGACATGTACATGACAAATACTAACATAATATGCAAGGTTCCTCAAAATGTAATTTAGTTTATAATAGACAATGCATGATAATAGCTACAGTGCAAAGGGTTGGTGACATGGTTGATGTGGGATAGAAGTAGTTAGACTTCCCAAAAGAAGTGTATAAGAAGGGAAAGGCAAGGTCACTTTCACATGACAAATAGGAGGCAATTTCAAGCCTATGGGTTGTATCCAAAAAAATACAAAGCAGAGTGTGGGTAGAGACAAAAAGAGCACTTTTAAGAGTGAAACTGGGGAGGAAAGTAGAGACTGAGGGAGGAATAGGAGGAAATAGATTTGGGTACAGTGATATGAGCATGGATTAAGTTGTTTAGGACTTTGAATGTAAGAATGAGGATCTTGGACTTCATTCAGAAAAGGAGAGCATTCAGAAAGGTGGGTGGAAATGTGGCTACAAAAGGAGGGATTTGAAAGTTTTATCATCTCAAATACCACCTGTTATTACAAAGCTTTGTCTTTTTGAACAAAGTGTGAAAGCTAGTGTTGTGTTCATATGCATATTATTTTATGTTTTGAGTTGCCTTTTCATTTTCTGATTCTCTTCATTGAGTGACAATCTTTGTCACTTATGCATAGAGCCCTACCAAATTCATGGCCATGAAAAACATGTCTCAGACCATGAAATCTGGCTATTGTGGGGGGTTGTGATATTGCCACCCTTACTTCTGTGTTGCCTTCAGAGCTGGGCGGCAGGAGAGCAGAGGCTGCTGGCCAGGCACTCAACTCTGAAGGCAGTGCCACTGCCAGCAGCAGCTGTAGGGAAGGTGGCATGGAATATACTGTATGAACACATTTGCGAAATTGTCTGATTATTCCAATCAGTGAAAAACGTGTGATTTCTCCACGATTTAAGTAGCCCTCTGCTTATGTACAACGATGACAAAATGTGTCATTGATATGTAACCATCACAGTTACTGAATTGAATGAATGTGTCTTCTGAAATATAGCATTCAATGAAAACATAAATTTCTATAATTTTTCCTTCCTATTTTTAAGGTGAGAATGCAGGAAGATGCTGCTCTTTTAAACAAAAGAATGATCACTCAAATGGGTATAACATCAGTTCCTGAGAGTTCCAACACTACCCTTCCTCCTTTTCAAGATACATCTTGTGATTTGCAGCAAAGGACTGAACCAACTGTAGGACAACAGGCAAAGGATGGCCTCAGTGTAGCTGCTCAGGGTGATTCTTCAGTCGATGCTATCTACAAAGCAGTCGTAGATGCTGCAAGCAAAGGAATGCAAGTAGTAATCACCACTGCAGTTAGCAGTACAACACAAATGAGTCCCATTCCAGCTCTGAGTGCCATGAGTGCCTTCACAGCCTCAATTGGTGACCCATTAAATCTTTCTAGTGCTGTCAGTGCAGTAATCCATGGAAGAAACATTGGTGTTTCTGATCACGACGGTAGGATAAGAAACACTAGGGGGACACGAATACTGAAGAATTCAGAACATGATAAAAATTCAAGTGAAGGGGATGGATTTGAATATTACAAGTCAGCAGGTTGCAACACACCCAGAAAACAGTGGGAAGAGGAGCAAAATCCTGGAGGAGAGATAAATAGGTGGAAGTGTGAGGAGTTTTTAGACCATTCAACCCATGTCCACAGCAGTCCTTGCCATGAAAGGCCCAATAACATCTCCACACTGCCATTGTTACAGGGTGAGCAGCATCAGATACTGTTACCACAGAGAAACTGTCAAAGTGATAAAATGTTGGAGGAGAATTTCAGGTATAACAATTACAAAAGAACTATGATGAGTTTTAAAGAGAGACTGGAGAACACTGTGGAAACATGTGCACACATAAATGGAAATAGGCTTCAACAAAGTAGAGGGTTTGGAGAGTTGCTGAACACTTCTAAACAAGACCTAGTCATGGAGGAGCAATCTCCAAGTTCCTCAAATAGTTTGGAAAGTTCTCTAGTTAAAGACTATATCCATTATAATGGAGACTTTAATGCCAAAAGCATTAATGGGTGCGTGCCTAGCCCTTCAGATGCTAAAAGCATCAGCAGTGAAGATGACCTAAGGAATCCAGATTCCCCTTCTTCAAATGAGTTGATACATTACAGGCCGAGGACGTTTAATGTTGGCGACTTGGTCTGGGGCCAAATAAAAGGACTGACTTCATGGCCTGGAAAATTAGTAAGAGAAGAAGAAGTTCACAATTCATGTCAACAAAACACTGAGGAGGGGAAGGTATATATACACACTCATATATATTTTGTGTATGTATATATATATATGTATATCTAGTCAAAGAATTATCTTGGTCTAATATTTATTTTTGGATTCTGTTCTTATTTTAATTAATTGTGGAACTAATGGGCTTTTGATCCCTGGTTCATGAGGATAGCTTTTATGAAACTATTTATTTCACCAAAAATATTGTTGTAGTTGCACAATGAGAAACTTATACAAATCGCATAAGGAAACATATTAGGCAGTATTCTGGCCTGAATTATGTCCTGCTAAGTCACTTGTTCACATAAGACTTTTATTATACAACAAATATTGTGCTTTAATGCACTATTGTTTAACTTATGATTTAGAGCCTTCTGAACTTCTGGCTGTGCCTAAGGTTACTGACTTGATGTGCAAAGCATGAGTGGGTATCTAGAAATGGCAGAAATTGCAAAGTGTAGAGCTGATCTAACCAAAATAAGGATTTTGAAATAAGTTAAAGCAGTTTCACCCTATCTCTGACTTGCCCAACTGATACTTCTGGTATGCAGCAGAAAAACTATTAAAAATATTTGGCCTGGACAGCAGAACATGAAAGATCCTTTTCTAGTGATAGTGGTTTTAGTTTGCTCCTTTGTGCTGGAGTTTAATGTCACCTAGCACAAGGTATACTGTTGGCAGGGAATTCTTATCATTACCAATGACTTAACAGTGTATTCTGTTTTAGTAAGGAAACTATTTCAATCCTTATTTTCTACTGTTTGCAAAACTTTTTTGTTTTTCTGCAGTCCTCATAAATACAAAACTATTTCATACTGTATGTCCCTCCCTATCCTGAGATACCGCAGAAACCACTCAGACTCCCTTCTTTTAGTGTCCACTCTGTATAATTCATTCAAGTCCTCTACACCAGCACTTGTACATGCAGTACAGCAATTCTGTTACCTATGACCCTGTTGCCTTCAGCCTCCATTCATGAGGGCCCTGGGAGGGAAAGGGCTCTCCCTTCCTTGGGAACTCCTTCAGTCTGGGCTCAGCTAACCTTGTCCTCCCTCCTCTGACCCTTCACTTCTTTTATCAAGCTATTGTGCTGGTGGGCTAGTTAGTTCTTTAACTCACCCACCAACCCCATGTCTGATTAGCTAATTCCTCCTTATACCATCGCTCAGGGAAACTAATTGAGGCCACAGTGATCATAATATTGACCCATCTGTTAGGCCTCCACACTGTCTCTCATACACACACACACTCATTATATAATAAAAAATATTTTACTAAACATTCATTCAGGAAATAATACTGCTAGTATTTTTAAATTAACAAATCAAAATCTAGGTAAAGAATTTTTAATTTCTGAAATTAAGAAATTAATAGAAAACTATTATCGATTTTCATGCCCCCAACTCATTTACTTCAGTTGAAACCATGATAGAAGCTATCATATTTAAGCACAGTTGATCCTACTGCTAGTAGGATTTCTCTAACCAGATTGTACCTGGATTTTTCCCCTCAAATTGTTATAGTCGTGTTATGAAACTGTTATAAATTGTCTGGGATGATTTGGCTAGCGTGGTTTTAGCCAAAGCTTCTCATTCTTCAGATGGCTTGTTCATTGTTCTCTGCTCCCCACATAGGTTTTGAAGAGAGACACACTGATCTTCAGAAAGAGATTATATACTTCAAATAAATGAACTTGTTTTAACAATTGTAATTCAATAAATAAGAATTTACTGAGCTACAAAGTTAGATCCCAAAATCACTAGCCCATTTTGAAAATGTAAGCCTAATTTTTCAAATATTGTTGACCACATACTTCAAAAGAAAAGGAAAAAAATAAGTGTGAAGTGAGGGAGAGGAGACTATGGTACTCTCCATCAGAGTTCTGCTGTAGTGCCACTCAGTACCTTTATGAACATTATAGTACTAAAGAACACATTTTTCAAAATACATCGATGTCCAATATTTATTTATTTGATAACTTCACAACAGTAATTGTGTTCCTTTTTGTAAGATTGTTTCAGTACATTTTTAAGAAGTTGCTCTTTGTGCCCTTTATAACAGAGAAGATCTATATATCATCAGTTGCATTCCTTAAGAGTACTGCATCAATTAGCTGAACAATATCAAAAGTTAATTTCTTATCTATTTGTTTTTATGCAGGCCTTAGTACTTCCATTTTGTTAGTTGTTGTTTTTTTTACTTTATTGCACATTATTATATTAATTGTATGTAGAATCCCAAACAAAATTAATGAAAATTGCATCTGTTGCTGATACCTTCTAAACTGTTTCTATGTAGTTCAAAATTTTGCTGCTTCCAGAATGTTGTCAAGGCAGCTCATATCCCTGGTAAGAGAGAGTCTGTCCCACTGTTCGTCAACAAGCACTGTGGCTGACTAAAGGAGCTTTGGATTAGAAGGCCCGCCATCTTTCAGGAGGATGTTATGTATTTAGCCTCCCCAGTTGGAAGGATGGTGTAAATGGCAGTTACAAGGATAGGATAAGGATTGAGATTGAATACTGGAGAGTAGAGGAATGTGAAAGACAGAAGAGAAGACTTAAATAGAAAAATGACTTACATATTCCCATTTCTGGGTGAAAATAGAGAGGAACTCTGATGTTCATAATTGCATTTCTCGTTCTTTTGTGCATTTGACCAACCACTCCTATAAGCTGCTGTACAGCCACATGTTTTGGAAATTTAGTGTGAAGCCAGCAAAGTCAATTCATTTTGCAGTGCAAAAGATCTTCAGGAATGATATGTATCAAGAAATCCTGGAATTATGGAACTCTTAATATGGTTCCCTATTAGTAGTTTTGAAAATTCATTGTATGAGGAACTTGTAAATTATCTTTATACGCATTTGTACCTATGGTATGTTATTTTTTTCACGCTATGGCAATAGTTTTGCTATGTTGCAATGAGTTCTGTTGTGTATTATGTAGAAAATGCCTGTTTGACTTAACTTCCATTTATCACAGCATTTTACTACTTTTAAGGGAATACATATGGAGTGGCATTTTTTCGTCTGTTTCTGTTCAAATAGCAACTGGAAGCTTTTGGATGGTGTTCCTCTATCAGGAAAGAAGGAGTGTTAACCAAAGTTTTCTGTTGTTTTGTTTTGGGCAATTGGAAAATTAAGGAGCAAACTGAAGAAAGTTCAGTGGGAGCAGCAAAACCATCTAGATGGAGAAACAAGGAATGATCATGTAGATTAGGTTATTAGTGTCTGAGAAAAACAAGGGAAGTGGAAAGCAAAAGAAGATGTCAGCAGAATAAGGATGAAAGTGAGAAAAGAGAAAAAACTTTACTGAGAAATCCACCTGAAAAGATCCTGCTGCTGGCTGTCTCATGTTGCACTGACGGTCTAAATAGGCTTGAATATACAATTTAGAACTTTTCTTTATGCCTGATGAGTAATATCTTATCACTAAGGCAGCAAGAAGCTGCTTTGCAATATGAGGTTACTGACACAACTGCCAGAATAGGTAGTTCTCATACACAGGAAATTCATTGTTCTTTCTATTGTGGTGGCCGGGCTCACACACCATTATTCTATCATATGATGATTTGCATAGTGGAAGGATCCTTCTAGAGCTTGGGGAGGTGGGGTGGGTGTGGAATATTGAATTTGGTCTTTTTAAAAAAAGAATTACAGTACCATCCCAGTGAGCCACTGCTAATACAGTTCCTGTACTGGTGCAGGGCAGAGTTTGATTCTCAATTCTGACTTTCTCTGTCAAACCTAATAAGGCCAGGAGCATGGTGTAAGCTGCATGCACAGCCAGTGACAGGAGGGTGTGGTTTTCACTAAATAGGTAAAGGACAGTGATGAAGAATGTCAAAGTGAGTTCTTCCAGACCTAAACAGGAAGGATGGTTTTCAGAACAGGATGGTAAAAACAAAACAGCTTGTAGGATCTAAAACCTGTATGAATGTAGAAAATCACCCACTTTCCACCAAAGAGACAGGGTGTAAACAATAGCTAGCCTTATGGTAGTGATTTGAAGAAATCCAGAACTGAATTTCAGATATTGACATTACTACAGGATGGAGCTGGTTTACTGTGTTAGGACTCTCAGCTGCTTAGGCTCTAGACAAGCTCAAAAGCTTGTCCCTCTCACCAACAGAAGTTGGTCCAATAAAAGACATTACCTCACCCACCTTGTCTCTCTAGGCTCTAGATTCGTGTTTTTGACCTGAGTTTGACTAAGGCAGGATGTAATCAACCAAAGAGTTAATTGGAGTGGGCCAGATTTAATGTCATCTGGCATAAAAAAATAGAATCCAACAAAGTGTTTCAAAATTTGAATTACTGTGTAATAGTCTATGCCAACATACCACGATAACAATCAACCTGTCTTAAATGCCTTATTGCTTAAATACTACTGTAACTTATTCTCCTTCAGATTACTTCAAAGTTCTTAGCTAATAACTATCTGACAGTGAAATGTTTGCAGTCTCAAAGAGCAGAGGTTTTTAAATGCTATTTATTGGAACTTTCTAGGAAATTCAGTTTACTGAGCATCGTAAAAGCTTTGTACAAAACTGTTTGACCTGCTGTTATGCTGTCATAAATATTTTCCCACAGATGTGTACAATGCTTGATTTTTAGAGGGGCTGAGCTCTCCCAGCTCCAACTGAAGTCAGTAGATGTGATTTCTCAGTACTTCTGAAAAGTTTGTACATATTGTTTACTAATGTAAATGGTTATTTCAAGGTAAAGGTGTCTGACACTAATAACTTTATTTCCTCACTAAACATAACTTTTTCTTTAATACCACGTTACGTTAACCATATGTTGATATTAACTGTTCTTCTGAAAAGTAAACGCTAATAGATTTCACATTATACATATTTACCAGGAAGAAACTCCCTCACTAAGGAGTTTATTCCAATTAACTGTTTAGTACAAGATCTATTACTATTCAATACATGTTCAGGTAAATCACTAAACTGAATAATAGTGCTTAATAATAAAATAGCTTACCATTAAAGTAGTGTACATTTATACTGGGAGACATAAGGTGTACTGTTCTCAGAAGATTGTGTATACCTAACTATTTCGTATATCCTCGGTACAGATACTATATCAGCATCCATTCTTTCCTCTATAATTTAGTAAAGTTTTAGGAGATGAAGGTTCAGACAAAATACAGTTTTACCCGGTAATTCTGTTAAATATGAAAAATGCCAGATTTTTTTAGATAGCAATTCTTCAAATGTCTTATAAAATTAATTAAGATTGAAATGGTTAATTTGATCTCCAGTTAACTTCATATTCAGTAACATTGTTTCCAATTATTAAACATTTTAAGCATTATAAATATAGTACTTAAATGTTAACCCCTTTGGTGTTATTGGAGCTGTTTTTTCACTAGTAAGTGTTTTATGACTTTTGCATTAGTGCATCCTTAGAAATATTTTTGCTCACAGCTCCAGAGAGTTAGTTCTTTTGATGTTTCAAACTAAAATTAAGTAATTTATGTGTGTTTATATGGAAATGTATACTATTATAAAGTTAGATTGTGAAAGGAATTCTCTTGAGCAATTTCCTGATGGAACATTATTCTTATAGTAAAAGAAAAAGCCACCTAAGGGTTTTTTCATTTAATAATTTGGAAGTGTCCAAAGTCTAGCCTATTGTACAATTTAGTCTTGCTTCATGGAAATGAGATCCGCATGTGCAGACCTTACCATAATGGCTCTTTCTTGTCAAGTTCTGCATCTGCTATATCCCCAGATTTCATTTTTAGATATATAAGCTTAAGAAATGTTATACACCTCTACCCTGATATAACGCTGTCCTCGGGAGCCAAAAAATCTTACCACGTTATAGGTGAAACTGTGTTATATCAAACTTGCCTTGATCCACCGGAGTGTGCAGCCCCGCCCCCGTGGAGTGCTGCTTTACCGTGTTATATCGGGCCATGTTATATTGGGGCAGAGGTGTACTTGGATTAAAATATATATCACACTTGGCTTTATGGTGGTGAGAACCTTGCAGCGTCATTAACTTCAACTTAGCACTCTGGAAAATCAGCTTCATAGTGCATTTAAATTATTTTAGTGATTCAGTTAAGTTGTTTTAGGAGAGAAATTTTGAATTTTCAGAACAAATTTATTCAAGATCTTTCATGTCATTCATATCAGTACTTAATTTCCATTTAATGATTTATTATGCTTTATGCATTCATAAAATCTTTATATTTATCATTAATTCAACAAACTTTACAAAAAGCTCTTGTTAAATGAGGCATAGATTAAAAATTAAGAAATACAAACATAAAATAATTAATAAAGATAAGAAAATGAATGTTAGATTTTTAAAAATCATGTTTTAAATGTGCTTTTGTAAATTAAACTGAACTCAAAGCTATTTTGCTAATCAAAAGTGAAGTTTAAATGGTTAATGTTTTAATACAGGGGTTCTCAAACTGGGGGTTGGGACCCCTCAGGGGGTCACAAGGTCATAATATGTGGGGTCATGAGCTGTCAATCTCCACCCCAAACTCCACTTGCTTCCAGCATTTATAATGGTGTTTAATATATTAAACAGTGTGTTTAATTTATTAGGGGGGTTGCACTCAGAGGCTTGCCATGTGAAAGGGGTTGCCAGTAAAAAAGTTTGATACCCACTCTTTTAATATAATTTGAAAATGTGCAGCTCTAGTAAATTAGTAGTAGTGGTAGTATTTGTATTAGTATTATTTTGTATCAATAATTTTTAGTACCTGTGAAATGGTACCGATTTTTATATCCAGTGGCTTAAATTCAGTAGTTGGGTATGAATATATAATTTCAATTGATTTTAATGAGAGTTGTATGTGCACTACCAAAGCTAGTGTTTGGCCTGGCGGGGTTTCTTTAAGCAGTAGTGCAGATATTTTTTTTTCATTATTATTCTTTTAGCACCTGATTCAGCAAAGCCCTTAAGTTCCATTGACTTTAAAGGGACTTAAGCACATGCTTAAAATTAAGCACGTGTTTAAGTGATTTGTTAAATAGGGGTAGACTTGAACATGTGCTTAACTACTTTTCTGAAGTGGGGCCTTAGGGACTTAAATTTAAGTTTAAATATATTAGAGTATGAAGTAATATAAAATTCTTCTTCGAGTGCTTGCTCATGTCAATTCCATTCTAGGTATGCGTGCTCCCATGTGCACAGTCGTCGGAGAGTTTTGCCTTAGCGGTATCTGTAGGCTCGACTGCAGAGCCCTCTTGAGTGCCGCACTCATACATCAGTATATTAGGCTGCCCGCCCTATGCCTTCTTAGGTCCTTCTTACTGCTCATGACGGTTGGTTGGAGCACCTTGTCTTGCATTGCAAGAGCGTTAAGTGCCTGTTGTTATTCCCTTTGTATATAGTTCTTAGGTACTTAGTCAATTTAAGTAAGTGTTAGTTGTTGGTTTAGTAGTTACTCACGGCTGAGACGTCACCCTGGAGCGGGGCATGCCCCATTCCCCAGGCTTCAAGCCGTGTTCGTCATGCAACAGGCCAATGCCTATCAGTGACCCCCTCAGCAGCTATTTGAAATGCTTGGGGGAATCCCATGTAAAGGACAAGTGCAGGATTTGAAAAAACTTTCGTCCCAGAACCAAGAAGGAGAGGAACAGCTGCCTGAAAGCCCTCCTGATAGAGGCCGTGCTTCGCCCGGCATTGGAGCCCTCCCCCTCCGGACTCTGCTCCCAGCACTTCAGCATCACTGCGGAGCACCCCACCAGTACTGCGATCCTTCTGGCACCGTTCCCCCCACTAGTGCCCAAGAAGCAACAGAAGAAGGGTTTCCTGGCACCATCCATGGAGGGGAAGGGAGCTCTGGGCAAAGGACCTAGTTCAGGGCACGTGCCCACCCTGGAGCTAGAGGGGAGTACCACTATGGTTGGACCCCCTAGCCCAGCCAGGGATCCACCTCCAAATCCCAGCAGCCATAGGGAATCCCGGCTCTGATGGGGACCTTCATTGCCCGAGACGGCCCAGGTGGCCAAAAGCCTGGTGGACCTGTTGGCATTGCAGATGCCTTGCCAGGCACTGGACGTGGCTATGGCCCTGCAATCCAAGGGCAAGCCAGCCATGCTGGCACCAGGTTCAGAACATGGTGCAGAATCCATCATGGAGACAGCACAACAGGCGCCAATGCCCAAGGGGCTATCCCCAAAAAGGGAACCCGCTCATCCCCCTGCGATGCCCTCATTGTCTTCATTGACGGACAAAGTGGTGGCGTGGACCTCCCAGGCTGGCAGTCGCCCTGACAACTTTAAGGCGCACCAGGCTCTTCTTAAAAAGGTGGCTACCAACTTAAACCTCGAAATTGAGGAGTTGGCAGAGCAATCAGGCGACCTGTTTAATGTCATACCATCCTCCATCCCAGCACGCATCACGCTGCCTGTCCACCCCGGGGGTCCTAAAGATTGCTAAAATGCTCTGACAGACCCCAGCTTCAATTCCACCCACATCCAAAAGGGCGGAAAAGAAGTATTACATCACCACAAAGGGGTTCGAATATCTCTACACACACCCCCAGCAGGGTTACCAGTTGTGTCCGCAGTTAATGAGAGGGACAGGTGAGTGGCACACTGAAAAATAAAGACGCCAAACAACTAGACTAAGGATGGCACCCCAATCAAGTACCTGGATCCACCATCCTATTCTTTCCTCAACTGCCTGCACCCCTTCCAGTTGGCATGGTTGCAAGTGACATCGGACTGTTGGGTGCTCAACACAGTATCCTTGGGCTACAACCTACAGTTCTCAACTGCCCTTCCCTTACACCTCCCTTCTCCATCCCTCTTCAGGGACCCTTCTGACAAGCAACTCATTGCTCAGGAGGTGGAAAACCTCCTAAGGCTGCGGGCGGTAGAGGAGGTCCCTCGGGATAGGCGGGGAAATGGATTCTACTCCCGATATTTCCTAATCCCAAAAGCAAAAGGGGACCTAAGATGCATCCTGGACCTCCATTGCCTCAATGAACATTTCAGAAAGTGGAAGTGTAGGAGCAGGATTTTATAATTGTACTATGAGAATTAATGTATGATTTGGTTTTATTTTGTTAGCCATTTTTTTTAAATAGCAGAAAGAAATGACCCTTTGGGACTATGGGATTTTGTTTTTTATAGGCATTAGAAATTGGGATTTTTTAGTTTTTTGTTTTAAGGTTTAGTTAGTAAGAGACAGAATTTTGTATTGTATTTATGTTAAGTTAAATTAAGGGAATGTTGAAGGCCTGGGCCTTAATGTGAATTGTTTTGGTTATTAAAATTTAGCAAAATGTTATTTTGTTTGATATAAAATATTGCTGTTTGCATTTTTAAAGATTTTTGTAAAAGACTGTGAATAAAAAATACATGCATTAAAAAAAATAAGGTGTAAAGGCCATTATTAACCAAATGGTCCAAAAAAAATAAGTAAAAACACTTATCAAAACTTATTAATGCCAAAAAAACATCAACGTGCATCCGTGATTGAGGAAGGGCAGATTGACGACCCTGAGGTGGAGACTGGCACCCCTAAAGACAATTAAATCAAATTCAGGACAGAATGACCCTCTCAAAGGTGTTTTGAAATGTTAACATAAAAAAATAACACCAATTCAAGAGTAGCCGGTCATAAACTGACATAGCAAAATCCATAAACTTCAACAACAACAAAAACTATAAAAACAAGGTGCTTTGCCATGGGGCTTTGGGTTTGCCTTGCCACTACTCCAGGAGCATTGATCACGACCGACGGAGCCCGGTTCCCATCTGCAACCAATCTGGCTGGCCACTAAATTAATCCAGACTCTGGACTGGTAACTATAAACATTGAGTGGTGGGACTGTGTGCATGGTGTGTGTGTATGACTAAAAAGCATGGTCATACATACTAGAAGCATATGCTGGATCCCGCATCGGTGTTGGAGGGAGTCCCCTTCGCAGCCCCATCCCCATCAGTTACCCTGGTCTCCAGTGCTTCAGATCTGGGGTGGGGAGCCCCTCTAAGCGATCTTGGCTTGCAAGGATGTTGTTCGGGTCACGATTGCTCCTTACACACAAACTTCAGAGAGCTCAGAGTGGTCCGCTTGGCCTGTCAAGCTTTCCTGCCTCATATAAAAGGCAGGGTGGTTCAAGTCTGGATGGACAATACTGCCACAGTGTTCTATATCAACAAGTAAGGCAGTGCCCGGTCCTCTGCCCTTGGCCAAGGAGCTCTTAGGCTCTGGAACTTCTGTGTTCAGCATGCCATTCATTTTGTGGCCGCACACCTCCCCAGGATCAGGAACACTTTGGCAGATTGCCTCACAGGACTTTCTCATCTCGCCATGAGTGGTCACCATCCAGAGGTTGTCAGCCTAATCTTCCAGAGGTGGGGGACTCCCTGGGTGGACTTGTTTGCGTCCAGGCAGAACAGGAAGTGCCACGCTTTCTGTTAAATTCGAGGTATTGACAGAGACTCCCTGTCGGACACTTTTCTACTCCTGTCATCAGGATCCCTTATGTATGCCTGCCCTCCAGTGCCATTAATCTACAGAATCCTTGTGAAGATCAAGCAGGACAGAGCAAAGGTAATCCTCATAGCACCAGCTTGGCAGCACCAGCACTGGTCCGGCACGCTGCTGGACCTCTCGGTGGCTGACCTGTTACAACTACTGCTCTGTCCAGACCTGTTATCTCAGAACCATGGCAAACTGCTGCATCTGAACCTGACAGCCTGACTGTTGCATGGTTGAATGCGAATGAGCGGGAGTGTTTGGACGGTGTCCAGCAGGTCCTACTGGGCAGCAGAAAACCCTCTACCAGAGCGACCTACCTGGGGAAATGGAAGTGGTCTACATGCTGGACTTCGGATGAAGGTATTCAATCTGAGCAGGCCTCACTGCAGTTAATCCTGGATTACCTCCTGCATTTTAAGATGCAAGGTTTGCCCCTTTCATCTGTTAAGGTCCACTTGGCTGCTATTTCGGCCTCCTATCCCTCACTCGAGGGCAGGTCAGTTTTAGCCAGGACATGACTTCCAGGTTCCTCAAGGGCCTAGAGCGCCTCTACCCTCATGTAAGGGACCCTGTTGCTCCATGGGACCTGAATCTTGTGCTGTTGTGGATCATGGGGCCCCCCTTCAAGCTTCTGGCTTCATGCTCCCTACTCCACCTCTCCTCGAAGGTGGCTTTCTTGGTTGCAATACTATCTGCCCACTGGGTCTCCGAGATTAGGGCACTTACCTCAAAGCTGCCCTACATGATGTTTTACAAGGACAACATCCTATTCCGACCACACCTGGCCTTGCTACCCAAGGTTGTTTCATATGAGCCAGGACGTATTCTTACCTGTCTTCTTCCCTAAACCTCATAGTGCAGGTTGAATTCTCTGGACATCAGAAGGGTGTTAGCCTTCCACATTGAGAGGATTAAGCCTTTTCATAAGGTGACACAGTTGTTAGTCACAGTGGCCAACAGGATGGAAGGTTGTCCAGTGTCAACTCAGAGAATCTCGTCTTGGATTATTGCCTGTATCCGCTGCTGCTATGACCAGGCCAGGTGCTTCCTCCAGCTATTGTAATCGGCCAGTCAACCAGAGCACAAGGATATGTGCTAGGCTGCCACCTGGTCATCTTTCCACACATTTACATCGCATTACACACTTACCCAGCAGGCCCAAGATGATGCTGGCTTTGGTAGAGCAGTATTGCAAGCTGCATGACCATAAACTCTGAGCCCACCTCCATGGATGCTGCTTTTGAGTCACCTAGAATGGAATCGACATGAGCAAGCACTCAAAGAAGAAAAAACAGTTACCTATCTTTAGTAACTGTTGTTCTTCAAGATGTGTTGCTCATGTCCATTCTATTATCCACCCTCTTGCCCCTCTGTCAGAATTGCCAGCAAGAAAGAACTGAGAGGGTGCAGGGCCGGCAGTGCTTAATATACCGACACATGAGCATGGCACTCAATAGGGTGCCACAGCCAACACTACAGATACAGCAAAGGCAAAAATCTTCGACAACTGTGCACGTGGGCATGCACACACCTAGAATGGAATGGATATGAGCAACACATCTCTCAAAACAACAGTTACAAAAGGTAGGTAACCATTTTTTTTAAAAGGTTGATGGCACATATTAAAAATATATTGTAATAACAGTACATAAAAGGTTGTTATGAAGCACAGCTAACTTCAATAGGAGTTAAATGTGTGTGCAGTCAGAATTAGGATCTGTGAGACTTTGACAACAGTAAAAACATAAGAATGGCCCTACTGGGTCAGATCAAAGGTCCATCTAGCCCTGTATCCTGTCTTCTGATAGTGGCCAGTGCCCGGTGTCCCAGAGGGAATGAACAGAACAGGTAATCATCAAGTGATGCGTTCCCTGTTGCCCATTCCCACCTTCTGGCAAACAGAGGCTAAGGACACCGTCCCTGCCCATCCTGGCTAATAGCCATTGATGGACCTATCCTCCATGATTTTATCTAGTTCTTTTTTGAACCCTATTATAGTCTTGGCCTTCAAAACATCCTCTGGCAAAGACAACGTTTTTGTATTGTTTATGGTATGAAAAAAACAGGATTATATGTTTTTAAGTAACTTTCTAATTTTAGTCCCTAATTCTAATATTTTAGGACTGTGCCATGGTTTTACTTTTTGCATTTTTATTGCTTTTGGTATGAGCATACAGAGGAATTGTAAAAATATTACTTTTCTTCTTTTGGTGGGGAACAGAAATGTTTTGTGGATGCAGTGAAAATTAGGCTCCATAGCCTAAACAACTGCATGTCCAGCAGTAAAGTAAAAGTAGCCTTTAATTATTGACAGTCTGGGTAATGTAGTTTGATGTTCATACCTTTACTCAGGTGGAGCCCGAGAAGTTGAAGACACTAACAGAAGGTCTGGAAGCCTACAACCGAGCCAGGAAGAGGAACAGAAAGTAAGCAGATGCTTATTCATTTACAAATTAATTAAAATCACGAGGTCCTCTTGTCTACCAAGACACTCATTTCACTCCCAGAAGTATCCTTGACATCAGTAGGAATCTTGGCTATATCAGGATTTCAGGATTAGATTGTTAGTTATTAACCTGCAGCATATATGGAATGCATATCTTTCTGATACTACAAGAGGAAGCTTCTGAAACCTGTGACAGCACCTGTGACAATTTAGGCTCAGTTTTCTTACAAGGGGAAGAGTGGACTATGGTAGCATAAAAACACAGTGGCAGCTTCTAACTGTTCTAGTGTGTTTTATATCCAGATAATTTGCCTCTTCATTTTACTGCATGTCTGTCTCTGTGTGTGTCCTGGAGGAAAGAGGAAGAGAGAACGAAATGATATATACCGCAATACTGTTTTTCTGGAATCTGATGATCCAGAACTCTGGACTGCACTGACTAATGCACCATTCCTGGGGAGCACCTCAGCTCTGCAGGGCTGAAGCTAGACTCCTGCAGAAGTCCAAACAAGAAGTAGATGCTTTACAATTATTAGGAGGAACAAAGGATCCTAGCTTCTGTTCTGAGGAGCTTAGGAGATCTGCAGAAATAGAGCACCTAGTTTCTGAATTCCTGATTTTTGCAGGCTATGGATTTTGCAATTTTATAACTTTGTAATTTGGGGGGTTGTATGTATGCATTTTCTGATACACCAGCACACCCATATGAATTTTCAAGTTTAGATTTGAAATTTACAACTAAAATCATTCATTGCATTTTAGTAAATCAGAAGTATTCTGAACAAATACTATATGACTTTGTGACAAGCATTCCCCCCCCACACACACACACACAGGACCATGTTGGTATGGAAAGGGTTACTTCAAATTAGTTCAGTATAGTTTGTCATTGCTGGCAAGCTTTTCAGAATTCCTTAATCCCAGCTATGTTTAGTTTAAGCAGACTGGCTGCCATATGCAAAGCTTTTATTATACAATATAACAAATGATGTATATTTGAACAAGTTGGTTTTATCTGGTTTTTGGTTTTTTGTTTTGTTTTTTGGACTTTATTTAAGATTTTACAAAACTAGGGGAGAGATTTTGAGAGATGTAAAATATGAGAAGAGGGAAAAATATGGAAGAAAAGAGGAGAAGTAAATTGAGTTAAGGGGAAGAAGAACTAGACAGCTATAAAAAGATACAGAAGTTGGCAGGGTTGTAGTGTGCTATTGTTTACTTGCTGTCACAATGACAATATGTTGGCTTGTATCTGAACAGGAATTTCAAGTACTATAGACTTATAATTCTTGTCTTCAAAACAACAAATACAGGCTTAAAGGAATCAAATAATTACAGTAGAACCCCTTTTATCCTATTTGGCCCTGGTTCCAGTCAAAAATTCAGATAATTAGGAGAATGGGCAAAGAGTTTTCTATACGTTGTTGTAAGATGCGGAGTTGCTTTTAAACTAGCTGACCCCTCCCGGAAAAGCCGCTTTCTTTATTTACAGCTTACATGAACCGTTACTTCTAGTAAAGAGTACCCGTTTCTAAAAATGCAGAAATGATAAACTCAAGCATTAAAATATAACCCCCTTCTTTACAGCATACACAAACCATTATTAATAAATAGTGCCAGTTTTTAAAAATGCAGACATGATCATTTTAAGTTGCAGCAACCCCAATACTCATGGTAACAACTAACAACAATAACAATATGTAATATGCATAAAGTATTAAATTAACATATAGTATTGTATATAAGACAATGATACAGCAACACTCACATTTATAATGGCTGGGAAAAATCTGACAGTTTGTGATACTGTGCTTTTTCCAATGTTATAATCTTGGGCTATTTTTTTGCCAGTGACTGTCCTTTATTTATTTTATTAATAATCTCTATTTTAGCATCAATGATAGTACTATGAGATTTCGCTTAATAGTCGCAGTCATTTTACAAGGCTGAAAAGATGGGATGGTTACAGTAGTGTTGCCATGCAGGTGACGTCAATTTCCGATATTCTTGTGCGTGCACTGGTTGTTCGGTTAATAGGGAGAGCAGGATAATGAAACTCAGATAAACGGGTTTCTGCTGTACTTGTATTTAACGCCTTTTAAGGTGTAAGCTTTTCTTGTTCTCTGTTTGTGCGGTATTTCATGAGCAATATTGCTGATGCCAGTTAACAATGCTATCCTTTCATCACTATCCTGAAACATGTCTCTGGGTTTTTTATATGAGTGCATGCTGCAAATATAATAATGCCTTTGACAACATTTCAGTTATTTGCCATTAGTTGTCCCTGAAGCAAAATTTCTAGCACTAGGAAAATGACTCAATGAACAGCTTTAAATTTCTTATGAAAAAAAATCATTTAAAAGTAGAGACCTTGCTGAATCTGGCTCAATATTTGTACATATGGAAACATTAGAGAATATTGTATGCAAAAATGTGCATTGGTGAAATGCTGTGGTTATACAAATGTCAGGGAAATTCAAAGTTACAGTTCCCATAACAACCATGACTCAGCCTACCACCTTTCATGTATGTAGCAGTTTGTATTACTATCTATGGTGTTGTCATTAATACTTATATATATGGAACATATAACATAATTATGCGACCTCCGAGCATGCCCAAATAAATTTTAGTCTCTAAGGTTCCACAAGAACTACTCGTTGTTTTTGCTGTTACAGATTAACACAGCTACCACTCTGAAACATTGCAAAATCAGGTACTCAAAAGTTAGGAAATGCCAGAATTAAGGTTGCTTGTGCATTCTTAATTCAGTTCCCTTGTGCATATGCATTATGATACAGTCTATATATTACATGATCACGTTATTTTTTCCATAGGACTATCTCTTTCAGTGCATGCTTAATAAGTGGCTCTTCAATATTTTGTTTTCTCCTCATTGTTCAATAAGTGGTCCCATGCCTTGTTTACTACACACTATTCAAACCCTAGTCTGAAGACAGAATTTTTAATTTCTCATTGGCTTTGTTCTATGATGCTCATCACAACAGTATCTGATTGGTTCACAAACATTAATTTATTTTCACAACATTCCTGTGAGATGGAGTATTATTATCCCCCTTTTACAGATGGAAAGCTGAGGCACAGAGAGATTAAGGTCAAAAGTGTTCCCTCATGTTTGGTACCCATTCTGAGATGTCTAGAACCGGGTTTTTCAAAGTCCTTGGCATTGTATAGCACTGTGTAAGTTAAAAACTCAGTCTCATTGACTTCAGTTGCAGCTGTGAGTGCTTGACACTTCTACAAATCAGACTTCAAAGTCTCAAGTCAGACACCCACAAGATGAGGAACATACAAGTTTGGTTTTAGTGACTAGCCCAGCATCACATAGGCACTCTGTGTTACAAGTAGAGATAGAATCTAGTTCCCCAAGGCAGTATTCAACTGCCTTAATCATGAGATCATCCTTTCTCTTCCTACAATCCACTGTCTCATGCACTACATATATTCCAGCTTTTGCAACAAATGAGGCAGGGATCCTACAGACAATGGTCTCCTTCACTACACAGCCCCAATTAATTCCCAGAGCAGGTCCATTCTGTCCACTAAATGAGGCAGGGGTCGTGTGCAGAAAGTATTAAATGATCTTGTAATTAAAGACTGTATCATAATACATATACAAAAGGCCAAATTAAGGTTGCACAGGTGCCTTTATTAGGCAGTTGTTGCTTTTCAGTACTTGACTTTAGAACCATAATGTTCTTTTAATCAAGTTTTTGTGTGTAATTTCCTAGGCTTTTTAAAAAAAACAAATTGAAAAAAACAGAAACAATAATTTACACGTTACAAATGAAATAAAACAATCTAATGTTTTATTGGCCACACAGAGGTCAACCTACTTGATTAGCACGCCACTGTATTTGAATAATCATAGTAAAACATCATCAAAAAATATGTATTATTTTCTAAAGTTCCCAGACTCATGGCCACAAACTGCAAACACTGCCAGAGGTATTGCTGACTATTGGGCTTAGCCTCACTGAACTACCATGGGTTTACTTGTACCTTTTGCCACATGTAGTTCTTTGATTAAAGCATTAACCAGCTTCAGGAATTCATGAGAGATAAAAAGTTACTTCTCATTCAGTCATCACCTTCAAATTTTAGTGTAACTCTGCCCTTTCCTATTTATCTGAGTTTGCCTCATTTTGTATCACTCTTCACCCCTTCTACTCGGCCGAGGTTCACACCCTTTGCCACTCATTTCTCAGTTTCTCACATAAACACCTCTGTGCTTTCTTCCACGCTGCACCATGCATGATTATGACCTTCTTGAACGCATTCACAAGGCATCTGCCCTCTACAGTTTACACCTGCATGAAAGGCCCACATCTTCTGGAGGAGCTAATCTAGTTGACTTGTATATTATGACATTAATAAAAGAGAGAGAGTTATATGTTGTTTTCCATTTCCCTATACCCTCTATCTTCTGGGTCTATCTGTCCTTTTATTGCAAGCTCATTGGGGAAGCAGCCATTCCTTTTTATATGTCTGAAAAGCACCCAACACCTGTGTTACCATAAGCAAATGTTTAATAATAATAAAATAATAGTTCTGCAGCTTTAAGACACAGAGAACAGATGACTCATTACACTTGTTGAAGGTCTCAGAGGCAACCATCCATTCACTGGGGATCTATACTCCAGTGCCAAAGAGGAAATACCACAGGCCACAACTTTACAGTGAGCAGCATCTCAACTCTTTTTTCCATCAGAAGGGATGTGAACCATCATGGAAGAGGGTTCAGCAGAACAAGCACAGTGTTCCCCCCTTTTCTCCTTTCCAATCCCAACCTCCTGCTAAGAAACACCTTTTGATGGGACCTTTGAGAGCTGTGAATCACTCCAGTTACTGCATCCATCTACCCAAGATCCCAATACCCAAATTGGTGGCTTTCTAGCTCATCTCTCCCCATTCTCTTAAGCCTGGCAGATGAAACACAAATGGATTTTCAACATCATTCATACCAGCTACACCATAGAGTTCTTCTCCCCTCGTCCTCCAAAAACCCCTTCCTCGTCCATCTTCAGGGACCACTTTCATGAGAGAATGCTCATTCAAGAGGTATACTCCCTCCTTCATCAAGAAGCCATAGAGTTGGTACCTCCTCAACACCAGTGAAAGGGTTTTTATTTTAAATATTTCTTTATCCCCAAACAGAAGAAAGAATGGAGACCCATCTTAGACTCAGAAAGTTCAGTGTATCCACAAATTGAGGTTCAGACTGGCTCACCCCAGTGTCCTTCACTGAACAATGGCAACTGATTCACAGCTGTCAATGTGAAAGTTGCTTACTTCCATATAGACATCCATCCTTCACACAGAAGATTCCTGAGGTTCACTGTAGGTCTGAACCACTGTCAACAGAGAATGCTCCCTTTTGGCCTTGCCACAGTGCCAAGGGTATTTACGAAGGTGCTATCAGTTGTGGCAGCTCACTTCCGTTACTAGGGATCATCAGTTTTTCCCTACTTTGATGACTGGTTATTGATGGAGAGATCTCATTAGGATGTACTGACAACAACCTCATCTCTGCTCAGTCTTCTTCACTTGCTGGGACTCTGCATAAACACAGAAAAGTCTGTTTTAGTTCCTATGCAGACTGTAGAGTTCATTGGGGCAACACTAGACTCTCTAAGTGCCAAAGCATACCTTCCTCAGGGCAGATTCCAATCTACAAAGGACCTTGTCAGTCAATACAGTTGAGCTCCCAGATGTGAGTCTGCTCATGTCTCGTCCTTCTAGGTCATATTGCTATTTGTCGAGCTAAATGCAATTGAAAATATGCTGATGGCTGCTGATGACACTTGATGATCCAGGAGTATACCTGTATTATGAACTGCCTTGATGAAGAAAGGAGTACTGGTACTCTCTCCCAGTGATTCCTACTGCATTACTACCATCATCTCCATCTTGTGTATTAATTAAGGTTCAACAGACTTGCTTTCGTCCAATACACAGTCTCCCCGCAGGCTGTGAGAAATCGGAGAACATATGTAGCTACAGCTAGAGAGAGAGAGAGAGAGAGAGAGAGAGCGTGCATGCAAGATTAAGATAACAAGTCTAATTCACAGTTGCTTGAACCTCTTCCACCACATCCAGAATCTTGGTGAGCAAAACAGACTGAAACATCACTGACAATATAGTATATTTGTCTCCTATCAGCATAGATCCACTAACAGACCAGTAGCCAATCCGATCAGAATACATTTTATCTTATCCATGAACAAAACTGAAAAATGTTTAGTGTTACACCTTTGTTGTTTCATTGTGTATCACTAAGGTTTTTTGTGGCAGAAACTGATGGTTTAAAAGTGATTATTTTGGAAGTCTACAGAGTCATAGCATTTTATATGAGTAAATAATTTAGTCAAGCAATAATCATTATTTTAAAAATGTTTCCAGATTATAGCCATGTATCTTGCATGCTGGCCTGACAGCTATGATTCATGATCTCTTAAAAATGTTGATGTTAGACTAATGCCATGCTCTCTGATGTGAACTACCTAAAAGGTTGATCTACCATTTTCAGTTAGAGCAGAATATGACAGCTCAGTTGTCATAGTGGTGGGAGTGAACAGAGGGGTGTGTCTAGCTGTTATTGCATTCACTTCATGAGCTGCCTGTGTAGGCACATATTAAATTTAAAGTTTTGATTTTAACTCTTAAGGCCCTTAACGGAGTGTGTCCCTGATTCTTTACTAAGCTGACAACTTTCTGTACTCCATTATATCCTCTGAGTTCTGGAGGAATCAGGAAGTTTGTAGCCGGGCACATCCAAGGGCAGAAAGTGTGAGGATCTGCAGGGCTAGAACCTTGGTTGATGGGTTCCTTAGTGACTGACACATCAACATTTCCACCCAACAGCCCTGGTAGAGCCACAACTGGCAGGCTGAGAGCCTCGTGAGACCAAGCACCACTAGCTGCCCTGCTCACAGAGGCCCTCATTGGTAGAACTTACTGCATTCCCTCCTGGTTGGCCCAGACATGGTCAGACCTAGGGGAAACACCTAGAGGCAGTCTGTACAACAAGACACATCGCTGAACCTGCTGCTGAGACAGACCCTGCCTGAGTCATTTGTCCTTGCTTGGTTCCTCTCCTTGGTCCTGGTTCCCGTGTCCTCGCCTTGCTCCTGCCTTGGACCCAGCTCTGCTTCTGCCTTCCCTAACTCTAGGCAACCTGGTTCTGACCCTCTACTCCAATTCCTGGCTCAGACTCTGATCTGACCCTCAGCTCTGGCATCCAGCTTCCAGTTCTGATCCTGAGCCTCAGTTCTGTTTCCTGGCCCCTGACTCCTGCTCCAACCGCTGCACCTGGCCACCCATGCACCGGTTCCTGACACTAAGGGATATTGTCCATATGTTTTATTTCTATAACCCCAGAGTTATGGGATGCTTTTCTTTTGGTGTGAGATGAAGTGAGCTAAAGTTTGGTCTCTGTGTTAAGCAGAATTAAACCTTTTTTTATTTTAATAAAAAGGCTTTGAGCACAGCAGATTGGTTTTATTTATAATTTTAATCCAATTTTAATTATTGTATGTTTTTAGGTTTTTAATCTGGATTTGTTTTTGTTTGTTTGTTTGTTTTTGGAAACACCTAGGATATTTTGTTGATAGGTTGTGGTATACATTTAATCGATTTATTTTTATCATTTTATTTTAAAATCCATCATTCCTTGACTCTAGTGAATAAACTTAATTTCTTCTACAATTCTTTTACTTAGCCTCTGATATAGTAGTTAACTAAGACAATGACGTCTCTTTCTCTAAGAAAAAAAACACTTTTTTTTACATTAATATATATTGTCCAAGTCTTAAAATCATAGAAATTAGCTGTTGAAAGTGAATAAATCATCTAATCTGCCCCAAGGTGGCAATGCAAAATTGAATGTTACTTGTTCGTTTAACATTTCCCAAGATAACGTCCAGTCTTTTAGGCAGCGGTAGACCGAAAGAAATACAATGAATGCCTGTTGGTAGCTAGCAGACAAAGTTGCATAGTTACCTATTCAAACATCTTCCTATGCTATTCAACATCTTCCTATGCTAATCTGCCTTCTAGACAGAAAACATGTTATTACCTCTCTAGGAAGTTCTATAGATAATGAGTGGTATTCTGGGTAGAAACAGATGAATGTCTAGGAAGGAGTCAGCCTATTGATGAGAGACTGCCTTTGAGAGAGTCTTAAACACTTATTTATCTTTGAAGTACCTCCATATGCTGATCTACCTCCAGGCAGAGAAAACAGTTATCTGCTGCAGCTTTGGTCAAATACTTGCTTTCCAAGCCAGCTTGAAAGAACACATTGTTTGGAAACCTGAGATCTACCATATAGGTAGATTTCCTATTATGAATTCAAGATTGTATCAGTGAAAATGAATACTCGTGCTTGACACTTTTTCAGAATTATTGCTATATCAGTTTAATTAAATGCCAAATGATTTAGCTTGTGTTCATCTTAAAACCATTAGTCCTATTAAGAAATTAATTTAAAGGCTCACAAGTTCTATTCCCACTTCGGCAGAACGTGATTGAGAAAGTGGTCACAGAGGCACCTGAACCATCAGAATGTTCCTATATCTAAAATGAACAACATGGTCTTGTTTCTTTAACCCTCAGTCTTCCTTCCCCCATTCACTCCATGCAGGTTTATTATAAATATTCATTGCATTATGTCTAAGGGTTTGTTTACAAATAGATGTTACACCAGTTTAAGTTAAACTTGTTTTTTAAAGCAAGTTAGTTAAACCAATTTCAATCCCTGATTTAGTAGTTTAGTTTAAAAGTGGCTTATTTCAGTTGTTTAAATCTGTTCCTAATCAATTTAAGCTAAATCAATATAAGCCAGATTTATATTAGTTTAAGAATCTCCACATAGCTTTCTTCACTGGCTTAACCAAATCAATTTTTAAATCAAACGTTTAGTTAAATGGTGTAACTTTGCATGTAGATAAGTCTTAATGAGTCTTTCAGGAAGGAGTCGTCTTTCTGTCTGTTCTGTAAAGTGCCCAGCATGCTTTTGCATATTGCAGAATAATAAAAATGGGTGGAATGTGGGAATTTTTATGTGTTCCATTTGGTCCAAGCCTGGGTATAGTACAAAGAAGATGTTAGTATGTGTCATGGAATATTTTCTTTAGGTAATGGATGAGTCACAGCTCTCCCTGCTCTTTATATGGGATCTAGCAGTTGCTTTTGCTAGTTACTGAACTCAATATGTGGACTAGCTGTGTGGATGGAATTACTGTAGAATGGTTCTTTTTTTATTCCTTTTGAACCCTTGTCTGTCTTCAGTTGGGGTGGGGCGTCCAGTCATGGCCCAGGTAGTATAATTACCTCTCTTAAAGCGCACAACAAACAAAACAAAACCAAGTGAAACTTTTTAAAATGCTGAAATGAAGAAGGATCTTCTCAATGCTTAGGGCACTAGCTAGGGCCTCAGGCTGCCTGGGTGCAGTTCCCTGCTCAGCCACAGACTCCTTGTGTGACATGGAACAACTCAGTCAGGTCTCTTTGCCCTAGTTCTCCATCTGTAAAATGTGAAAATAATAGCACATCCCTACCTCATGGGGCTGTTGTGAAGATAAATACATTCAAGACTGTGAGGTGCTCAGATACTACGGCAATGGGGCCATGTAAGCAGGGGTGAAAGTAATTTACAGGACTTACCGGTACTGCTGGAGTCCTGAGGTGGGCGTGGCCTCAACCGGAAGAAGCGTGGCCTCAAGATTTAAAGGCTGTGGGGCACCTGCTGTGGCTAAGAGCCCCAGGGCCTTTAAATCAACCTGGGGCTCTCAGCTGCAGAGGTGGCTGGGAGCCCCCGGGGCTCATGGGCAAATTAAAGGGCCCGGGGCTCCAGCCGCCACGGAGCTCCGGGACCTTTAAATCTCCACCGCTGCAGGGAGCTCTGAGCCCTTTAAATCTGTCCCCAGCCCAGCCGCTGGAGCTGCGGGCGGGATTCAAAGGGCTCTGGGCTGCCCGCAGCCACGGGAGCTCTGAGCTCTTTAAATCCCAGCCCCAGCCCGGCCGCCGGACCTTTAAATCCCCACCGCTGCAGGGAGCTCTTAGCCCTTTAAATCCCGGTCCCAGCCCAGCCACCGGAGCCACGGGCGGGATTCAAAGGGCTCTGGGCTGCCTGCTGCGGCGGGGAGCCCAGAGCCCTTTAAATCCCTGCTGCGGAAGCCAATGCAGTCCGGCACGGTGTACTGGCTCTTGCCGGTACACCGGACCTGACTGTACCGGCATACTTTCACCTCTGCATGTAAGTACCAGAGACAGATAAACAATAGATCAAGTGACCAATCTCCAAGGCTATCAGTCTGCTATCTTTCAAATTCACTTCATTTTTTTTTCCAGCTAGGAATGCAAAGTGCAGTGTCTAGATTTCAATTTTAATTTATTCCACTGGATACCAGAAATAAAGCCCAGCTGAATATACAAGCCTAGAGCTTAAAAAGTTGTCAACAAATTATGTTTGGTGCAAGGTGGGAATGACCCTAATAATGTGTTTTAAATACTTTTTGATAATTTGACACTTCTGGGAGTTCCAGTCACAAAGCCACAAAAATGTGACCCAGAATGCTGAGTGTGGTGTTTAAAATGGAAAACTACTTTTAATAAATATAATACACATAAACTGAATCAGTGAATGTAATATTCGGAAGTGAACTGAGCTGCACAGTGATTTGGCTAAAAACAGTGGGCGGCAGTGTGTGTGACTGCCACAATTCAGAGCGACAATGGGACTTCTCTCCCATGGCTGACTAAACATAGAGACCCAGTCACACTTGAGCTCCAAGTTTTTGGAGAAAAATGAAAACCTTGCAGAACAGTGTCATTCTCCAGGTGGATGTCAGCCTGTATTATTTTTCAACAGCCCTCTGGTGAAGTATTAATGTAGCCTCCAGCTACAGAATAAATGCAGTGTGGGAGGCAGGTAAAGGCAGGCCAGCATTACGGGTTAGTCAGTTACTCTGTCATCCTGTGAAGTAGCCCAAAATAGCTGACTCTTAAGGGAATGACTGTTCTTTGGCATGTATAATGACTGCTCAGGGTCAAGTTCATGAAAGAGAGCCTGTTCTGTAATACCTATTGCTTGCTTAACACAAAAACAAAAAACAAACTTTAACACTGACAGCTAAGTCAAATAGCAGAAAATGCTACATTTTGCATTTAAACACAGAAAATCAATATAGTGATATCATATGCTTTTGCATTCTGTTTATAGATGTTTTCTCTTGCAGAGATTATAATTCCTGTTTAATTTATAAAAGTCTTATCTTAAAAATAAAATAAATAAAACAAAGTGATAACACAAGCCTTTATTTTAAAGGAGAACACATATATGGGCCATAACTTACTCTTTGTTGTTTGCACAAATAGTTCCTGGGCTGTCAATGGGAGATCTATATGCTGAATGAAGTTAGTAGAATATGGGCTATTTATGTATGTATTTTGATTATCTACAGTCTTTGAAAATGGGGTATTTCCATTGTAAACAATCATTGATAGTAATTTATTTTCACTCCAGAAGCGGAAAGCTAAATAACCATTTAGAAGCTGCTATACATGAGGCCATGAGTGAGCTGGACAAAATGTCTGGGAATGTAAGTCTCTTTGCTTTCTGTTGTATAGTTTTTATTGTGTGTGTGGGTTTTTTTGTTTTGTTTTTTTCATTTTTGTGGAGTTTTCAAGCTATCACAGTTTTTGTAATTATTATGATTTAACAACTTAAAAGTTGAAAAAGATTTGTAATTATTGTAACTACTCAGTTATATTGTAACTACTCTGCATTATTGCTCTCCACCCAGAATAACTTTTGGACATTTCTTTCATATGTGAGGCCTACCAATATTTTGAACAGAGCCGGAACTCCCACTAATATGCCTGGGGTTTTGCCTGAGTAAGGAGTGAAAGAATTAGACCCAATTGTTTTCCAAGTTTGTATATCAAGATATTGAAACGATATTAAAAAAAATCTTTTGACTGTTACACTCCATTGAATAATCTTAAAACATGAAATGAAAAATATTATAGGAAGTAAATTAAGATGAACAAACTTAATATCAGAACCTGACTGTGGTTGTCTTAATTTTTTGTTTCCACTTTTATTTTGTGGCATACAGACAAAATAAATCTCTGATAATGTAAAATACTTTTAAAATATATTTGGAGATTTTTTTTGTACTCTTATTATAACAGAAGTCCATGCAGATGATTAAAAATTAAGTGCAATACATTAAAATACTCAAATTTCTAATTAATATTTTAGTAAGTATTAATGGTTTAGCTTTTAAAATAAAATTGATTTTTTTTCCTGATATTATAAACCTCAACCCTGAAAAGACTTATGCACATGCTTAACTTTACACAATCAATAAGGCTTAAATGGATCTATTTATGGTGCATAAAATTAAGCATATGCAGAAATCTTTGCAGGATTGGCACCTTAGACTTGGTTTTAGTACCATCTGGAAATATTAGTGATACAGTCTGTATCTCTTGCTGTCTGCTTTGAATTGTTGATAAAACTGAACCTTTTGATTATTAGTTTTACTAATACAGAATTATGGGTTTTCATCTAAATCAATGGCAGTTTTACAACTGACTGCAGGGGAGGTAAGATCTGATCATAGGTCTCTATGAGACCATCTATCCTACAAATATAACCAAACCAGGTGATCTGGTTATGATACAGTTGGCCTTTAACCCTGTTACATCACAGTTAAAAATGTTTGTCTGGACAGTTTCTATTGTACCCATGTCATATAGCTTTCATCCACTTATGCAGCCCAGTTGCAACAGATACATGCTACAACTCTTAACTACAATGCAAGCTGGGTCAGGGAGAAACCGTGCTGTAATCAGGTTCCCTGACCAGGTTGTTTTTGTTGTGTTGACAAGCCTGATGTAACAAATTTTGTATCATAAAATAATCTCTCATGAGCTGCATGACAGGCTTTGTCACAAAATCCTTAATCAAGATGAGGTTTATTTTCACAAATACTATGATGGTTGGGAATAATAGGGACAGAAAATCATAGGACACCAAATGTAGTTCTTACAAATTTTGAAATAAGCTTTTTTTAATTATCACTGTTTAGGCAGGACTAGTAAAATTTAACACAGGTACAGTACAATTGACATAGAACATAACTGATGCTATCAGTAACATCTGTTGAATATATGATAAAATTCTTCTGGACCACTAGAATTTAAAATACATGATAATGACAAGAACAATATGAAAAAATGTCTGAGGATTTGTAATTTTTGATTAACTGTTGTTTGTAACTTACTGATTGCTTTTTTCCAGAATACATAGCCTCACTTCTACCAACAGATGGTGGTGGTATTCCATATAAAACAGCAGTACATCGTTTTGCATTCCATCTTGCATAGCTGTGTTAGAAATGTTTTTAATAGTTTTATATGATCATGATCTTTCCTCCCAGCTTTGAACTTGGAACTAATAATAGACATTGAATGGAAAATAATTGATTAAAAACATTTTCACATGCTAATTAATCTACTGTTCAACTTGAAATTGATGTTTGATGAAAACAGTTTGCTCAAAAGAGTTTATCCCTTAAATTCATGTCTCTGGTAGTGCTATACGTCTCTCTCAGTTTCCATATTCTATTTTCCCAGTATATCCTTCTTTCTTTCTGCGGTTATCCCAGTTTTGTAAACAGTTTTCCCTGGAGCTTAACATTATTACCGCTTTGTGCTTCAGTTCCTTGTATACTATATAGTGATGTGTAAGTGGTATCTTTCTCCTGAGACTTGAGGTATCCACACTGTGACACCTATGTTCAACCCCCTTCAGCCCAGAGGTTAATTAATGTTCTTGAGTTTACTTCTAGTGTTGCTTTTAATGTGGAAATTAAAAGCTGTATCGCCAGGGAAGCATAATAACTTTTCAAACAATGCTGTCATTGATTGATCACTAACAGGTTGCTTTATTTAAATTTTCTATGCTAACCTTTTCATATACTTATTTTCTAGGTACACCAAATCCCACAGGGAGACAGACAGGTGAAGCCTCCAAAACCGAAGAGGAGGAAGATCTCTAGATAACATTGAATGTCTTTGTTACTGGTCCAGTACTTATCAAATTGAACATGCACATAAATCAGTATATAGGTATTGATATAGATATTATATCAATATTTATATCAAGGACAGATAGATACCATCAAAGGGTGCTATGCGAAATAGTGGTACAATATTTTTGTTGATCGTGTCGGATAGTTAATGCTGGATAAACCAATCAGATTCCTTGAAAGATTACAGTAAAAATGTCAGATGATTACTGAATTTTTTCTATAATACTAAAATTGTGATTATAAAAATAGTCCAAATGTTTCTGATAAATTTTCATTGTGTATATAGATAATACAGAATTTCATGGTGATATCTGAACTGTAAATATTGTACAATATTGTCATGTACAAGCGTACCTAATGCACACTTTATCTTTTATTGTACAAAAAAATAGTGTACAAAATTCTTTGGTTTCTATTGAGTACACATACAAGAGACTACCAGTGTAAAGTGATAAATAAAAATACAGCCTAAATGCTTTTATATGATAATGTAAAAGATGCTGTTTTTGTATTTAACAGCAGAGAAAAGGCATGATTATGTAATACCTTAATTATGACATACACTTCACACCACTGAGTGTTCATTTATATTGTCTGTTTGGAATGAACCTTGCCTGGAAGTACTGTACTCCATTTCAGGTCTCTGTAGGAGAGTGCAACCTTGCAGATTCCTAAAGGGATGTGGGATCACAGGTCTAATTAAGAATTCAAAAGCTGCAACCACTGGTTGCATTTTATTTACTTAAGTTTTAAAGTAGAATGCTGTAGATTTTTTTATTCAAAAAGAAAAAAAAAAAGCTTAGATGGAATATTTTAGTCAGCCATTTCTGTAGTTGAGGTTTCATAGCCACCTTCTAAACTAAGCAATTTATACCACCATTGATTTTGAACTCCCCCCAAACCCTGTATTTGTTAACCGAGGTTGTTTAACCTGATTAAACATACTGTTTACATATATGAGGGAATGGCCCTATTTTGAAAATATGAGTGTTAATGTTGATTACAATTTGATTTTGCAATGGAATAAAAGGGCATGCTCCACAGCAGTCCTAAAAAATATAATATCCCTCTTACAGTATTATTAAACTAGAAGTTAAAGGTGGCTTACAAAACTATTAGCAACAGTAATTTTATCAGTATTATGTAACATATCAGATTTATTTTATTTAAAAAGAATTATTTATACCATTAACAGATTCTTATATATTAATGTGGCTGAAATGTGCAGGTTAAATCTATTAACCAAATTATTTATGTTATATTAAGTGAATAATGTGAAACATATGTAGAAAGGAAGTAATACACTACAGATATACAAGCCTAAAGCTGTGAGCCATTGTAAAAATAACAAAAAGTTAATAAGTGTAGCACATCATCATTTTTTTTCAATTTTTTCACATTGTGGTGATGGTACACCCCCGTTCCCAAAGTAAATTCTCATTTTGCCCTGCCTTGTTCCGAGATGGAGTCCTTAAGATGGACCTCTTCATCTGGAAACCACCAAGTATTTAACCTGGAATTCCTTTTTCCCTGGAGTGGCAAATTTGCTGCCTCTAGTTAAGACTGTTAGTAATCAGCATCCTCCGAGGTTGATGACATTGCCACTCTACTGATAACCACCAGTTGGCACTTGTACAGTGAGTAACTATTCCTCTCCCCATTGACTTATCCAGAACCCAAACTCAATTATCTGTGTGACGTGACTGAGATCCACTGGCCCAGAGGATAAAGAGATCTGAGGACATTTCCAAACTCAGCTTTCTTGTGCCACAGCACATAGCACTACCACTGGGCTAACCTACTTTTTCATGTCTCATACAGACAGCTCTTATTTCTTTTTCCCCCACCCCAACCTGATGGAATGCAATTAGCTACACTAAGCTACAGTGGCCTGGAGGCAGGAACCCTTCCTTCTACTGGGTAGGTTCATTTGTCTTTTGTGTAATGGCAAGACAGACTGCCATGGTCCTACATGCAAACTCATGTGAAGTGATCTTTTGTGTAGTTTAGTTAACACTTTTTTGTTACAAGTTGATGTTTGTTATGTTTAAAGAGTTAATGTTGTCCATTTTTCGTATCAGCCTGCTTTTCTGCTGTTTTGTCTGCACAATGTTTTTATTCATAAATACACGTGTGTGTGTGTGTGTGTGTGTGCGCGTGTGTGCGTGCGTGTGCGCGTTCGTTTATATTTACTTTGGTTATTTTACCTTTTGCTTTTCTGTCCTAACACTGAGTTTGTATTGACCAACCCTTCTTTTGGCATTTTAACTAATTAGGTTTGTACTTTCTCACCAATGTATACTTTACATTAGTAGACTATGTAAAGTATTTTTGTGCACTTGATTTCATTGGTTAATAATGGCATTGATGTGGGTGCTAGGAGTAGTTTGTTTCAGTCCATACAGATTTTTTTCTCTTTTAGAGTTTTTATGGTTTCATGTAAGCAGTTAATGTAAATATTGTGAGCATTACAGGTCATGCAGTGTTGTAACATTTTAAAAAATGTTGCACCTACTTTACAATTAAAAAACTGGTCACTCATACTTGAATTTTGCCCATAGAGCCATTTCTTTCTCTTTGCATTAAAGCATAATATACTTTTTTGATGGAGGCCCAGACCTTCTTTCTACATTATTACTTTTTGTTTAACAAATCTATATTTTTTCTAATAGAAGACTTAAAATGAAAAATTTTAAAAATACTTTTTGCCTAGTTTCTAATTTAAGAGAGTACTCCTATATTTAGAGGGTGACAAAATACCCCATCATGGAAAGCGGAATAATATTTTAATTGTCATTAATTTGGCACAGTCACACTACCCTGTGAACCTTAAGTAACTGATGAAAGTGAATCCACAAGAGGAATTAGTTTTTAATTACTGGTAGCTTAATTATTTAAAATTTGTATTGTTTTTTGAGGATACAAAGTATTCTCATGATTATTTATTTATTTATTATGCTTTATTTATCAAGTGGGTTGTAGTATGTTGTCATTCCAAATGAGATAAAAATCAAAGGTATTATTCCTCTTTCTATCATGGTGCATTTTTAAACACCATTTAAGAAAAAATATTTCCATTCATTTCAATGGACTTCCTTCGTATTCCTGCTTCCGACAAAGAAGTTATTGCTGGAATCAGCTATGAAAATAGCTTCCCCATAGCCCAACAAACAACCAACACATTTGGGATGTCCCAGGTCTGTTATATTCAGTCTAAGATTTAAAGTGCTGCTCTTTTTAAAAAGAATTTTTTTTGAATGTTAAGTTATTTACTAAGTCAGTTTTACAGAAGGTTTAGAAGTAATGCACTATCATCTGAGTCCCGGAGTTTGAGGAAATAGAGGGCTTGTGGTGGACTGAATTACCTTAGAAATACTACCTTTCTTAGTTACAGTTTGTATTTTGCCATGTAGGGTTGTAATGTGAGAATTCCAGCAGAGCACTAGCATAAAAATGCTTTTCTATTTAAAAAAAAAAATCAATTCTAGACTTACTAAGGATTAGAAAAAAAATTAATATCAGTTTTGTAATTTTTGATAAAGTTGTCGATATGATTAAATCACCAAAAAAAATTACTGTGATGTTCTCTTCGGGGCAGGGACCATGTCTTCCTTTATGTTTATAAAATTCCTAGCACATTGGGACCCTGATCTTGAATAGGGTCACTGGCTGCTACCATAGTATTAAATATTAGATAATGATGTTACAGTTAAGTAAAATACACAAAACCCAGATAATTCACAAATGAGAGTGAAAATCAAATTCCTTATCCTTAGTTTATCTGTTGTACCCAACGATTACCACAAAGATGTAATATCATCCAGGTAAGTTTAGAAAATAGGTGCCTGATCAGCTGTTGATTCTTTTACCCACAAAAACCAGGATATTCTGTCTTAAGTCAAAACATAACTGCTGCTTTAACAGAGTTTTTGGTTATTTCCCTTTGCTGTGTTTTTAACAGTACTAACGGAAATCTTTAATTCACATTTCAAAATTCCCTCAGTAAGTACCTTTAACCAATAGGCATTAGCAGCTGATGATGTGTACTGGTAAAATATAAAACATATATAATAGACACACTGTCCAATTCAGTGCAAACACAGTTCAACTCAATGGGGTTATTTACACAATGTGTCAAAAACAGACATGAGCAGACCTTGTATGAGGAATTCTCCACAAAAATCTTGTAATGGAATTTGTCACCAATCATCCAGGGTTTACCTACACATACCACACAAGCCATGGGGGGCCCTCTGCCAATCCTAGCAAATGTCTAGCTCTCTGTGAGAAGCAGCTTCCTCAACTGCTGGATCTGGTCACCCCACCCTCCCAGTCCCTGCCAGCATAGTTCCCATGGACGTGTACTACCAATGTCTCCCCCTGGCCTTAGGGGCAAGGTTTGTCTGTGGAAAAGATAATGGAGCTCTGGCTAAAAAAATTTTTATGACAGCCTTCAGCTATAGAGGCTAGCTCCTTTGTTACTTACTGGGTATATATCCATCAGTCCTGTATTGTAAGGTTGGGTTTATTCAAAAGAGATTATGAGAACTTTGACTGCCCCAGAGGGCATCGCCCTCCTAAATCTTGCCCAGTTAGAAGTGCAACAGAAATTCTGCCTTTGTGATTTAAAGGCAAAGAGCCTGATTCTCAATGACCTGCACTTTGGGCAGTCATTTACACTAGTGTTCAAGGTAGTGTAAACCACTACCCAGTCAGAATGGTAGGATATTGTACTTGCATTCCACTGGTGTAAATGAGAGGCAGGGCAATGGAGAATCAGGCCCAGCTTCTTTGCTTCTCTCTCTCTTCACCAGGCTTTACTTTATTCATTTTGAGCAATGAGAACAAAAAAAAAGTGGAAATGTTTGTGGTTTGTTTTTGGGGTTTTTTTCCCCCTGAGAGCACAGCCCAGAGAGGTTTGTCTCCTTTCAGGTCTAATTGCTGTGAACTCAGTGCTTGCCTACACATTGAAGTCATTGTGAAGTAGGATGTGAATTTAAAGTGGAATAATTATTCTGGAATAACTCCAGATATGGACATTCTTATTTGGAGAAGGCCTCTTTCCGTTTTAGCTTAATCCACTTTGAAAAAGGCACTATTATTCCACATATGGAGTTATTAGAATATCTATTCCAGAATAACTCCATGTGTAGGCAAACCTTAGAAAGACAGGTTAATGGCCATTCATCAGAACAGATCATCAGTAGATAAAGAAGAACGTGCACACACACACATTTTGTATTAGCTGATACTTTACAACCTACCAGTAAAAACCAAAGGATGTTGGAACTGAATTCAGAGTCTGGGTCCAAATTTGAATAGCACTTATAAGACTTGTAGTAACAAATACAAAGGTCTCCATTCCAACCAAGTCCTGTCAATGAGAGACAGGGTTATTGGATGATGAAAAAATGTGCAGGTAAGTCCTAGTGGTGTAGATTATTTCTGTGAGGAGATAAAATTATAATTATGTATTTATAAACTGTTTTATCTAGAACCAGTGGTGTCCATATTACTGTGCAGACAGGTAAGAATTCAATGTTCCTGTCCTGAGGAAAGTGTTAGGTCATCAGAATTAGAAATAGCAACAGAACTGTCAGCAGAACTTGGTGGTGCAACAGCAGAGAGAACACAAAAACATGGGAGAAAGGAAAGCTACTTTTGGCAAAACATAATGGTGATAACCTATTATTCAATGGGTTTCTGTTTCACATTTACCTGAGGATCTGGGAGGTAGTTTTAATCTGCATGAGAAAGGGAAGCTCACTGCACCAAAGCTGAGATGAGTGATAGAAAGCTAGTCAAAAGAAAGATTTGTGATGACCCTGTGCAAGGAACTGGGTTTAGAGAGAGCATGTTACATTACCCCTGCCCGTTTTAGAAGTTTGCATGCATGCAGTATCTATCAAGCTCTAAACCAATTTGTATTTCTAAAGCAGAAGCATTAATTAATTCCTATTGGTATAAAGAAAAGAATTTGATTCTTCTAGTAGTGTCCATGTGGGTGCTCCACTGTAGGTGTATATGCGCCTCTAATCAGAGATTTTAGGTAGCAGAGTCTGTTCGGCCCGCACATGTGCCTTCCTTCCCTTATGGACTGCCCTGAGACTATCTATTGCTGCCAAGGCAAACCACCCTCATTTCCTTCCCAACCACCGTTGGCCTGGGAATGTAGAGAATAGCAGTCCAGTTTGATTACCTTTTTTCATATTGACAATGTTTAGTTTATAGTTTTAAGTTTATAGTTTTTCTTAGATATTCCACTGCCTATAGAGCTTCTGGGTTTTTTTCAATTCTTTAAAAAAAAAAATTCTTTCAATTCATTTTCCTGCCTTTTGTTGTGAGATCTTTCCTGTAGGGGCATGCCCAGCTCCCTAGGCTTCAAAGGGTGCTTTTTGTGCAGGGAGGCAATCCCTGTGATGGAAGTACACTCATATTGCATCTGGTGCCTAGGAGAGGTACGTACTTCACAGAAGTGCACCTTCTGCCAACAGCTGAAGGCTAGATCCTGAAAGAACCAGAAACAAAAATTGAAACTATTCCTCATGCAGAGTGCTCTTAAACCAGCATCTGATCCTAGTTCTGAATCCCTCTCCAGGACCAAGATTGTCCCCAGAGCCTTCAACTTCTAGAGAGGGCGAATTGCAGAGAAAGTTGGCTGACTCCCCTCTCAAAACTTCTAGAAAAAGGTCTGCAAGCTGTGAAACTGAGCTCTTGACCAGCCAGAGGGGATCCCCTGTGCATTTGGTCACCTCAGGACCATTGGCACCGATGGCTCTAAAGCACACCATCCGGAACTCTGCAGTAATAACGTAAGATCCCATAGGGCACGGGCTCAGAAGTGATGGCACCGCCTGCCAAAGATAATAGAAACCGTACCATCTCTACAAAATTGGCAGTGACAAAAAGATCCTCAGCACCGGGTGCTTCAAAGCAACCCCCATTGGAACGTATTTTCCATAAAAAGCCCTCAGTACTGACAATCCCTGGTGGCAACTACAGCAAAGTTGGTACC